>NC_056516.1:6366815-6397463 GCF_014905685.2 Nematolebias whitei | reverse complement strand
ATTCAACCTTTATTGATACAGGTTAGTTCCACTGAGCCAATAGGACTCATTTACAAAGGAGACCTGGATTTTAACAAAGAGTGATAACAACAATGGATAACAAACTGTTTTTCAATTGTAAAACAAACAAACAATATAAAAAAAACTTAAATTTGTATGAATCATTTGTGAATGTGTATTGTTGTCGTTGTTATCACTGTCTTATTATCTTGTGCTCTGGTCCAGTGTCTTCATGGATGATGTGTGTGAGGGTGGACATGTTTGGAGGTTGCTGTGTTGAAGCTGCATGAATCAGCCTCTCTGCAGCTCTCAGCACCTTCACTGAGCCTTCAGGGAATCACTGAGCTGCTCTTGTTCTTCACAGTTAGAAGGTGGGAGCTCTCGTCAAATGATCTCCAGCATCATCTTGTTCATGCCAGGCTTTTCATCCACTGACCACAGCCACCTGGAAACATCAGGGCAACCAGTAGCTTTTTAACACATCTGGAAGGAAACCAGTGAGATTTTAATACGACCATGACCATTATGATTTGATGTTATGTGGGGGAGTGGTGGAGCAGAGGTTAGAAGATGGGCCTGTGATCGGAAAGTCGCAGGTTCAACTCCTGGTACCGTCAACATCAAAATGAGTTGGAAAAGGTGAAAAACCCACACCTGCCTCCACCCTCATTGGCCCCACCCTGGTCCTCTGAGCAAGGCCCTTAACCCCCACCATCTGCTCCTAAACAGGTCTCTCTTGAAAATGAGTTCTCTTGACTCAATGAGACTACCTGGATAAATAAAGGCTAAATGAAAAAATAAAAGTTTAAAATAGAAATACTCGCATCATAAGGCCGAGGTTGTGTGTGTGTGACGTGTACGTTCCTGAGAGTGTGGGTGTGACGTGCACGTTCCTGAGAGGCCACAGACAGAGCAGCTCCAGCTCTTGTTGAGTTCCTGTAGTCCTGCAGTTTTCAAGCTGAAATGAAAAATCATCATGAATATGAACTTTACAGTCTCTAGTTACCTGATCATGTAAACACATGGAGGTGTCTCACCTTGTGACTGACAATAAAATATGTAACTTTATGAACTCTAATGAACTTATAATGATGATCCTACTCTTTGAAGGTGAACCGATGGTACCACACCATCTCTCAGTCGGACAGTTTGATCAGTTTGATCAAAATCCTCCAGTTTAAAATCCTCACTGCTCAGATGAATCCTCCTCAAAGATACTTCCTCCTCTTCCTCACATCTTGTTCTTTGGGAAACCTTCAAAATGAAAAAAGGAGATTTGTGTCTACACAAAAACATTGTACAGAGGAGGTCAAGCTTATTTTCTATTTCCTATATTCTCCCTAGTTTTATTTTTTTATTTCCTAGAACTTAAACAAAACTCCAATTATGATACATATCTCTTGATAATGAACCAAAGCTACTGAAATATTGAGTTTGCTTGTTAGAAAAATATTCCTGTCATCAGATCTCAGTCAGCTTCATTGCAGCTGAACACCGTGTTACACTGAACATCACATCAGCTGGTGGACATAAATATAGTACTGTAATATTCTATTCACAAAATACTAACAATAATATGTTCATCTTACTTGTGAAAAGTTCTCCCCCGAGACCTGACATCAACAGTCCGTCGATTAGAACAGAAAGAAGCTGCGAAGTGCTGAAACATCTTCTGCTTTAACCAAATAAGGACGACCGTTTCAAGATGGCGGCCGAAAATCCTGCGCTGCAGCAGCCAATGAGGCATCTAGTGTTTATATCTACGCTTTTATGCACTGACGCCAGAGTGAGAGGATGTACAAGATATGTCACCAGCTTCTCAGCGAATCAGAACGACCCAAACAGCGGTTCTCAACCAATCACAGCTCGTGTGTACTTGCCTAAAGCTATGCTGGTGAAAATTCTCAGTCATCCAGGACATGATGAATTCAAAAAGCGTTCAATACAAAAACAACTGGACTTTATTTGTAACAGAAGACGTTTCGCTCCTCATCCGAGGAGCTTTCTCAATTCAAAGAGATTCTTTAGTTATAGTTATATTTATATTTATATTATAGTGAATTGCGCCGCTCAAGGTGGCTGCATGTTGGAGCAGCTCTGTTACTTTCATTCAGAGATTTTGCTTTTGGAAACTTTAATTCCTCTTTTTCTGGATGTAAATCACATTTTCTGGATGATTGTTTCCTCTGGTATCAGATGCTGTGCAGCTGGAAGGATTTTTACTGAAACTTTTTTTAGTATTGGACATTTGTTATGATGCGTATCCAGGATCCTGGATAGAGAGGAACGATGGTTTGAGAGAGGAGTAAAGGAGGCCATCTTTGTGAAAAGAAACCGTCCATCATTAAACAGGGGTGGAGGCCTCCGTGTTCAATTGTCCCCCTCTTACAATGCTGTGATTGCTAGTATCACTCAGCCCTCTGTGAACAGTAAACAGCCATCAGTGTGCTAATGATCCATTGTTAGGCTGATGGTCCTTCTTGAGCATGTGATCAGCTGGTTTTGGTTGTCAGCAGCAAAACTGGTTGATCCACTCTGAGAAGGTGCTATTTAAGAGACTGAGCTGAATACAGCACCTCAGACTGAAGAAGTCTCTCGGACGAGAGACGAAACGTTTCTACATTTTTTGTTGTTTTGCTTTGTTTTGGGTTTTTTTGAATGTCCAGAGGACCAGATTTAACTTTTTTAGATTTACAAGAGATCCTTCCTGCCTACAGTCATCAGCATCTATAACATCTCAATGAAATGAGGATAACGAGTTACAACAACAAATCATTTCCCTTTGGGATTAATAAAGTGTTTTTGAATTGAATTATGGGTGGGCAGCACGGTGGCGCAACTGGTAGAGCTGCTGCCTCTCAGCGAACAGGTCCCTGGTTCAAACCCCGGTCCAGGGGCCTTCTGGGTGGAGTTTGCATGTTCTCTCCGTGCATGCGTGGGTTTTCTCCGGGTACTCCGGTTTCCTCCCACAGGCCAAAAACATGCATGTTAGGCTGATTGGTAACTCTAAATTGTCCCTAGGTGTGAGTGGGAGAGTGAATGTTTGTTTGTCTCATTTGTCTCTATGTGGCCCTGTCATGGACTTGCGACCCGTCCAGGGTGTACCCCGCCCCTCGCACAGTGATTGCTGGACATGGGCACCAGTGACCCAAAATGGAATAAACGGGTAAAGATAATGGATGGATGGATGAATTATGGGTCATTGTGGACCTCTGGAAGACTGAAACATTTTTTTCATTCATGTTTTGCTTCAGCTTCTTTTTTCTAACTTCAGCTTTTTGTGCTTTCAGTC
Source organism: Nematolebias whitei (assembly GCF_014905685.2). NCBI lineage: Eukaryota > Metazoa > Chordata > Actinopteri > Cyprinodontiformes > Rivulidae > Nematolebias > Nematolebias whitei. The sequence continues at coordinate 6,394,171 of NC_056516.1, read as the reverse complement.
CTTTAAGCTCTGCTTTAACTTTTTCTGCTAATTTCAGCTTTTTGTTGCCAATTTTAGCTTTTTCTGCTATCTAGGCTACGTTCAAGCTATTTTTTCTGTTAATTTAAGCTTTTTGGCTACTTTTCAGCTACCTTCATCTTGTATGTACTCTATTCATCTTTTTGCACATTTTAATTTTTTGTGCTTTAAGCTTCTAAATATTGTTTTGTGTTCCTTTTAGCTTTCTTTTCTAATTTCAGTGCTTTCCATCTACTTTCAGCCACTTTGATTATTTCAATTTTTTGTGCTCCTTTCATTTTCTTTTTGCTACTTTTCAGCTATTTATGTTTTTCAAGTAAGTGTTAGCTTCTTTAACAGCTTTCAGCAAAAAAAAAAAAAAAAATTGTAGGCCCAATCATCCAAGTAGATAATAAAAAAAGGTTAAATCATTTCATCTGGACCAGTTTCTTTAAGGGAGAAACGTTGCGTCTTCCATCCAGAAGACTTCATCAGTCTGCGGCCTGCCAACCAGATCTGTCCCATAAGTAGCCTTTTCAACAAAACCCTTCAGCAACAAGGATTCATGTTACGTTTTCTTACGAAATACATTTTCTCTAGTTTATTTTAAAGTAGACTTCTGCTGATAAAAACATGCCCACAACACGATTCTACTATCACCATACTTCACTGTGGAGATGATGCTCTCAGACCTGGTGTTGTCCTTGATGTCTTAAAACTTTGAGTTTGATCTCATCTGACCACAGCAACTTCTTCCAAACATTTATGAAAAAATGTCAATCATATCAGCTTTAGAAAATTTATTTTTTTCTGGCTACTTTTCCTGGACCCCTTGCTGGAATCTTCCAGAATCTTTGTGCAGCCCAGGACTGATCGTGACAGAAGAACTGCTCAGCTCTATCATGGTCTTTTTGGGTTTTTTTTGTCTCCTTAATGCCCACCTGACCTGCTCAGTGAGTTTAGGTGGATGATCTCTGCAGGTTTTCTGTGGTGCCATCATCTTTCTGTTTCCTAATTATGTATTTAATGGAGCTGTGTGGAATGAATACTCAGCTTCTAGTATATTTCTTATAAACCAACCTTGATCTTTCCGATATTTTGTCTCTGAACTCAGGAGAGTTCCTTGGTCTTCATGATGGCTCTTGCTTGGTGGTGGATATCAATACTTAAAGGTGTTTTTTCCCTCATTAATGTCAATCATTTGGAGTGTCCAGTCAGTCTTCATGGGTGAACAGGGACTGTTAGTATAATAATGATAATAATAATAATTTTATTTAAAAAGCGCCTTTCATGACACCCAAGGACACTTTACAGTAAGAACAAAGATCAACAGGAATAAAATACATAAATAATATAAAATACATACAGAATATAAAATGCATAAAGAATATAAAATACAGCAAAGTTAAGGATAAGCGAGTCTAAAGAGATGCGTTTTCAGAGCAATCTTGAATAGAGAAAGAGAGGTGGTGTTTCTTAAGTCAGGGGATAGAGAGTTCCAAAGATGAGGGGCAGAGCAGGTGAAGGCCCTGCTCCCCATAGTGGAGAGGCGGGCAGAGGGTACATGGAGGTGTAGTGAAGAGGAGGATCTGAGAGAGCGAGAGGGGATGGAGATGTGTAAGAGGTCAGATAGGTACGGAGGGGCAAGGTTGTGGATAGCTTTGAAAGTGAGGAGAAGCATTTGGAAGATGATGCATGATTTAACCGGGAGCCATTGGAGCTGCTGCAGGACTGGAGTGATGTGGTTATAGGAGGAGGTTTGAGTTATGACACGGGCAGCTGAGTTCTGGACCAATTGCAGCTTCTGGAGAGATTTGTTGGGGAGGCCATAAAGAAGGGAGTTGCAGTAGTCAATCCGAGAAGTCACAAGACTGTGAACAAGGATGGCTGTGGAGCGGGGTGTGAGAGAAGGGCGGAGACGGTTAATATTTCGGAGATGGAAATAGGCAGACCGAGTGACATTGTTGTGTGAAGTGAAGGAGAAAGTGGTGTCGAGGATGACACCAAGACTCTTGACCTGAGCCGAGGGGAATAGCAGAGAGTTGTTAAGGGGGATGAGAAGATTTTCTGATTTTGAAAGAGAGTTTTTGGTACCGACAAGAATGATTTCTATTTTGTTATTGTTTAGTTGTAGGAAATTGTTAGAAAACCAGTGATTTAGCTCATTGAGACAGTCGGTGAGGAGGGAGGGAGGGTGGGTGGAGTTTGGTTTTGTTGACAAGTAGAGCTGCGTGTCATCAGCATAACAGTGAAAATGGACATCAAATTTACAGAAGATGTGACCTAGAGGAAGGAGGTAAATGATGACGAGGATGGGTCCGAGGACAGAGCCTTGGGGGACACCTGTGGAGACGGGGGAAGACTGGGAACGAAAGGATTTGAGCTGAATGAATTGAGTGCGGTCAGAGAGATATGATTTGAACCAGTCTAACGGAGTACCTGAGATGCCAATGGAGGTTAGTCTGTTGAGAAGGATAGAATGACAGATTGTGTCCAAGGCAGAACTTAGATCCAGTAAAATAAGGATAGACAGAAGAGCAGAGTCAGCAACAAGAAGAAGGTCATTTGTTATTTTTATTAGAGCTGTTTCGGTGCAATGGTGGGGGCGATAACCAGATTGAAACTCTTCATAAATGTTATTCTTGGATAAAAAATAAATTGGATATTTTTGTATATCGTATAATATAGTATAGTACAGTATAATTCATAGTGTTTTTGTTTGTTAGCAGTAAATCTGATCACCGGACTGCATGCTGTTTCATCAGTTCTCCTTTTTGTTAGGTTTACGAAGAGCTGAGAGCAATTGGCGCTGCAGCAGCTGAAGCCAAGGCCAGAAGAATCCTGGCTGGTCTGTCATTTACCCCCGAGATGCAGAACAGGCCAACCAAAAGGTTCTCGGGAGGGTGGAGGATGAGAGTTTCCCTTGCCAGGTGAGTTTCCCTTGCCAGGTGAATGTCAGAACCTGATGATTATTCCTTCTTTTACGCTGTTGAAGGAGGACTGTTACGTATACTTTTCATCACCCCAGCTTTGAGGTCAAGGTCACAAATCAAGATCACGTTATACAAGGTCTTTGCTTGGCTGGGCCATTGCTATAGATTGTTGTATGATAGTTTTTTGAGGGGCATATAACTGCATTATTATCCTGAAAAATCCTCCATCTTAGACCTATTTCTAACTAATATGCCTCACAAATTCCCTGGTACAGGTGTATTCGCTGATATTTTGAGTGATCATTGTGTGACAGCTGCTTTGAGAGATATTAAACTTCCACCTTCTAAGCCCAGATTAATTCAAAAAATGGATCTGAAACCTTTTTGTGAACAGTCATTCCTCTGGGATCTGTCTCACTTTGACTGGCATCATATTCTGTTAACTGATGACGTGAACTCCGCTTGGAACTATTTTCATAATAGTTTCATTTTTTTCGTGAACAAACATGCTCCTTTTCGTCAGTTCAGAATAAAGGGACGAGACAGCCCCTGGTTTACTCCAGAGCTAGCTGACCTCCTGCACAGGAGAGACCATCTTTGGGCTGCAGCGAGAAAATCTGACTCAGACACTGATTGGTTGAGTTTTCGACAGATGAGGAATAAATGCACAACTGCTGTCAAAGCAGCAAAACGCAACTATTTCTTATCTCAGACCTCCAAAAATCTAAATGACCCTAACAGATTCTGGAAAACCATCAAATCTCTCTCAGGCACCCCCCAATCATCTGACCTCCCATCACAACTTCTCGTTAACTCTGTTCCTGTGTCAAATAAGCACGAGATCCTGAACTGTTTCAACAAACATTTTGTTGCTTCTAGTTCTTTATTTGATACAGTTACTAACAGAAAATCAGCCATTTCCCCTAATAACCAAACTTCTACAAATCAAATCCCTCCTATAAATCAATCCTCAGTTAATCACAGCTTCTCTTTTTCTCCATTCTCAGTCAGTGAGGTTAATAAACTGTTAAAAGATCTTGACCCTAAAAAATCTGCAGGTCCAGATGAACCTTACTTCTTAAGGCTGGCTGCTCATATCATCACAGTCCCTGTGACCCACATCTTCAATCTCTCCATAAGACAAAACTCCATCCCAGACACTTGGAAAACAGCCTTTGTTCTTCCTTTGCTGAAGGGAGGTGACCCCACCTCACTGAACAACTATCGACCAATCTCTAAACTCTGCATTTTAGCCAAGATTCTAGAAAAACGGATAAACTCTCAAATCAAAAATTACCTGGACTCATTTAACATCTTACCTCCACATCAGTCTGGTTTCAGGAAACAACACAGCACAACCACTGCTTCACTGAAGGTTCTTAATGACGTTGTTGAAGCACTGGATGCTAAGGATTATTGTGCTGCACTTTTCTTAGACCTGTCTAAAGCTTTTGACACTGTGGATCATAACATCTTGTGTCATAAACTCTCAGAAATTGGTTTCTCAGATCACACCATTGGTTGGTTCTCTAACCATCTTTCAGACCGGAGGCAATGTGTTCAACATAATGGTACTTCCTCCAGTTATTTAACAGTCAACAATGGTGTACCACAAGGCTCAGTCTTAGGACCCACCTTCTTTACAATCTACATACATAATGTAGGTAAAAACATCCCTAATGCATTCATACATTTCTATGCTGATGACACAGTTGTTTATTGTCGAGCTAAAACTGTTGCTAAGGCTTTCCAGCTTTTGAATTCTGCATTCACCTACATCCAGACTGATTTGTTCCGCCTCAAACTTGTCCTAAATGCCGACAAAACCAAAGGGATGCTTTTTTCAAATAGGAAGTTGGTCCCAGCAGTTCTTCCTCCCCATTGAGTTTGTTGATTCCTATAAATATTTGGGTATCTTGGTCAACTCACATCTCTCTTTTAAGCTCCATGTGGAAAACTTGGTAAAGAAACTGAAAGTTAAACTGGGTTTCTTTTTCAGAAACAAATCCTGTCTAACCCTGAATGCTAGAAAACGCCTCGTATCTGTGACTTTTCTTCCCTTGATTATGGTGACATTATTTACATGAACGCTCCTACAAGAATGCTGCAGATGTTGGATGCTGTCTATCATGGTGCACTAAGATTCATAACTGGCTGTGATTATCGTACCCACCACTGCACCCTGCATTCACTGGTTAACTGGACATCGTTAACTTCACGCAGACTCTCTCACTGGTACATTTTCATCTTTAAATCACTTCTTGGTGTGCTACCTTCTTACATCTCCTCCTACATGTCCCTGCGTGAGTGCAGCTACAGTGTGCGCTCTCAGGACATTATTACCTGCAGTGTTCCCTCAATGAGGACTGAACTAGGCAAAAGGGCCTTCTCCTACTCCGCTCCTGTTTCCTGGAATATCTTACAAAAAGATTTCAAGCTCTCGACCTTGACCTCTCTAAGTGGCTTTAAGAATCTGTTGGACTCCTGGCAGGGACCAATGCAGACATGTTCCTGTTTTTAGTTTTCTACATTCGCCTTAGAATCTAGCTGTTTTTTTGTTACCTTTTCCTTTTAGCCATCCTATTTGTAAAAAAAAAATACAAAAAAAAAACCTGTATTATGACTTTTTATAATTGTTTATTGTTGTTGCTGTTGTCCATTGTTGTCATCTTTCTTTGTTGAAATCAGGTCTCTCGTAAATGAGTCCTCGAGGCTCAATGGGATTTACCTGTCTAACTAAAGGTTGATTGATTATTCTTATTAGACCTTTATTTATACAGTTTAGTTCCCATTGAGCCTCGGAAGACTAATTTACAGTCTGTACTCCTGTCTCCTTTTGATTTAATGATTTTGTGTTCACTTTTGATTTGAATTTCAGTCCTTTTTTGTTTAAATCGACTTCTTAATGGCTCTGATTTTTAAATATTGATTCTAGTATCATTTTAAGATCAACCAAGACTAAATAAAATAAGACTAGGCTATAAAAAACTTCACTAACCTACACTCACTGATTAACATGCACTTATTGATTGCCTAATTTATAAGACTACCGTCATTTCCGGACTATAGAGCACACCTGACCATGGACCACACACACTAAATTTAGGGGGAAAATACAATTTTGTACATATATATAAGCTGCGCTTGTGCATAAGCTGCGGGTGTTCACGTTGTAACATGAGTGGCAGCACACAGCTACTGAGAGACATGTGGAGCTCTTGTTGTAGATGTAGTGAACTAAGCCTCAGGTCAAATCTGGCCTTGAGGGCCTTCCCGGGACAAGAACTGTATTTCATTGATTTGAGTCCAGAAACACAAAATTAAGTTCATCTAGAGACTTTCTAAGTGTGTCCTGCACTGATCAATTGAAAGAACACTCTCTTTTCTATTATCATTACTATTTTACAAATGTTTTGATAATCAAAGTGTGTTTAGTTCAAACCATTTTCAAATGTTGAAGTGAACTACTCATTTTAAATCAACTGTGAAACAGTATTAGTGATTTTTAATCCTCATTCAAAGTAGAAATCAAGTTAGAATGTGTTACAGAGTAATGATTCATCTTCTTGATCTTCTGTCTGAAATGAGCAAGTTGTGATGTTGGTCAAAGGTCAAGTTTCGGTCAACTGCAAGTTTACTGGAAAAGAAATGTCATGTTTAACTTTTACAGAAAGATATTAGAGAATTGACTCCACGAAGTCTGAGTTCTTCATAACATCTTCTGTCTGTTCTTAAACAATCTAATCTTTTTCCCTTGACTTTCAATAACCTCTTACATCACTAAAACACACCCCTGTTCGGTCAATCGACCAATCAGGAAGTTCTCAAAATGAACCGGAAACAGAACTCCTTAAAGGGTTCAACACTTCCTAGTTCAAGCAAGAACGCTGGGAGAAGAACGCTGAGAGAATGCTGTGAGTTAGTTCCGAGAGCAGCAGAGTTCAGAATGCTGGAATGCAGAATGTTGGAGAACAACTGCAACTAAGCTGGACGAGAGAAGTTCAGAGGAACTATGAAATGTCTGTTCTGGGATGATCTCACGACTCCGAACGGTTCCCTACTATCCTTACGGAGACGCTGGAAAGCGTTTGAAGAGAACTCTACGCCGAGGCCGAACTATCGTCTGCAAAGAAACGAGTCGATCTTCAACCGCAAAGTTTACCGTTGGTTAAGCTGGGTCCAGAAGGAGCGTGTTGTTCTGGTTATAACAGACAAATTCCCTCACCCATCTCTCTCAAGATAAACTTCATTTTCCATCTTTAACTCTTCTATCTTGCTAGAAATTAATCCAGAAATTTTCAGAAATGTCTGTTGTAATGCTTCACATGGGGAAATCATGGCCGTATGGTTTCCTCCTTGTAAAACTTGCTAATTAACTAAGCCATGTTGTTGTTAAAATCAATTTGCCAAATTAATGTAAATGTTTGATGTTAAACTTTGATTCTGTTAATAAATGACCGCATTCATTTGATGGGTCAAAGAAAATTAACGTCTCACGTTACATTTATTAATTTCAATGCACGATATTATTCAGTCCAGAAAAATGAATGAATCCGTTTAATTTATGGATAATATATCACAGATATATGTTACCCTACATAGATCAAGAATCAATCACCAGATGGTGTTTTATAGACTTTATCTTACTGTTCAACACACACAGACCCCACAGGTCTTCATGACAATGAGCTCACTCACTCATGGTTACTACTGAATGAACTAACACATAGTGAACACATAAACTAGGCTAACAAGAACATACTAATCACTAAAATAACAATGCTAAAAAGATAATCTTGCCAAGATGGCCGTGCTCAGAGCAGTTGCAGCTTCACAGGCTCCCGGTACCATCCCAGTTTTTAGAAGTTTTGATATTGACTCTGTGCCTGACTCCGCACGATTTATGCGTGTGAACTATAGCCGAACAGAACTGATGAGAATAGGAGCGGATTTGCCTCGAAATATAGCAGAAATCAGCAACAAACTCAAAACTACGCTCGGCAGAATGCAGATCTTAAAGTCATCTACCTGGAAGCTGCAGCAGAGGCGTTCCAGCGGGCAGAAGAGGAAGCGCTGCTCCCGGCTTAAGAGGAGAGGATGCCGGGCGGGGTGAGGCTACGAGCTAACGCTAAAGCCGGTAAACTCCCAATGCTGTCTCTCTTTCTGTCGAACGTCCGCTCGTTGGAAAACAAGATGGATTTACTTCGTCTGAGAGCGGGCGTCTCAGAAGAGATGAAGAAGTGTGCGGTACTTTGCCTCACGGAAACATGGATTACAAGTGAAATGCCGGACACAGTCTTCCAGCTGGATGACAGACTTTTTTTTCGAGCGGACCGCTGCAGCGAGCTAAAGAGGAAATCACGGGGAGGCGGAGTGTGCATTTACGTGAGTAAAAGTTGGTGCACAAAATGTACTGTTGTAAATACCTCATGCTCGAAGGCTTTGGAGCAAATAACAGTGAAATTTCGGCCACATTATCTACCCCGCGAATTCATGGTGACTTTCATCTCTGTCGTTTACATTCCTCCGGATGCTAATGCTAATGAATCACTGCAGGAGCTACATGATATCATCAGCTCGCTGCAGAACAAACACCCTGAGGCTCTTTACGTTGTAGCCTGAGACTTTAACCACGTGAATCTAAAGGACTGTCTCCCGAGCTTTAATCAACATGTGATAATTCCGACACGTGGAGACAAGATGCTGGACCGTGTTTACACGAACGTAAAAGATGCATACAAAGCCGAACCCCGCCCCCACCTAGGACTGTCAGACCACATCTCAATCTTCCTGGCTCCTGCTTACATGCCCCCGCTGAGACGCTCCAGACCGGTACAAAAGAAAGTTAAATGCTGGATCCAGGACAGTGGCCCCATACTGAGAGATTGTTTTGACCGAACAGACTGGCAGGTTTTCAGAGAAGCTGCTGAAAATGGAGGTTTGCTTGATCTTGACCAATACACATCCTCAGTTCTGGGTTACATTAGTACATGTACTGAAACCGTCTCCACAATCAGAAATGTTAAAAGCTACCCAAACAGAAAACCTTGGCTGAATGCAGAGGTGCGTACCCTGCTGGAAGCCAGCAACACTGCCTTCAGGTCTGGAAGCTCAGAGGAGCTGAGTAGGACAAGAAAAGAGCTGGTTGCTGGTATTAAGAGGGCCAAGGCCACATATGCACAGAGGATCGAGGGTCAATTCATCTCACAAGACCCTCGGAGCATGTGGAGGGGCATTAAGTGCATACAGATTATAAAGGAAGGAGCGTACAATGCCCCAAAGACCCATCTCTGCCTGATGCCCTCAACAAATTCTATGCACGCTTTGAAGACCCGAACAGACCACCCAGCACCAGACTCACCTCACCACCGGATGAAGAGCATCTCAGCGTGACCTCAGCAGAAGTAAGGAGTACTTTCAGGAGAATTAATCCGCACAAGGCAACTGGCCCAGACAACATCCCCGTGTTGAAAGTGTTGAAAGAATGTGCTGATCAGCTCTGTGAGGTGCTGGCAGACATCTTTAACACCTCTCTTACCCTGGAGACAGTTCCCACCTGCCTGAAGACTGCCACCATCATCCCAGTGCCAAAAAGCTCTACAGTGACTGGTCTGAATGACTATCAGCCAGTGGCCCTCACCCCGATAGTTGCTAAATGCTTCGAAAAACTGGTTATGACCCACATCAAAACAACCATCAACATCAACGAGGACCCTCATCAGTATGCATACCGTGAGAACCGATCAACAGAGGATGCCATCTCCTCTGTGGTCCACACTGCTCTCAACCACCTGGAGCAGAAAAACTCTTACGTCCTTATGCTCTTTGTGGACTTCACATCCGCCTTCAACACCATGATCCCCCAAACCCTGATGGACAAACTATCCACACTAGGACTAAGCCCCTTCATTTGCAACTTGGTACTAGACTTCTTAACAAACAGACCACAGTTAGTGAGGATCCACAACTTCTCCTCCTCCACCATAACCCTCAGCACTGGCTCTCCTCAGGGATGTGTGTTGAGCCCCCTCCTGTTTACTCTGCTCATGTATGATTGTGCAGCTACCCATCCAGGCTGTCACATTGTAAAGTTTGCAGATGATACAGCGGTGGTGGGATGCATCACAAACAATGATGAGTCCAGCTACAGGCAAGAGGTGGAACACCTGGAGAGCTGGTGCAAAGAGAATAACCTTCACATCAATGTGAAGAAGACAAAGGAGATGATTGTGGACTTCAGAAGGAACAAAAACATCTACACCCCCCTGAACATAAGAGGATCTGCGGTGGAAGTGGTCTCCAGCTACATGTACTTGGGTGTACACATGAATGACAACCTCAGCTGGAGCAACAACACCACCAGCCTGATCAAGAAAGCTCATCAGAGACTCTACTTCCTCAGACGGCTGAGGCGAGCTGGTCTGGGAAGCTCAGTCCTCACCTCCTTCTACAGGTGTGCAGTGGAGAGCATCCTGTGCTCCAGCATCAACATATGGCATGGAGGCTGCACAGCTGCAGAAAGAAAAGCTTTGCAGAGAGTGGTGAAGGCTGCACAGAAGTCTGTCGGAATCAGCCTCCCCACCATCACAGACATCTACACCTCTAGATGCAGGAAGAGGGCCACCTGCATCATGAAGGACCCCACTCACCCAGCACACACACTTTTTGCCCCACTCCCCTCAGGAAGGAGGTTAAGGAGCATTAAGTGTAGAACCACTAGACTGAGGAACAGCTTCTACCCTGAGGCTGTTAGACTCATGAATCTCTAATTAGAATAATCACTGTGAAAAATCACATCATGTTGCTGCTGATCTGTTTCAATGTTGATGTGTTCATGCGTGCACATCTGCTCACAGACTCATGTTCATGTTTGTGCTGATGTTCAATGTTTTATGTTATGAGTGCTTAGTGTATATTTAGTTGATGTTTTTCTTAGTTCATATCTTAGATCTTATTACTGTTTTTCTTATACATTGTATTGTTGGATGTAACTGGGACCTTGTGTACATAATTTCGCTCCACCACATGTACCACATGAGGTGCGAATGACAATAAAGAAACTCTGACTCTGACTGGTAACTGTTAAATGGTAAATGGTAAATGGATTGTACTTATATAACACTTTTCTATCTTGTGAAGACACTCAAAGCTCTTTACAACAATCTGTGTCTTCATTTACCCATTCATACATTCATTCAACCTTTATTTAGACAGGTAAATCCCATTCAGCCTCGAGGACTCATTTACAAGAGAGACCTATACAGCACTCTACTAGATCAAAGCTAATTGAACAAATCATGCTAAAGAGAACAAAGTCCATGCTCAATAATCCAGGTATACAAACCAACTTTTTTCAGTCAGGTCATCTGGACAGTTTCTTTTTTTGTGCTGAAACGTTTCGCCTTCAGTCCGGAAGGCTTCATCAGTCAAGGAAACACACAACAAAACTGATTCTTCCCTCAACAGCTTACTCCAAAGTGGAACAAACCTGTTCTGTTTGTGATAAGGTGGTCTCTTTGTCTTTGGTACGCCCCCTCCTCCATTGCTAGAGGGGGCATATTATTGAGCATGGACTTTGTTGTTTTCAACCAGTTTGACAAGACTGTCAACAAAGAAGGCTGGCAATGGATATGCATCTCGTGGGTAAATATTGCTCACATAGCTGCTCGACGCGTATCGAGCAGCTATGTGAGCACCCGGATGTAACAAAGCTAAATGTTTTTGGTGGCAAGGAGCTCGCTAGTCCATCAAAAAAATCCAGAAATTAGCCACAGCATTGTATAAGCTGCAGGGTTCAAGTTGTGAGAAAACGTAGCGGTTTATAGACCAGAAAGTACAGTAATAATAGACAGCAGCTAAACGTACCGCTAAAGTAGCTCACAACTGTAATACCAAGCAGACAGAATGAAGCTGCTCACTGTGACTGAGTCACATATTTTGTACCACAGTCAGCCCATTACTGTCCTGACTGCTACAAGCTGTTAGATTTCCCAACGAAATGAACAAATGTGCTCATTTTTTTCTTATTAACATCAGTGAAAGCTGCAGCCCTCCCATCCTTCATTTTAAGATTGTGTTCATCAGGGAAAAAATAGTTTCAAGACTTTTTAATGCAGGCTGCAGCTCTAAAATATTTTTTGCAACTCAAATAAAATTAACTACCGGTACATACCTGCTGTCAGAGCCCCAGAGCTTCCTGCATCTCTGAGCTGGTTGCACAGATAATTTATCATCTGAAGTTTTGAGTAATTTAAGCCCATCCTCCAACCCTAAATTCACTATCCCTTTGACCCTGCAGTGTACATTTCTCGACCCCTCTTCAGTCAGCTAACTTGGTCTTTCAACAGAAAACATCGAACACACGTCAGTGTTTCTGCTGCCGTTATCCAAGGAGGGCGCCCCGTCCTGTCAATGTCTATTTATATAGCACATAAAAACAACCAAAGTGCTTTACCATTTAGTCAAATTAAAATTCAAGTTCAAGTAAGTTTATTGTTGTTCTTACCACGTGGTACATGAGGTGGAACGCCACTATGTACACAGGGTCTCAGTTACATCCAACAACAGCAAAAATATAAAGTGTAAAAAGAAGCAGTAAATAAGGATCTAAGATATAAACTAAGATGGACGCCAAACACTAATAATGCAGAACAATACAGCGTAACAACAGCAGCCTGAACATGAGTCTGTGTGAGCAGATGGGTATGAACACAGCAGCATGAGAAATCAATAAGAACAATAGATGAATACATCTTGTACCACTGATGAAGAACAAAAAGGTTAATAATGAAATAAAAAAACAATCAAAATCAGGTAAAACTGGTTCTCATGCATCAAACGCTAAGGAAAACAGATGAGTTTTGAGCAAAGATTTAAAAGTCTGAGCGGTCTTTAAATGATCAAGTAAACTGTTCCACAGTTTTGGAGCATCAACCACAAAAGTCTGATCACTTCTGGACTTCAGTTTGGATTTGGGGACATCTAAGAGGAACTGGTTGGTAGACAGGAGTGCTCTTACTGGAGTGTAGATGTTAATAAGATCACATAAATAAGACGGGGCCAGACCGTTAAAGATTTAAAAACAAGCAACAAAATCTTAAAATCAATCCTGAAGTGGGCAGGAAGCCAAGACTGGGGTTATGTGTTCATATTTTTAGTTGCTGTTAAAAGACGACCTGCTGCGTTCTGTAAGAGATGCAGAGATGATTTATCTAAACCAACATACAGAGCATTACTGTGGTCCAAACGAGAGCTAATAAAAGTGTGAATCACCTTTTCACAGTCTCTGAAAGGGAGACAAGACTTCACTTTGGCAATGAGTCTTAGTTGGAAGAAAATGGATTTCACATCTGCATTTATGTTTGTCTAATATAAAAAAAGAACCGAGCGCTCTGCCTACCAAAATGATTCTTCACCCTCAACTCCCCCTCCACCACCACCACCCTGCCGACAATTCAATTCAGTTTATTTATCCATCCATCCATCCATCCATCCATTTTCTTCCGCTTATCCGGGGTCGAGTCGCGGGGGTAGCAGCCTAAGTAGGGAGGCCCAGACTTCCCTCTCCCCAGCCACTTGGGCCAGCTCTTCCGGGGGAATCCCGAGGCGTTCCCAGGCCAGCCGAGAAACATAGTCCCTCCAGCGTGTCCTGGGTCTTCCTCTGGGCCTCCTTCCGGTGGGACGTGTCCGGAACACCTCACCAGGGAGGCGTCCAGAAGGCATCCTAAACAGATGCCCAAGCCACCTCAACTGGCTCCTCTTGACGTGGAGAAGCAGCGGCTCTACTCTGAGTTCCTCCCGGATGATCGAGCTTCTCACCCTGTCTCTAAGGGAGAGCCCAGACACCCTGCGGAGAAAATTCATTTCGGCCGCTTGTATCTTAGATCTCATTCTTTCGGTCACAACCCAAAGCTCGTGACCATAGATGAGGGTGGGAACGTAGATCGATCGGTAAATTGAGAGCTTCGCCTTTTGACTCAGCTCTCTCTTCACCACGACAGACCTGTACAGCGCCCGCTTCACTGCAGACGCTGCACCTATCCGCCTATCGATCTCACGCTCCATTTTTCCCTCATTCGTGAACAAGACCCCAAGATACTTGAACTCCTCCACTTGGGGTAGGACTTCCTCCCTGACCCGGAGAGGGCACTCTACCCTTTTCCGGCTCAAGACCATGGCCTCGGATTTGGAGGAACTGATCTTCATCCCGGCCGCGTCGCATTCGGCTGCGAACCGCTCCAGCGAAAGCTGTAGATCACGATCTGATGAAGCCAATAAGACCACATCATCTGCAAAAAGCAGAGACGCAATCCTAAGGCCACCAAAACGGATCCCCTCAACACCTTGGCTGCGCCTAGAAATTCTGTCCATAAAAGTTATGAACAGAATCGGTGACAAAGGGCAACCTTGGCAGAGTCCAACTCTCATCGGGAACAAGCCCGACTTACTGCCGGCGATGCGGACCAGGCTCTGACACCGGTCATACAGGGACCTAACAGCCCATATCAAAGGGCCCGGTACCCCATACTCTCAGAGTACCAGGGCCCCCCAAGGGACGCGGTCGAACGCCTTCTCCAAGTCCACAAAGCACATGTAGACTGGTTGGGCAAACTCCCATGCACCCTCCAGGACCCTGCTGAGAGTGTAGAGCTGGTCCAGTGTTCCACAGCCAGGACGAAAACCGGACCCTCCTCTCCAGAACCCCCGAATAGACCTTACCAGGGAGGCTTAAGAGCGTGATTCCCCTGTAGTTGGAACACACTCTACGGTCCCCCTTTTTGAATAGGGGGACCACCACCCCAGTCTGCCAATCCAGGGGAACTTCCCCCGATGTCCACGCAATATTGCAGAGTCGCGTAAGCCAACACAACCCTACAACATCCAGAGCCTTAAGGAACTCTGGGCGAATCTCATCCACCCCTGGGGCCCTACCACCGAGGAGCTTTTTAACCACCTCGGTGACCTCAGCACCAGAGATTGGAGGGCCCGACCCAGAGTCCCCAGGCTCCACTTCCTCAGTGGAAGACGTGCCGGTGGGATTGAGGAGGTCTTCAAAGTATTCCGCCCACTGACCCACAACATCCCGAGTTGAGGTCAGTAGCACACCACTCCCACTATAAACAGTGTTGGTGGCGTACCGCTTTCCCCCCCTGAGACGCCGGATGGTGGACCAGAATCGTCTCGAAGCCGTGCGGAAGTCGTTCTCCATGGCCTCTCCGAACTCCTCCCATGCCCGAGTTTTTGCCTCAGCAACCACCCGAGCCGCATGTCGCTTGGACTGCCGGTACCCATCAGCTGCTTCCGGGGTCCCACAGGCCAAAAAGGCCCGATAGGACTCCTTCTTCAGCCTGACAGCATCCCTCACCGACGGTGTCCACCATCGGGTTCGAGGGTTGCCGCTGCGACAGGCACCGACAACCTTGCGGCCGCAGCTCTGGTAAGCCGATTCGACAATAGAGGCACGAAACATGGTCCACTCAGACTCAATGTCCCCCACCTCCCTCGGAACATGTTCAAAGTTCTTCCGGAGGTGGGAGTTGAAACTCGGTCTCACAGGAGACTGCCAGACGTTCCCAGCAAACCCTCACAATACGTTTGGGTCTGCCAGGTCTGACCGGCATCCTCCCCCACCATCGGAGCCAACTCATCACCAGGTAGTGATCAGTTGACAGCTCCGCCCCTCTCTTCACACGAGTGTCCAAGACAGGTGGCCGCAGATCAGATGAGACGATGACAAAGTCGATCATCGAACTGCGGCCTAGGGTGTCCTGGTGCCAAGAGCACATATGGACACCCTTATGCTTGAACAAGGTGTTCGTTATTGACAATCCATGACGAGCACAGAAGTCCAACAACAGAACACCACTCTGGTTCAGCTCAGGGGGCCGTTCCTCTCAACCACACCCTTCCAGGTCTCACTGTCATTGCCTACATGAGCATTTAAGTCCCTCTGCAGAACAAGGGAGTCCCCAGAAGGTGCACTTTCCAGTACCCACTCCAAGGACTCCAGAAAGGGTGGATAATCTGAACTGCCGTTTGGTGCATAAGCACAAACGACAGTCAGAACCCGTCCCCCCACACGTAGGCGGAGGGAGGCCACCCTCTCATTCACTGGGGTGAACCCCAATACACAGGCACCAAGTTGGGGGGCAATAAGTACGCCCACGCTTGCTCGGCGCCTCTCACCAGGGGCAACTCCAGAGTGGAAGAGTGTCCAGCCCCTCTCAAGGAAACTGGTTCCAGAGCCCGAGCCATGCGTAGAGGTGAGTCCGACTATTTCTAGCCGGAACCTCTCAGCCTCACACACCAGCTCAGGCTCCTTCTCCACCAGTGAGGTGACATTCCACGTCCCAATAGCCAGCTTCTGTAGCCGAGGATCAGACCGCCAGGGTCCCCGCCCTCGGCCACCACCCATCCCACATTGCACCCGACCCCTTTGGCCCCTCCCACAGGTGGTGAGCCCATGGGAAGGGGGACCCACGTCTCCTCTTCGGGCTTTGCCTGGCCGAGCTCCATGGGTAAAAGCCCGACCACCAGGCACTCGCCCGCGTGCCCCACCTCCAGGCCTGGCTCCAGAGTGGGGCCCCGGTGACCCACGTCCGGGCAAGGGAACACTAGGTCCATTTATTTGTGTCAACATCGGGGTCTTTGGGCTGCACTTTGTCTGGTCCCTCACCTAGGACCTGTCTGCCATGGGTGACCCTACTAGGGGCATAAAGCCCCTGACAGCATAGCTCCTAGGATCATTGGGACACTCAAACCCCTCCACCACAGTAAGGTGGCAGCCCAGGGAGGGGAGTTTATTTATATAGCGCCAAATCACAACAAAGTTGTCTCAGGGCACTTTACAGGAACATTCACATATATAAAAGCCAATTAGTAAAGTTCTCTATCTAAGGAACTGTCAGCACTAATATACAGGCACACAACACAGACTTGTGTCCGTCTCTCCTCCCCCCACACCCGTCGAGAAATATCCACAATGGCATGAGCACCCTGCCATTGACCTAGGAGAAACACTGCACGTGGTAATGAGCAGTGTCATGTTTAGCATGTTGAGGCCCCGTGATTTCCTCTAGTCCAACATGTATGACAGCTGTGGGCTGTGGGCAGGAGAGGACAGCACATTTTTCCGTTATTGACTTCCCTGCACTGGCTCCCAGTTCACCTCCAAATTCATTTTGAAATCATTCTGTATGTTTTTAAATCTGAACAGTTCTGCCTCCTCTTATCTCACTGATCTGCTGCAGCCATATGTCCCCCAGCGCTCGGAGGTCAGCAGACCAGATGCTTTTACTGGTTCCAGGCACACATTAAACTCAGAGGTGACCGGGCCCTTCTCTGTTGCAGGTCCAAGACTGTGGGATGAGTTACCACTGCATGTCAGGCAGGCCCCCTCCCTCACTGTCTTTATTAAGTCTCGTTTAAAAACTCACTTTTATTCCCGGGCTTACGATAATATATGAGGCCTGAGGAGGGGGGGCATTGAGCTCGTTCTCCCAGTTCTGTTATTTGATTTGATGCTGTTATCTTTGTAATGCAGTCACGTGACCTTTTTAACAAGTGTAGTTCCTTTGTATTTCCTCCATCCTGCTCTTGTCTTGTCAGCAAGTTGAGATTTATTCAATTTTATCGCTTTGTTTGTTTTATTGATGGTTTTGCTAAAAGTTCAACTCTTTAAATATTTCTGCCACTTCAGTACATTTTAGCTATGCCACTGAGCGCTCGGCATTCTCTCTGCACTCCAGCAGAAAATGCAGTTTCTTTATTTTAACTGGTTCTTTGTGTTCCTGTAGAGCCCTGTTCATGGAGCCCACTCTACTGATGCTGGACGAGCCCACCAACCACCTGGATCTAAATGCTGTGATCTGGCTCAATAAGTATGAAGTCGTTGAATGTCTCAGATTGTGGAATTTTTTTTAAACTGTAAACGTCAGATGACTTTTTTTTGTTTTGTTTTTTAATGAACCTCTTTTCTACTTACAGCTACCTTCAAGGTTGGAAGAAAACCCTCCTGATAGTTTCCCATGACCAGAGTTTTCTTGACGATGTGTGTACAGATATCATCCATCTAGACAACCAAAAACTATACTACTACAGAGGAAACTATTGTGAGTATTGGTTTAGCATTGTTTTATGTTTTAAATTAGACATTTTTCTGCTTTTCATTTTACAGCTGACTTTTAGATAAAATAGAAAAAGGCTTGGAGACCAGTCTGAGCAAACGTTTATAATCAAACTGAAGGCAAATATGGAGTTTTCATCTAAATTTGTGGGTTATGTCTAATTTCGAGTGACTTTGGCAAGTTGTAGAGATGTCAATTATTAATGAAGCATTTCATTAACCCTGTGATAATATACAGCAGGTGAAATGAGGTTGCTCACTTACAAAGAAATTAATACTTTCTGTTTTTTAAACTAAAAACTATTCAAGCAGTACCGGGATGCCTATGTCCCCCATCACTGAGGGATTTAAATAGTGAATGTTTGTAGTTTTGGAAATGAGTGTTTTTCTGGACTGGAATTGAACAGAGAGCCTTAAAGTTTTAGATGCAAGATATACAAGTGTGTAAGGAGTTACACTGTGGAGAAGAATGGGGGGTTGAGGGTATTTATACTTGTCTGAGGCAGCGCAGAGTGATAGATCCTGGAGAGTGGAGGGAGCAATATCCACCACCAGGTGCAGTGGATGAGCCAGGGGGTGGCCAATGGTGGCCTTGGCCACCACAGAATAATATTCAGCCCTTGCATAAGTAAACCTGCAGTCTGATGGTGAAGTGTTCTGTTAGGAAAATATGGAACAATAAGATCTGTAATATAAGATGGAGCTAGGTTGTTGAGAGCTTTGTAGGTTAGAAGTAAGATTTTGAATTCTATTCTGGATTTGACAGGGAGCCAATGGAGAGAAGCTAAAACTGGAGAGATATGATATCTACTATCAACTCTCATTAAAACTCTGGCAACAGCATTTTGGATCAACTGAAGATGTTTTAAAGAAGTATTTGGACACCCAGATAATAAACCATTGCAATAGTCCAGTCTAGATGTGACAAATGCATGAACCAGTTTTTCTGCATCATTTTTAGATAAGATGTTTCTAATTTTAGTGATATTACACAGGTGGAAGAACAAGGTCCTTGTAACTTTTTTATGTGGGAGATAAAAGACATATCCAGAAATATCTACAGTAGGTTTTTATCTTTAGAACTGGATGCTTGTCTGGGTTTAAAAACAGAAAATTAAGGGTCATCCAGGATTTTATGTCTTTAAGACTGCATGTGGAATTGCATTTTGTCTTTTTGTGGTTTTCTTTAAGTGACCTTCAAGAAGATGTACAAACAGAAGCAAAAAGAGCTGCAGAAACAGTATGACAAGCAGGAGAAGAAGCTGAAAGACTTGAAGGCTGGTGGCAAATCCACCAAACAGGCTGTAAGTATCAACATTAGAGTTAAAAGACACAAGTTTATCATGTACAGTGGAAATCCATCCATCCATCCATTATCTTTACCCGTTTATTCCATTTTGGGTCACGGGGGTCGCTGGTGCCCATGTCCAGCAATCACTGTGCGAGGGGCGGGGTACACCCTGGATGGGTCGCAAGTCCATCACAGGGCCACATAGAGACACACGAGACAAACAACCATTCACTCTCTCACTCACACCTAGGGACAATTTAGAGTTACCAATCAGCCTAACATGCATGTTTTTGGACTGTGGGAGGAAACCGGAGCACCCGGAGAAAACCCACGCATGCACAGAGAGAACATGCAAACTCCACCCAGAAAGGCCCCTGGACCGGGGTTTGAACCAGGGACCTGCTCGCTGAGAGGCAGCAGCTCTACCAGTTGTGCCACCGTGCTGCCTCTACAGTGGAAATAATACTAGAAAAATATTTCAGTTCCTCTTCACAGATTGCACAATTAATTGGTTATCGACATTAGCATTCCTCTTCCCCTTCCAATATTGATATTGCAATAGCCAAAATTTCCATAATTGATATAATGACTGAATTTAAAAAATATATTTTTCCACCACCAATAATCAAAGTAAACAGCTCCTTTAAAACCTGTTTTAACACTTAAAGTCAAACAGTCTTCCTAATGTGCATTCACATTTTTTATCCTCCACTATTCACCATAAAGTTATCAATTGTGTTACAAAAATATTAATTAAACAAAGAACCACCTTCCTGTTCATTGTTTAAACAGTCAGTCATGGATGGTGAAGGTCTGATTATTAGTATTGACTGCAGCAACATTTATTTTTTCTTTGCAGAGAAGTAAAGATTTCAGACAAACAATGTGTAAAGATAACATTACTAACACTGAGATAGTTTACTTATACAATAGATTCATTGTTCTGAATCAATCAATCAATTCAACGTTATTGTCCATAGCATTCAATGAAATGGAGATTTGTCTTTGACATCTGGCTTATAAAAACAACATAAACAAAATAAAGTTTTACAAGGCAATAGCTTATGCTAGGTTATATAAATGTTAGCTTGCTAACTTGAGAGGCATGTAACTAATGACAAGCGGGTTGGAAGATTGAAGAGAATTTATTGTTGATTTTTATATTTTATTTTACAGGTCAGTTAAAATAAACTTACCATGCTCTGTTCAGCAAAATATGCTACACAGTATTGCTCACTGCACTGGCTGTGATGAAAGCGAAAGTGAAAGTTAATTAATTCATTCAACCTTTATTTAGACAGATAAGTCACATTGAGCCTAGAAGACTCATTTACAAGTGAGATCTGTTTAGACAAACAAAAAGTAGTGAAACTGGACACGTAGGAATTGGAGGCGAAAAAATTCCTATCAGTTTTTCTTCTTGGCTGAGAAGAAAAACGTTGGTTACGTACTGTAACCCCAGATTCTATGAATATAGGCGTAGCCCTTTAAGGCTGTCGCTGATGGGTTTATCCCGTTATGCGTAGCATAAGCACTGAAAAAATTTAGTCCACGCCCACCTGCTGTGTGGGCTCCACCCGGTCCGTATAAATTACGTTAAGAGCGGGAAATCGGCTCCCAAAATAGCTTTTTTCTTCAGCCATTTAGGAGCCAGTGAGGCCCGACGCTTAAAGGGCTATGCCTATATTCATAGAATCTGGGGTTACAGTACGTAACCAACGTTCTATGTCATATAGGCTTCGCCCTTTAAGGCTGTCGCTGATGGGTTAAGGGCGAAGCGGATGTGGTCCTCGCCTCACTGGGTCCATTCGAACACAGTAAGAAGCGGAAGCTTGCCCAAAAAAACGTCTTGTCACTCAGCTCCCCGTGTACATAACTACGCATCGCGTAATTATGTGCCATGCACAGACGCATGTTGTGTAACTATGCGTTCTGACAAAGCATGAACGCCCCGGAAAACTTTCAACGGGAAGAAGATGTTGAAAAGAGGGGGGGGGGGCATGAACCAACTGGTTCATGGCTGAGCAGTATAAACAGATTAATATCAATGAACTGATTATTGATCAAATGAACTGATTGGTCACAATAGTCATGAACTGATTAGTGACAACGGAACCAAAATCACAGACACAACTTGTGACTGATAACCACATCTCACACTGTAATGCATGCAGACAGAAGTGAGCTTAAACAGAGTTCCATGAGAACAACAATATTCATTCTGTTAGAGCACTAAGAACAGAATGTGTCATGGAACGAGCCGTCACATCACGTAGGTAAAAGCGAATAAATGAGCAGGGTGTTGACCATGCAGCCGCAGTGCAAATGTCCCGCGTTGACATACTATTATGCAGAGCAGTCGAAGATGCGATACCCCTGGTGGAGTGTGCTTTGAGGTTGACAGGAGGCTCTAAATCTGATGCTCTGTAGGTTTCAGAAAAGGCCTCACACAGCCAGTGTGACAAGCGCTGGGTGGATAACGGGCGACCTGCAGATGCATCTCTATAATGCACAAACAATTGTTGAGTTTGACACATTGCAGCTGTGCGCGCTATGTAACACGTCAACGCCCGCACCGGACAGAGAAGATGAAAAGATGCTTCTTCTTCTGATCTGTGGGGGGGGGAGAACCCCTCCAACGATATCACTCATGATTTAAAAAAGAGCTTGTGATGTTTTAGGCATAAAAGCTGGGTTGGTCTTAAATCAGCTGAGCTGCCCGTCAGCCTGAATTCTAAGGCATGACGGAGCAACAGAGAGGGCAGATAATTACTTACTCTCTCAGCGGATGTTAAAGCCAGCAGCAGGGCTGTTTTAAGAGACAAGAATTTAAGTGAAAAACCTGATCCAGAAGCTCAAATGGAGCTTTGATCAGGGCTCGCAGGACCAGCGTTAAATCCCACTGTGGAGCAAGTGGACGTGAAGCAGGCCTGCGTCTCTATACACCTTTTAGAAAAAAAACGCTTCATCAGCGGGTGATTAAAAGCTATTCTGTCTCCGAACCCTTCGTGGCAGGAAGAGATGACTGCAGCGTACGTTTTAAACGTACTGAATGCCAACTTCCTATCCATCAGCTGTTGTAGAAAGACAACACGCCGCCTAATGGGCATGAGGTGGCCTCTAAACCTTTCTCTGTACACCAGCGCTGAAAAGCCGTCCCCTTTGATGTGTACAGTGTGTATATTGCTCTATTTGATTCCGCCTCTTTGGATTATGACATCATGAACGTAGATTCAATTGTTTCCTGTTTTAACACTCACTGTATGGACATATTGAACATTATAGCACCATTGAAACAAAGCATTGTCCAACGTACTAGCTGTCCGTGGATCAACAATGAAATCCTTACTTTGAGGAGAACATGTCGTAAAACTGAACGTCTGTGGAAACGTACTGGGTTGGTGGTTCATAGACTACATCTTAAAGATCTGATCAGCTCTCTAAATGAGATGCTCAAGACTGCCAGAGCTCGTTATTTTACTAATCTCATCAATTCCAAAGGACGAAATCCAAAAATTTTATTTGATACAATCAAGAACATTGTCTCTCCAGCATTCTTGTCTCAAAGTGCTTTTACGTATGCAGATTGCAATCGGTTTTTAAATTATTTTATTGATAAAGTTTCCAGCATTAGGGCCAGTATTTGTCCTTCATCTTCCCTTTTACTGGCTCCTTTGTCACTGACCCCTGATAAGTGGTCCTTTTTTACCCCAGTTTCAATTAAGGACATCTCAGATTTAATGGGTCATATGACACTCTCAACGAGTCCCCTTGATGTCCTTCCTACGTCGCTTTTTAAAGATATTTTTACCTGTATTGGCCCCAGTGTTGTACAAGTGATAAATTCCTCTCTTTGTTCTGGCACTGTCCCACACTATTTTAAAACTGCTATTGTCTGTCCTTTGCTAAAAAAGCCAAATTTGGATTCTTCGATGCCTGAAAACTACAGATCTATCTCCAAACTTCCCTTTCTATCAAAGATCCTGGAGAAGGTTGTAGCACAACAATTAAACTGCTTCTTGGAGGTAAATGACATCATGGATTCTTTTCAATCTGGTTTTCGCAAATTGCACTCCACGGAAACAGCACTTTTAAAAGTTTCTAGTGACATATTGATGGCAGCTGATTCTGGAAACTACACTGTGTTGGTTTTATTGGACTTGACTTCAGCTTTTGACACAGTGGATCACACTGTTCTTATCAATAGACTAAGAGATCTATTTGGTATTTCTGGCACCGTTTTAAATTGGTTTATTTCTTATTTATCTGAAAGGTCTTTTACTGTTTTTATGAATAATGTTCACTCTGATGTTGCACAGCTGTCTTGTGGGGTACCCCAGGGTTCTGTTCTGGGTCCAGTCCTCTTTTCATTGTATTTACGCCCTTTAGGTTTTATTTTGAAACGTTACATTAATGTGTCCTACCATCTGTATGCTGATGATATTCAGCTATACTGTTCTTTTCGAGCCTCCGAATTCCATAAATTGACAGAACTCAGAAACTGTCTGTTAGAGATCAAAACATGGCTGAATGACAACTACCTGCAGTTAAATGCAAATAAAACTGAGACTCTTATTATTGCCCCTGATGATAAAATCCCAGTAATCAGGCAGTATCTTACATTCTTAAATCCTTTGGTAAATAATAATCTCAGAAATTTAGGTGTTGTCTTTGATAGTTCTTTATCTTTGGACAGTCATTGCAAATTGCTAGTTCGAAATTGTTTTTTCCACTTAAGAAACATTTCTAAACTACGTGGAATTGTATCACAGAAGGAACTTGAGATGATTGTTCATGCTTTCATTTCATCTCGGTTAGATTACTGTAATAGCATTTTAATGGGTCTGAACAAATCTTCCCTAGCTCGCCTCCAATCTGTGCAGAATGCTGCAGCGAGGCTGCTAACTAGAACCCACAGAAGAGCTCACATAACTCCTGTTCTGGCCTCCCTGCATTGGCTCCCTGTGCATTTCAGGAGTCATTTTAAAATTCTGGTTCTAACTTTTAGGGCACTTCATGGTCAGGCTCCCAAATATTTACTGGACCTTTTGAAGCCTCTATGTCCCATCAGGACTTTGAGATCTTCAAATCAAATGTTGCTGATAGTTCCGAGAACTTATTTTAAAACACGTGGAGACAGAGCATTCCAAGTGGTGGCCCCCAGGCTTTGGAACGCTCTCCCTCTGTCACTGCGCTGCTCAGATTCCATTGACTCTTTCAAAAATGATCTTAAGACTTATTTATTCAGACTGGCTTTTATTTAAATTTTATTTACTTTTACTTTGTGAAGCACTTTGTGATGTCATTGTCTGTGAAAGGTGCTATATAAATAAATATTACTTACTTACTTACTTACTTACTTACAGAGCTGTGGTAGATGCAGCACGTGAATCTTGAATTGTGCACACTATCTCCTCAGGGAGACCCTCCTCTCTGAGCGGGACCGCTCAGCGGCCAGACCCACAGGTACTGACTTATTTCTGGGTAACTCCTGATCGCTCCTCCTGCTTGAAGGAGAGCATCCTCCCTCTACGGCAGTTTCCACGGAAGACCCGACAACCGACGTTGCAGGACTGGGAACCATGGTGCGTTCACGAGCTCGGGAGCTACCAGGAGAACTGTCAATCCCTCCTCCTGAACTCGGTTCAGGAACCGTAAAAACAGAGGAGGTGGGGGAAAATGTGTACAGAAACGTTTTGGGCCACGGGCTGTGAGCAAATGCATCCACCCCCAGCGGTGGATCATCTCGCGGGCTCAGGGAAAACCATAGTTGACACTGAGCGTTTTCTCGCGTCGCAAACAGGTCCACAGCTGCTTTGCCAAACTCCTGCCACATCTGAAACATCAGGTCTGGATGGAGGGTCCAGTCCACGTGATGTGGGCCGCCCCTGGACATCACATCTGCCCCTCTGTTCAGAACACCGGATATGTAAACCTGCTCTTATGGAGAGCAGGTTTCGGTGAGCCCAACACAGTAGCTTCGCGCAATGTGTAACATCTGGGCTGAACGCACGCCCCCCTGGCGGTTAATGTACGCAGCGGTCACCATGTTGTCTGTGTGAATCAACACGTGTTGATTCTGTAGCACGGGAGCAAAGTGTTGAATCACATTCAGCACTGTGCGACACTCCAAAAACATTGATGTGGGCTGATGTGTGGTGGGGCCACAGCGCCCCTACTGCTTGGGATAGGCATGGCCCCCCCCCCCCCCCAAACCTGACAGCGACGCGTCCGTGAAGACTGACACGTGTGACGTGGGACTGCTGACGGGAACTCCCTCTGACAGAACCAGAGTGTTTCCCAGAGTCGGGGGCCTGCTCTCACAGAGGGAGGGACAATGATCATTCGTCGTTTTTTTGTTTTACTGGATCCACACGCAGACGCGCAAACCACCTCTGGAGGCGTCTCATGTGTAACAAACCCAGCGGAACCACTGTGTGAGCTGATGACATTATTCCCAACAGCTTCATGACGGAGACAGCTGTTATCACTTGCCAGGTCTTACGTGGCGGAGTTGACTTTTAAAAGTGTTGAATTTCGTTTGTGATAAACGAGCTTTCATGGTGGTTGAATTAATTGCACTCCCAGATAAACAATTGTCTGGGCCGGGAAAATCAAGCTTCCTTCCAATTTATGGTGAAGCCCAGATTTAACAGGTGTGATGTCAACACCTGATCCTGCATCAGCGCCTCCTGTCTGGAGTGACAGGAGCAGCAGATCATCCAGGTAAAACAAAAAACTCTCGCCTCTGTGTTTTGGGATAATCGGTATGCGTTCTCTGGATGTTGTACAACAGATCCAAAAAACGGTCTCATCCCTCCGATCCGTGAATAAAACCCTGTGTTTTCTCTCCGTTGGGGGACTCTGTAGATTACTTTTTATCAGAAACACTTGGACTTCTGCATTTAGGGATGAGATTTAGTCTGATGATGACAGGACCGTTTCTAACTCCTCTGAATGGAGGGGTTCGGGTTGCAAACTGTAACTTATAACCATTGCATAACACCCTGTCCATCCATCTGAAAAACGGTGAGCATGTTTAGCCATGCACGTGAACGTGCGTTTAAGTGATGTGTCACGTTTTGTACGGCTGTCAGCAGTCCGCCCCTCAACCGCCGTCATGCGTCGCGGGAATGTTTTCTGCGCGACCCCAGGCGAAGCTTGTGCTGAGGCGAAGCGTGTGACAGCTGATGACGCGGTGGGGCTGCGCGTTTGGCGTCGCTGTGCGAACGTTGAGAGGCGGAGGGCATGACTTCATTTACGCCGTGCTGTTGAAGTGAAGGCTGCTAGCCCCGCGAGAGTACACGTTTTCTCTGGAGGGACGCGCGCCGCTCTCGCTGGAGGGGCGCGCGCTGGAGGGAGGTGGGGCTCATCACGGGGTTCGTTCAGCTGCCTCACACTTATGCTGCCGTGAGCTGCCGAACGCTGAGACGCGGTGGGTGACGGCTGCCCGCGTTTGATTCGTTGAGACGAGTGTCGCTTCTTGTGAGAGTGAAGGACCTCCATTCGAACCAGCCTGCGGACCACATTTATACCGATGTGAGCCGGTTAGCGCCGGGCAGCTGTGTGTGTGCGCCAACATCAACGCAGCGCCGTTGGATGGAGGCTGTTTCATCCCACGAGTGCGAGTTGACACCGCTTGAGTGAGGATTGTGCAGCTCGGGATGATGAGTTATTTTCACTTACCATCGTGCCGTGAGAGCGACTAGTAATGTCTTGGAGCGGCGGTGAGTTTAAAAAACCTTATTAAGGACACCGGCTCTTATGTGTGGAGGCTGTTTCATCCCACGAATGCGAGTTGACACCGCTTGAGTGAGGATCGTGCAGCTCGGGATGATAACGAGTTATTTTCACTTACCATCCTGCCGTGTGAGCGACCAGTAATGTCTTGGAGCGGCGGTGAGTTTAAAAAACCTTATTAAGGACACCGGCTCTTATGTGTGGAGGCTGTTTCATCCCACGAGTGCGAGTTGACACCGCTTGAGTGAGGATCGTGCAGCTCGGGATGATA
>NC_056516.1:6366142-6366715 GCF_014905685.2 Nematolebias whitei | reverse complement strand
TGGAGCGGCGGTGAGTTTAAAAAACCTTATTAAGGACACCGGCTCTTTATGTGTGCGGCCGCTGTGAGCTCATCCGAGCTTACAGACTGGCTAAAAAACAGACACTTTGATCATTAAATGATGATTTATTTCAACTTTCGTGTCACTTTTACACACACCCTCCGGAGACCGTCATTTTGAGAAACTTCTCTCTCATGAGCTCTGCGATTGTTTGCCCAGAGCGCTGTCTTGCAGGCGAACTCTGGGGAAACGCTGAGCTGCAGGTTGCCGGAATGAAGAGGGCTGGATTCTGACGGGCGGGGCTGGTGGTGGAACTCAGCGAGAGCCGCGGCCGTGGAAAAGTCGAAGCTTGCTTGCGACGGTCCCTCCAGCGGGCCGGGATGAGCCGCGCGGCTTGATGAGGTGGCGCACAGTCTCTGGCACCTCCTCCGACTGTTTCAATTCGCCAGCATGGTTTGAAGCTGCTCTGAACAGCGCGTCCGCGATGGGCTTCATCAGGTCTTGTGCAGTTTCTCCGGCAGCGAGAGGAGTAACAAAGCCAGGTGGATCGTTGGATCATCGTCATCCACGCTG
>NC_056516.1:6331425-6361142 GCF_014905685.2 Nematolebias whitei | reverse complement strand
TGCCAGCAAATTAAAAGTTGAAGCTTAATCATTAAATTATTATCTTTGTGTTAGATTTATTTATAAATCACATTTAAACACTGCTTGTACCAATTAAATAAAGTGTAACACGCGTTCTCTATCACTGTCATTAATCAGATAAACAAGCAGCAGCTTCTGCTACAGAGAGGCTGACGTTACGTTTTCTCACTTGGAAACAGAACAAATGTG
The DNA here is from genome assembly GCF_014905685.2 of Nematolebias whitei. Classification (NCBI taxonomy): domain Eukaryota; kingdom Metazoa; phylum Chordata; class Actinopteri; order Cyprinodontiformes; family Rivulidae; genus Nematolebias; species Nematolebias whitei. The sequence goes on along the minus strand of NC_056516.1, from coordinate 6,360,932 downwards.
AATATTGTAGAGACTCACCTGCCAACACATGATGAGTTGTATCTGCTGTTCAGCTCCTTCTTCCTCCTCGTGACTCCCACTAGTTTACGTTTCATCTCCGTGGTTCTCCACATTTCAAAGCTGCATGTTGCAGTTTTTATCTTCGTGAAGAGTTCCCACACTTTGGAGGACTTGGGTCGAACAGTTTTCGCTGCGTCGGTCATTTGTAAAATGTATTTAATTTCCTTTGAAAACGGTCTCTGCTCTGCTTCCACCTCACCCCTCGCTCTGTTCAACACGTGCTGCAGAGGTTTTTTTTTTATTTTTTCAAACTTTATTCAGTCAGTCAGCAACTGCAGGTGAACAAAACGGCTCCGCAGCACCTTGAAAGACGCATAATCGCGCGACACAACGAATCGATAATGAAATTTGTTGCCAACGCTTTTAATCATCAATTTTTATTGATTTTATCGATTCGTTGTTGCAGCCCTAGATCAAACAGACTGGAAGGTTTTCAGAGAAGCTGCTGAAAATGGAGGATCGCTTGATCTGGACCAATACGCATCCTCAGTTCTGGGTTACGCTAGTACATGTACTGACACCATCTCCACCATCACATATGTTAAAAGCTACCCAAACAGAAAACCTTGGCTGAATGCAGAGGTGCGCACCCTGCTGGAAGCCAGGAACGCTGCCTTCAGGTCTGGAAACTCAGAGGAGCTGAGTAGGACAAGGAAAGAGCTGGTTGCTGGTATTAAAAGGGACAAGGCCACATATGCACAGAGGATCGAGGGTCAATTCACCTCACAAGACCCTCTGAACATGTGGAGGGGCATTAAGTGCATAACAGATTATAAAGAAACGAACAATGCCCCAAAGACCCATCTCTGCCTGATGCCCTTAACAAGTTCTATGCACGCTTTGAAGATCCGAACAGGCCACCCAGCACCAGACTCGCCTCACCACCGGATGAAGAGCATCTCAATGTGACCTCAGCAGAAGTAAGGAGTACTTTCAGGAGGATTAATCCGCACAAGGCAACCGGCCCAGACAACATCCCCGGAAAAGTGTTGAAAGAATGTGCCGATCAGCTCTGCGAGGTGCTGGCAGACATCTTTAACACCTCACTTGCCCTGGAGACAGTACCCCCCTGCCTGAAGACTGCCACTATCATCCCAGTCCCAAAAAGCTCTACAGTGACTGGTCTGAATGACTATTGGCCAGTAGTTCTCATTCCGATAGTCGCTAAATGCTTCGAAAAACTGGTTATGACTCACATCAAAACAAACATCAACGAGGACCCTCATCAGTACGCATACCGTGAGAACCGATCAACAGAGGATGCCATCTCTTCTGTGGTCCACACTGCACTCAACCACCTGGAGCAGAAAGACTCCTACATCCGTATGCTCTTTGTGGACTTCACGTCTGCTTTCAACACCATGATCCCCCAAACCCTGATGGACAAACTATTCACATTAGGACTAAGCCCCTCTATTTGCAACTGGGTACTAGACTTCTTAACAAACAGACCACAGTTAGTGAAGATCCACAACTTCTCCTCCTCCACCATAACCCTCAGCACTGGCTCATCCTCAGGGATGAGTGTTGAGTCCCCTCCTGTTTACTCTGCTCACGTATGACTGTGTACTTACCCATCCAGGCTGCCATATTGTAAAGTTTGCAGATGATACAGCGGTGGTGGGATGCATCACAAACAATGATGAGTCCAGCTACAGGCAGGAGGTGGAACACCTGAAGAGCTGGTGCAAAGAGAATAACTTTCACATCAATGTGAAGAAGACAAAGGAGATGATTGTGGACTTCAGAAGGAACAAACACACCTACACCCTCCTGAACATAAGAGGATCTGCGGTAGAAGTGGTCTCCAGCTACAAGTACTTGGGTGTACACATGAATGACAACCTCAGCTGGAGCAACAACACCACCAGCCTGATCAAGAAAGTTCATCAGACTCTATTTCCTCAGGCGGCTGAGACGAGCTGGTCTGGGAAGTTCAGTCCTCACCTCCTTCTACAGGTGTGCAGTAGAGAGCATCTTGTGCTCCAGCATCAACGTGTGGCATGGAGGCTGCACAGCTGCAGGAAGAAAAGCTTTGCAGAGAGTGGTGAAGGCTGCACAGAAGACTGTTTGAGTCTGTCTCCCCACCATCACAGACATCTACACCTCTAGATGCAGGAAGAGGGCCACCTGCATCATGAAGGACCCCACTCACCCAGCACACACTTTTTGCCCTGCTCCCCTCAGGAAGGAGGTTGAGGAGCATTAAGTGCAGAACCACAAGACTGAGGAACAGCTTCTACCCTGACACTGTTAGACTCATGAATCTCTAACCACTCAGCCATGAAAACATCATTAGGATTTTGTAAGGAAACAGTTCTCAAATCTTTGATTCACCAAACATATTGAACAAATATTGAATAAATATGGAATAAATGATGACAGTCTTAAAATGGGCCAGTAAATTCTGACTTTTTTACAGTAGTCAGATTCTCGACCCACCTGTCAACCAGTCCAGTAGGCACGTCAGCAACTGACCAATCAGCGACCTCAATTTGTTCTGAAGTGAATGCCCCTTACCTGCAGAGCTGCAGCTTTGCAGTCATTTCAATAATGAGTTTACATCTTTTGTTTCATGTTAATCTAATGTAATAAACCTTTGAAATATGCCAGAATGCAGGAAATGGCATCTGCTTTATTCAAAATTATCTGAGAGAGGATCAGATCAGCACCAACATGAAACAGATCAGCAGCAGCATGAAACAGATCAGCACCAACATGAAACAGATCAGCAGCAACATGATGTGATTTTTGACAGTGATTATTCTGGTTTGAGCATTCGTCCTCCAATGCAAGAGTTGGGGGTTTGAGTCCACCACTTAACCCCTCATTGCCTCTGATGTGTGTCCCATCAGTATATGAATGTGATAAAGCTCTTATTAGTCTCTTTAGAATGATTTGTTCAATTAGCTTTGTAGAGATCTAGTAGAGTAAATGGTAAATGGACTGTACTTATAAGCGCCATTCTATCTTATGGAGATACTCAAAGCTCTTTACAACAATCTGTGCCTCATTTACCCATTCATACAGCTCTATACTATATCTCTACAAAGCTAATTGAACAAATCATTCTAAAGAGACTAATCAGTTCTTTATCACATTCATACATCGACGGGACACACATCGGAGGCAACAAGGGGTTCAGTGTCTTGCCCAGGGACACTTCATCATGTGACTGCTGGTGGATTCGAACCCCCAACTCTTGCATTGGAGGACGACTGCTCTAACCACTCAGCCACAGCCGCCCAGAGTGCTGTATGAATGGGTCAATGAGGCACAGATTGCTGTAAAGAGCTTTGAGTGTCTTGATAAGACAGAAAGGAAATATATAAGTACAGTCCATTTACCATTTATTTTTCAGGGGTGCCGAGTTAAAATTTAAAGGCGCTTGATCACCCCCAGAAAGAGACTAAAATCACCACTGAATTCAGTTTATATTTCTAGTTTATTTTTAAATGCTTTATGCATTGTTTCTAAGTTTTATTAAGTGCAAGATCATTTCTCATTTAATTAGTATGTCCCACACCGGGGTCAGCTGCGCCTCATCATCATCCTACCTGCTCCACAGTGATTCACACATCAGATTGTTCATAAAGTGCAGGAATTTATGTGTAGTGCAAAATTTATTTTTATTTTTTTTTATAAAATTGCCCATGACTTTGAACTTTTAGGGGCAGATATTTTTTTAAGAGCAGAAGCGAAAATGCGAAGGAACATCTCTGATGTGATATTAGGAAGCTTTGTTTAAAATTATAGTTTTATTTATAGTTTTACAGTCACTCTTTGTCAGGCGGGATAAAAAATATGCAGTGTAATCCTTCAAATGCACAGATATGGCCATGCGCCTCCTCCTATCCTCTCTGCTCCAGACCACGTAGTTGAATTAGTGCACCTGTGCAGGTAATGTCCAACTAATCTGCACATGTGCTTAACAGAAACTGAAACTTACCACGTGTGTATGTTGACCTGTGTCAAGAGTGAGTAATAGACTGATGTGATCGAGAAAATCTGGTGATTTTTCAAAATAAAACTTTTTTATTTTCACCCTTTGCGGCCTGGTACCAATTGACCCACGGACTGGTACTGGTCTCGGACCTGTGGTTGAGGACCTAGGCCATTGAGAACAAAAGTTTAGAATAGTAAACCTTTTTCAGCAAACACGCACAACTGACTTCCAGCTTGCAGATGGTATGAGGAGCGCTACGCTTGACTGGTGAAAACCCAACTTCGTTCAAGTAGGTCTCTGCAGACAAATGTGGAAGGCGTATCTGGAGGGCCACATCTGATTGGACGATAAAAAACAAGGCGTTACTGGCAGATTGTGTTAACCACTTATTATACCATACCATACCAATTTATTTATGAAGCACTTTAAACAGTGACAAAGCACACCAAAGTGCTGTACAGGGACAAACAGAACAAGCACACAGCAACAGATTACATAACAGGACACCAAAAAGTAGAAACTAACAAAAACAGTAATGGATAACAACAACAACCGCAACATGACCAACACAGTGTGATGCACACAGACTCAGCACAGATCACACAGTGCTGAAAGCCAGGGAATAAAAGTGTGTTTTTAAGCGAGATTTGAAAACTGTGAGGGAGGGGGCCTGTCTAACGAGCAGAGGTAACTCGTTCCAAAGTCTTGGGCCTGCTACAGAGAAGGCCCTGTCACCTCTGCGCTTGAGACGGGTTCCTGGGACTGTTAGGAGCAACTGGTCTGCTGATCTGAGAGAACGTGGTGGGACATACGGCTGGAGCAGATCAGTAAGATAGGAGGGGGCAGAGCTGTTTAGTGATTTATAGACATACAAGAGTATTTTGAATTTGATTCGAAGGTGAACCGGAAGCCAGTGTAGGGAGGCCAAAACAGGTGTAATGTGCTCTCTTTTGCTTGTGCTGGTCAAAAACTGGGCTGCTGCATTTTGGACCAGTTGAAGTCTAGCTATGGAGGTCTAACTGATACCAAAAAGGAGTGAGTTGCAATAGTCGAGCCTGGATGTAATGAATGCATGAATTACTGTCTCCAGGTTATTTTTGGACAATATGGGCTTCAGCTTAGACAGTCGCCTCAGCTGGAAAAAGCAGGATTTAACAATCATATTTACATGATTGTTGAGTTTCAGAGAAGGGTCAAGTATCACTCCTAGATTAGTGACTCTTTGTTTCACTAACGGTGACAGAACGGATAGGTCGATGCAGTGGTTGGTGATTGTGTCATTGGGAGGAAACGGCATAACTTGAGATTTCTTCTCGTTGAAACTCGAGAAATTTAAAGCCATCCAATCTCTGATGTCAGCCAGGCAGTCCAGTAACGGTTGAATAGAGCGAGTACCGTTGAGTCTGAGGGGGAAGTAGATTTGGCAGTCGTCGGTGTAGAAATGAAAAGGTATGTTATGTTTCCTGAAAATAGCACCTAGTGGCAGCAGGTATAAAGAAAATAAAAGAGGACCAAGGATGGACTCTTGCAGTACCCCCCATTTAAGCGCTGCCGAGGCTGAACTAAAATCTTTGATGGAGACACAAAAAGACCTGTCAGCGAGGTAAGATGTGATGCCCACCCACTGCTCTAACCTCGCAATGAGGATCTCGTGGTCGATTGTATCAAAAGCAGATGTGAGGTCCAGTAAGAGAAGGAGCACAGAATCACCAGCGTCTGTGAATAGGAGAATATCGTTAAAAACCTTGAGTAGAGCAGTTTCAGTGCTGTGGAGAGGTTTAAAGCCAGACTGGAATAGCTCTAAGATGGCATTATCCTCTAGAAAGCATTTCAGCTGGGACTCCACTATTTTTTCCAGTAGTTTAGCGACAAATGGGAGTCTGGAGACAGACCGGAAGTTGGACATGACTGAGGGGTCAAGGCTAGGTTTTTTAAGGAGAGGATGGACAGCAGCATGTTTAAAAGTTATTGGCACCACACCTGAGGCTAAGCTGCTGTTCACAATGCCAAGAACAGGAGGGCCCAGAACAGGAAGAAGCTCCTTGAGGAGTCGAGGGGGGACAACGTCAAAAGGGGAGCCAGATGGCTTCAAGCCGCACATGACCTGCTCCAGGGAAGACAGAGAGATGGGCTTGAAGTGGTCAAGAACAGCAACACAATGAGATGGGATGGACGGATCATGAGCAGGTGGAGAAATGAGTGCCCGGGTTTTTGCAACTTTTTCAGAAAAGAAATGGAGGAAGTTTTCACACAGCTCAGTTGAGGCTTCTAGAGGTGAAGGTTCACTGAGGTGTAGAACTGAGTTCAGGGTGGAAAAAAGGGCTCGGGGGTTGTGGGAGTTTGAGGCAATTATCGCAGAAAAGAACTTCGATTCGGCGGCTTTAACTGCCTTCTGATAATGACGCCAACTCTCCTTTAGGATTTGAAAAGAAACCTGCAGCCTGTCTTTCCTCCACCTGCGTTCTGCTCTCCTACACTTCTGTCTAACGGCTTGAGTGACGTCATTAAGCCATGGTTCTGATAAAAGTTTTGTTTTCCTGGTTTTAACGGGAGCAACACGGTCCAGAATATTTAAGCAAACAGAGTTAAGCTGAGAGGTTAGCTCCTCGGTGGAGAGAGACACTGAGAGCTGATCGATCATCTCAGAGCTAAAAGCTTCAGTAAAACGTGCAGCAGTGAAACGGTTAATGGCGCGTGAAGTACGTGCAGAATCACATGACTTAGCTGTAGGACAAGGCGGGATGATATCAAACAAGACAGGCATGTGGTCTAAGAGAACGTTGTCACCGATTACCAAATTACAAACAGAGACATCACGTGTTAAAATGAGATCCAGAGTGTGACCGTGTTGTTGGGTGGGACCATTTACATGTTGAGTTAAATTAAATGAGTCCAACAAATCAAGGAAGTCCTTCACTAACGGCTTCTCCTGACAACAGACGTGAATATTAAAGTCACCAACGATAATAAAGTGATCATATCTTGGTGTGATGTAAGCCAGAAAATCAGAGAATTCACTTATCGCCCCCCTCGTTCCACTTCCTTGGAACGAGGGGGGCGATTAAACAATAGCGCACAGAACGGGAGGAGAATGTCCGAGTTCAAAAGCACTCAGCTCAAAACTGGAGCAGGGCATGAGGGTGGACAACTGTTTACAGGAAAAGTTAGATTTAAATACAGTTAATATTCCACCACCCCGCCGACCTGATGGCCGCGGGGCATTAAAACACAGACAGTCAGGAGGTAAAAGTTCCACCAAGGCGCTTGAATCACCCAAAGGCAACCAGGATTCCGTGAGAAAAAGAAAATCTAGTCCCTCGTCTTTAAAAAAGTCATTTAGGAGAAAAGTCTTATTGGCAACAGACCTTGTGTTGATGAGGCACGTCCTGATCTGGTCCGACACAGAACCAGCCATGGTGGGGGTGGTGCGCGCCAACGGTTGCAGATTTTTAAAAACAGCGCCTCCAGGACAGTCCAAGCGCCGGGCCGGTAGACAACACCCATATTTTCCCTGGTCCAGGCACGTAGGAAGCTGGCTGTGGAAATGTTGACCACGCAGAGCTTTGAGTTTTACCAGCCGGCCGGCACGTTTACCCCGGCGTCTGGAGCGATATCTCCGAAAAGGCAGGCTTGGGACCAAGCGTAAACAAGCAGGCACGTCTGCCAGAAGGGGTGGAAGAGGGGGGGGGGGGGTCCCGAGTCACGATCAAAATGGTCCGAATCAGCGACAGCAGATACAGACAATCGAAGACCGAGGAGCTGTTGTCGGTCATACACAAGCAGCGAGTTGATATCCCAGACAAAAAATGAAAAAAGCAGAAATAATCCAAACAGTATCGTCAGAGGTAGATTGCAGGCCATGTACACGGGCGCCATCTTACCGGAAGTTTTAGACTTTTATTATGACTTATTATGTCTATGGTGTTAACCGGTTCAACATTGGCGACGTTTCCATAACTTCTCTTCCCATCTCTCTTAACACAGAACGTCCAGTTACATTTCAAAATAAGAGCGACATAAATGAGTAGTGTGGAGGGCTTTTTTTTTTTTTTTATACCTAGCCATTATATTCAATTCCATTTCAATTCAGTTTATTTATACAGCGTCAAATCACAACAAAGTTGTCTCAGGGCACTTTACAGGAACATTCACATACATAAAAGCCAATTATTGAAGTTCTCTATCTAAGGAATCCAGCAGACAAGTTGAATCTTGGCTTTGTTGCAGTCTCCCATCCTGAGCAAGCACAGTGGCAACAGTGGAAAAGAAAAACTCCCTTTTAACAGGAAGAAACCTCCAGCAGAACAAGGCTCAGGACAAGCGGCCATCTGCTTTGGTTGTTGAATAATGTGAAAATAGTTACAATCAATTCATAAAGAAGGAAAAATAAAGTAAACAAAATATTAATGATACTTAAACTGGCTTTGGGACAAAGGATGTTTCCTTTAACTTCACATTTTCTTGTTCAACCTTTTAAATCAGTCACTGCTGATGAGTGATTGTCAGTTTCTGTAAGATTTCTGCAACTGGAGCAGGTATTTCTGTTTACTGGTTAACTTCCTCAGCTGTCTCACATTTTAAGGGTCAGTCCTACTCAATGTTTCAGCTCCTTTCATAGACCAGATCTCATAGAAGATCACGTCTAAAGAGCAAATTTAGTTTTTAGTGTTTGTTTTGGGCCATTATCTTGTTACAAGACTCATGATCTTTAATTGAGACCAGACTTTTTGACAAATGGAGCAGGTTTCGCTTCAGATGCTTTATATTTCATTGTACCCAGACCACACTCAAGCCCACCTGTGTCAGGTGCAGCCTACAACCCAAGGACTAAAGATAATCTTCTTGTGTTTGACAGCAGATATAACACTGTTTCTATAAACCTTCAGTTTAAAAAAAGAGTTGACGTAACTTACCTAAAGAGCCAGTAAATACAGTTAGCAAAACAGTGTTTGCACTCTAGAAACACCTATTCTCCAGAAAAGCCCACTTTTTGTCTGCAGAGAACCCCTTCTCACTTCGTTTGTGCTTCTCGTTGAAAGGACTTTAAACTGCAGGAACGATTTGACAGAAAATGTTAGTGGTTTTGACATGAGGGCTTTTTAACAGTGTGGTAGATGTTTAAACTGGAAGCTGAGCATGATGCTAATGAAGTCTTGATGTAGGTGGGTCACCGTTCAGTGAATGCTTTTATTTGCTTTGTTCGGCCACATATTAATTTTGCAGCTCTTTGTTTCACTCTGTTTCTTCTCAGGAAAAGCAGACCAAAGAGGCCCTAACCAGAAAGCAGCAAAAAGGTAAGAAGAAGGGACCTCAAGAAGAGGAGAGCCAGGAGGCCCCCGAGCTGCTGAAGAGGCCCAAAGAGTACACCGTCAAGTTCACCTTCCCCAACCCTCCTCCTCTCTCACCACCCATACTTGGGCTGCACAGTAAGAAAATCTGCTGCTAAGTCCTGCGTAGCTTCTTGTACAGAGTACTCAGAAGTTTTTATTCACTAATTATGAGAAATTTCACATTAATTCAAGGCTTTAAATGATTTCTAGAATTCTCTAGTATTTGACAACAAAGTCCATGCTCGATAATCCAGGTATACGATCCAACATTTTTCAGTCAGGTCATCTGGACAGTTTCTTCTTTTTTTTTTTTTTGTGCTGAAACGTTTCGCCTTCGATCCGGAAGGCTTCATCAGTATTTGGTTAAATGCCATTGCCGCTCAGCAAGTTGTAGCTCAACCACAGTTTTTTAAAATTATCTATCATCAAGCTTCTGGTATAATTCTTGCTGATATTTGACCACCCTTCTGGGCAGAATTGGTGGAATAAATTCAAAATTTTGGGTTTCCTGGCTTTTACTCAGTCAACCATTTTTATGCGGAGTTGAGGCTCCCACATGCTCGGGTAGACCTCAGTCCGCAGAAGTCCATGCGTACCGGATTAGACTCGAAGCAGATGCCCACGGGACATGTCCATGCAAAGCTCAAATTTTACAACTGCGTATGCGTACTCTGTGTCGCACAATAAACTGCCTGGGGACGGACTGTTTTGTATGTGACACCAATGTATTAAATTCCCCTTCTTCATCCCTGATCTGAGGGAAGGAGGTTGTTCCCCAAAATCTCACAATGCATGGCCCCCGTCCTCCTCTCCTTAATACAGTGCGGTCGTCCTGTCCCATGTGCAGAAAAATAACCCCAAAGCATGATGCTTTCACCCCCATGCTTCACAGCAGGGATGGTGTATTTGGGATGGTATTCATCATTCTTCGTCCTCCAAACACGGCGAGTGGAATTAAGACCAAAAAGCTTTATCTTGGTTTCATGTGACCACAGAACTTTCTCCCATCATCCAAATGGTCATGGGCAAACTTAAGACGAGCCTGGACGTGTGCAGAATGAAGCGGGGGAACCTTCCGTGCCATGCATGATTTTAAACTATGACGTCTTAGTGTATTACCCACAGTAACCTTGGAAACGGTGGTGCCAGCTCTCTTCAGCTCATTGACCAGCTCCTCCCGTGTAGTTCTGGGCTGATTCCTCACCTTTCTTAGGATCGTTGATACACCACGAGGTGACATCTTGCATGGAGCCCCAGTCCGAGGAAGATTGACAGTCATGTTTAGCTTCTTCCATTTTTTAATAATTGCTCCAACAGCTGATCTTTTTTCTCCAAGGTGCTTGGAAATTGCCCCGTAGCCCTTTCCAGCCTTGTGGAGCTCCATAATTTTGTCTCTGGTGTCTTTGGACAGGTCTTTGGTCTTAGCCATGTTAGTAGTTGAGAGTCTTACTGATTGTGTGGGGTGGACAGGTGTCTTTATGCAGCTAACGGCCTCAAACAGGTGCTTCTAATTTAGAATAATAAGTGGAGGTGGACGTTATAGAGGCAGACTAACAGGTCTTTGAGGGACAGAATTGTTTCTGATTGGCAGGTGTTCAAATACTTATTTGCAACAGTAACACACAAATAAGTTATTTAAAAAATCATACTTTGTGATTTCTGGATTTATTTATTTTTTTAAGATTATGTCTCTCACAGTGGACATGCACCTACGATGAAAATTTCAGACCCCTCCATAATTTCTAAGTGGGAGAACGTGCAAAGTTGCAGGGTGTTCAAATACTTGTTTTCCTCACTGTAAATACTGACAATGGGGCTAATATTGTGAAGGTGGTGCTACTGAATACTGACGTTAGCTTGAGAGGCACGTAGCTAATGACAAGTGAGTTGGAGGATTGAAGATAATTTATTATTGTTGATTTGTTTTACAGATCAGTTAAAATAAACTTATCATGCTCTGTTCAGTAAAATACGCCAAAAAGTGTTGCTCCCTGCTCCAGCTGTGCTGAACGTCCAAAGTGAAACTTAAGTGAATGACAATGACTTGAAAGTAATCTTCATGCGCTCTCTGTTGGATACATTGTACAAGTACAGCTGGTTCCAGCATTTTAGGTGTGAAAATTAGAAGTGTTTGTATTGGTGCATAATGAGACAATTATCACAGATATCGATAGCTCCCCAAACGTCAATATTGGCCTAAAAATATCAGCTCTACCAATATATCAGTCAGGCTGTAGTTTTAATAACAGGCAATTTTGCCACCTTCTCTAACTGTTTAATGGAGGCATTAGTCACAGACGTGCCAGGACAGTTCACTAGACATGATGGTAACATCTGCACATTGTTTGTGTAAGGCAGATTAAACCAGCAGAGAGCGAGACGTCATGCTACATGGATCGGAACCTTATTGTTCACAATTTAAAAGTGTTTGTGTGTGTATAAATATATACATATAAGACTTTCTGTCTCACACAGGTGTCGACTTTGGCTACGAAGGTCAGAAGCCTCTTTTCAAAAATGTGGATTTTGGCATTGACATGGATTCCAGGAGTGAGTATAAATCCAAAATCATGATTAGATATTTGATTTTAATGGCGATAATGTTTTTGCTTGTGCCTCTGTGTGTTTGTTAGCAAAATATCTCATGAAACACTGTGCAAAAACTTCCTTGAAGTTGTTGGTGGTTTGGAGCTAACCCCGTTGGAGAGCTGCTGCAGCCAATTGACCTTAGGAAATCCAAAGATGGCTGTTGTTTAAACAACTTCACAAATCTTGAGATAAATTCGAAAAGATCACATAACACTCCTCGGACTTCCGGTAAGATGGCGCCCGTGTACATGACTTGCAATCCACCTCTGCTGATGGTGTTCGGATTTTTTTTTTTTTTGCATTTCACATCTGTGACATCAACTCTCTCTGCTGGTGTATGACAGACAACAACTTTTGGATCTTCTTTTTTCTGTCACTGAAGTCGCTTATTTGGAACAATATGAGCGTACCTCTGGACTCCCCCCCCCCCGCTGGCGGACGTGCCAGCTTACCTTCGCTGCGCTCTTCACCTCTATGCCCGGAGATATCGCTTCAGACTCCGGGGAAAACGTGCTGGTCAGCTGGTGAAGCTGAAAGCTCTGCGCGCTGCATCTTCCTCTCCTGTGTGCCCGGACCAGTTAACCAACGTGAGTTGTCAGCTGTTGCGCAGCTCGGACCGACCTGGAGCGGCTGTTATTGAAAACCTGCGGCCATTAGCGCGCACTAACCCTACCGCTGCTAGCTCCACTTCGGACAATATCCGGATGTGTTTGGTCAACGCAAGATCTGTTACCAAAAAAACTTTTATCCTCAGGGACTACTTTCAAGAGCACGATTTGGACTTTCTGTGCATCACAGAGACTTGGATGTCTCAGGGTGAGTCCAGCGCTTTGACGGAATTACTGCCACCGAACTGTCTGTGTTTTAACGCACCGCGGCCATCAGGCCGGCGTGGTGGTGGATTATTAACAATATTCAAATCAACTTTTGACTGTAAACAACTGCCCATCCCAGTTTCCCGCGCCAGCTTTGAGCTGAGCGTCTTCGAACTCGGACATTCACCTCTGACGTTATTTGCACTCGTCTACCGCCCACCTCGATCTAAGGATTTCATAAATGAGTTTTCTGACTTGTTGGCTGAAATCACACCAAAATATGAGCATGTTTTCATTATTGGGGACTTTAATTTGCATGTGTGCTGTCCTGAGAAGCCCTTGGTTAAGGACTTTTTAGATTTATTGGACTCATTTAATTTAACTCAGCATGTAAACAGTCCCACCCAAGAGTGTGGACATACACTGGACCTTGTTTTAACTCATGATATGACTGTTAATAATCTTGTTATGGGTGATAATCTTTTCTCAGACCACATGCCAGTCCGGTTTGAGTTCACCCTCCCCCATCTAACTCCTAAGTCGTGCATTCCTGCACGTAGCACCCGGACCATTAACCACTTCACTGCCGCACGTTTCACAAATGTTTATAACTCTGAAATGATAATTCAGGCCCCAGTGTTTCTCACCACCACTGAGGAGCTGACATCCCAGTTCAACTCTGTCTGCTTAAAGACTATCGATCATGTCGCACCTGTTGAAACCAAAAAATCAAAACTCAGAGCAGAACCTTGGCTGAGTGACATCGCCAAGGCCGTAAGGCAGCAATGTAGGAGGGCGGAACGAAAGTGGAGGAAAGACAGGCTGCTGGTCTCTTTTCGAATACTTAAAGAGAGTTGGCGCCGTTATCAGAAAACAGCAAAAGCTGCAAAATCAATATTCTTCTCTGATATAATTACCTCAAACTCTCACAACCCACATGTCCTCTTCTCCACCCTAAACTCTGTTCTCCACCTCACTGAACCATCACCTCTGGAAGCCTCAACTGAGCTGTGTGACAACTTCTTACATTTCTTTTTGGAAAAAATTGCAACCACCCAGGCTCTCATTTCCCCTCCAACTCATGACCCATCCATCCCACCTCAATCTGTAGCTCCTGTTGACCATTTTGAACCCATCACTCTATCTTCTCTAGAGCAGGTCATGTGCAGCTTGAAACCTTCTGGCTCCCCCTTTGATGTGGTCCCCCCTCAACTACTAAAGGAGGTGTTTCCAACTCTAGGTTCGTCCATTCTTGATATAGTAAACAGTAGTTTATCCACTGGCGTGCCAAAATCCTTTAAACATGCTGCCGTCCAGCCTCTCGTGAAAAAAACAAACCTTGACCCCTCAGTCGTTTCCATCTACCGGCCTGTCTCCAAACTCCCATTTGTTTCTAAAGTACTGGAGAAAATAGTCGAGTCCCAGTTGAAGTGCTTCCTGGAGGATCACGCCATCTTAGAGCTTTTCCAATCTGGCTTTAAACCTCTCCACAGCACTGAAACTGCCCTGCTGAAGGTCTTTAACGACATCTTCAGATTCACAGATACTGGTGATTCTGTGCTGCTTGTCCCGTTTGACCTCACAGCCGCCTTTGACACCATCGACCATGAGATCCTCATTGCTAGGTTGGAGCAGTGGGTGGGCGTCACAGGATCAGCCCTCAATTGGTTCAGATCTTACCTCGCTGACAGATCCTTTTGTGTCTCTATCAAGGATTTTAGTTCCGCAGAGGCAGAGCTTAAATGGGGGGTTCCACAGGGGTCCATCCTGGGTCCCCTCCTATTCGCTTTATACCTGCTGCCACTTGGTGCTATTTTCCGGAAACACAACATGCCCTTCCACTTCTCTGCCGATGACTGTCAAATTTACTTCCCCCTAAGACACAATGGTACATGCTCTATTCAACCGCTGCTCAACTGCCTGGCTGACATCAGGGACTGGATGGCTTTAAATTTCTTGAGTTTCAATGAAAAGAAGTCTGAAGTCATGTTGTTCCCTCCCAACGACACGATCACAAACCACTGCATCGACCTTTCCGCTCTAACCCTGTCAGAAAAACAAAGAGTCACTAATCTGGGAGTGATAATGGACCCTTCCCTGAAACTTAACAATCATGTAAACATGATTGTTAAATCATGCTTCTTCCAACTGAGGCAGCTGTCTAAACTGAAGCCCATATTGTCCAAAAAGAACCTGGAGACAGTAATACATGCATTCATTACACCTAGGCTTGATTACTGCAATTCGCTCCTGTTTGGTATCAGTCAGACCCTCCATTGCACGACTACAACTGGTCCAGAATGCAGCAGCCCGATTTTTAACCAGTACAGACAAAAGAAAGCACATTACACCAGTTTTGGCCTCACTGCACTGGTTACCGGTTCACTTTTGAATCCAGTTCAAAATACTCATGTATGTCTACAAATCACTGAACAGTGTCGCACCCCCCCATCTCTCTGATTTGCTACAACCGTATGTCCCACCACGCTCCCTGAGGTCAGCGGAC
Source organism: Nematolebias whitei (assembly GCF_014905685.2). Taxonomy (NCBI): domain Eukaryota; kingdom Metazoa; phylum Chordata; class Actinopteri; order Cyprinodontiformes; family Rivulidae; genus Nematolebias; species Nematolebias whitei. The sequence goes on along the minus strand of NC_056516.1, from coordinate 6,345,686 downwards.
CAGTTGCTCCTCACATTTCCAGGAACTCGTCTTAACGCGCAGAGGTGACAGGGTTTTCTCTGTAGCAGGACCAAGACTCTGGAACGAGTTACCTCTGTTTGTCAGACAGGCCCCCTCCCTCTCGGTTTTCAAGTCCCGTTTAAAAACTCACTACTATTCAGTGGCTTTCAGCACAGGATGTTCGGTGTTTTGATCCTGTATGCTCCACACTGGTTTGTCGTCATTGTCTGCATCGTTTTTTATGTCTATATTCTGATTTACCTCATTTTGTATTTTGCTTTGTGTGTTACCTGTTGTTTTGTCTGTACAGCACTTTGGTTGGCCTTGTAGCTGTTTTAAGTGCTTTATAAATAAAGTGGTATGGTATCGTATGGTATTTCTCAGCAACACAACAGCTTTGTTCTGCAGCTGATATGCTTTAGGTGAGACGTGGGCAACATATGGTCCAGGGGCCAAAAGTGGCCATGAAACAATTTCCATCCGGCCCTAATATTGATAAGAAAACTACTTTTGAATAAGTTGATGAAATCGTGCATTTTATCAATGAAATTTAAATTAAACTTCTTGGACAAATACATTGAAAACCTAGTGAGTTTTCAGAACTAGACAGAAGTTTAAAGACTTTCTCTTCCAAGCTTCATTCCTTTGCTGTTTTATACTCTGTGTTTGATGATGGTTTTTTGTTTTCACTTCTTATTTTTTAGTTTGTATTGTCGGGCCCAATGGTGTTGGAAAGAGTACCCTGCTGCTGCTGCTGACTGGAAAATTAAATCCCGTAAGACAAATAATTTGGACTTGCAGTCTTAAAGAAGAATAATACTCAAACTTATTTATGTTTGTTGTTGTTGTTTTTTAGATTAAAGGTGAGATGAGGAAGAACCATCGACTGGTGAGTAACGTTTGATTTAAACAAAAAAAATCTGCATTTGTAAGGGACTCATTACAAACTGAGAAATTCAAAATAGACTAGATAAATGTAATTTCGTGTGAAAATGCAGTATGAACGCTTAATGCCGACTGATTTCTGATCACAGTTTGTGACTACATTTAGCATTCGGAAAGGTCACCCTCAAAAATTGGGTTGCCAAGTCAACATCCAAGATGGCCTCCACCATGTATTTATTTATTTATTTATCATAAATAACAAATAGCAAATTACTACCTCTGTCATTTGAGGAAACTATGCTTTCTAGTTTTTATATTTTCAAAAGTATAGTTTCAACATATGATTGGGATGGACCTTGGGGTGCCTAGAGATTAATCTAAGGGGGATAAGGCCACCATTGGTTCCCCCTTGGCTCCACCATTGCACCTAGCGGTGGACCGCTGTTTTCAAAGAGTCAGGAGTTTGGCCCAGTGGTTGGGCGGTCACGTTACAGTCGGCAGCAGGTCTGGCTCAGATGTTCGTGTTTTTACAGAAAGTTGGGTTCTTCAATCAGCAGTATGCTGACCAGTTGAACATGGACGAAGCCCCCACAGAGTACCTGATGAGGAACTTTAACCTGCCCTACCAGGACAGCAGGAAGTGTCTGGGACGTTTTGGCCTGGAGAGTCACGCCCACACCATTCAGATCTCCAAACTCTCCGGTGTGAACACGGACATGGGACATGTTTAACGCTTGTCTGCACCGAGACGTTATTTAACGTCACCTGTTTATTTTTTTGTCAGGTGGGCAGAAGGCCAGAGTCGTATTTGCAGAGTTGTCGTGTCGTCAGCCGGATGTCCTTATCCTGGTAAGAACAGCTCTGCTCCACGCCCTCCCTTCATATTCTAACATCATAATGCTTAATTAATTGGTGTGGTCTTCTTTTTCTTCTTAGGATGAGCCCACCAACAATTTGGACATTGAGTCAATAGACGCCTTATCTGAGGCCATCAATGAGTACAAAGGAGGTGAGAGACTTGAGTCCACAGAATTTTTTCTGTTGGGGGCTAATTATTACACAAAGTGACAGAGGTGTTAGGAGCAGAGTGACATGTAACACGTGTGGCTCATTATTCAGGTCATACATAGTCTGCACATGAGGTCTGCTCCCACAGATGATAAGCAAACACCTTTACCAAAAATCTAGTTTAACCCTGAAGTCTCAGTGTAGCTAAGCTTTATTTTTATATATTTATATGCACAAAGAACAATGTTTTACAGCTGACTCAGCCTAAAAAAAAATATCAAATTGAATTTTTTTTTACTCTTTTAAGGGACTTTCGTTGAAAACAACTCCACCTTTCAGTTTTGTAATAAATTGACAAAATATTAACTTTGTGGCAACAAATAAGCATTTTTCTTCATTAAACAACCCTAAAACATTTTCTTTTATTATTTATAAAAAGTTCCAGTCCTGAGTTTGGTAAAAACTCTTCGGATCATGTCGTTGAAAATGAGTCACTTTCTCCTGTCTCTCTGTGGCCTGAAGTGGATTATTTATCGATTTATTTTCCAAAACCCATGTGCAACACCAGTTCTGTCTTTGTTTATTTTTACTGATCCATACATACTGCCAGCTGCTGCAGCACGGTGCCCCCGCTAATGACCTCCCTCGTCAGCTGATCTGAGCTGTGCAGCGTCTGATTCTGCAGCCTGCATGCATGTGGAGCAGATGTTTTTAACTAAATGTTACTTGTGCTCTTTACATCCAAAATAAAACGATTTTGTCAGACAGATGGGATCTGAAGGAAGTGAAATATTTACTCCTGTAAATTGTCAGAGGCTCTCAAATATAATAGCAGAGCACCAAACAGAGAGTTAATATAAAAATCTTAAGAATAGAGGTAAAAATAAAAAGCAGAAATTATTTTATGATCTGATAAATATGGCATTAAACGTATTTACGGTTTAATGTAATGTGGTGGACTTTCCCCTCAGGCGAGTGTAGTAAAGTTACTGAGGTTATGAGAGCATCTGAAAAACTTAAGATAAAATAAAAGTAGAACGATTTTAGGTTTTGTTGACTGCACCAAAATAAATCAATAAAATCACAAAAATAAATGTGTGGCTGATTTTCCCCCATAAGGTGAACATATGTACAAATACTGGTGACAGAGACAGAATTACTATGGAACATGGTTTTTATACAAAATAAATCTTTTTCCCCTTTGCATACTTTCAACTACCTAAACTATAATAATCTCTACTGAGCTCTTTTAACGAAGGGTTACACAAACATAAAGCAAATTAATGATAAATATTAGAGATGAAACAGTTTATGAAAAAACAAATGCAGCAGAGAAATAAAATGCCCAAACTCAGCCACTGTTCGACACCCAGCCCGTAATATTTAACGTTATTCTTTCCTGAAGTTTTTAAATATCATCAGCTGAGAGAAGCCACTCGAACCCGTTTAACACCGTATTTCATCAACTCTGTCTTTAAGCAGAATAAATTCAAGCCAGTTAGAAACAATAAAAAGTCCAGGTTCAGTAGAGGACTGTTCACACTGATGCTGAACTGCTTTTTACACAAACACGTGAAGTATCGCTGAGAAAATGATTTGTTGCTGCCGCTTGGTTTTCTACTGTTTGAACACTTCATTAGTTTCTGACGTTGATGAATGATCTAAGCTGCTTCGCCCCAGAACACACACACATCTTAAATCTACTCTCACTAGTTTTTTGGTTTTTTTTAGAGACGCACATTAAAGGTGAACATGTTATGGCGTCTGTCACACCATCTCCAAGGTCACAAATAAAGGTCAAAGTTTGCTGTGTAATAGTTTGTGGGCGGGCGTGTGCCGTACGCTGTGCTCGTTTTCTTGATCCCACCACTAACCCTGAGCCTGTGTGCACAGCTGTGATCATCGTGAGTCACGACGCACGGCTCATCACGGAGACTCAGTGCCAGCTGTGGGTGGTGGAGGAACGCTCCGTGAACCAGATTGACGGAGACTTCGACGACTACAAGCGGGAGGTGCTGGAGGCCCTCGGAGAGACAATGGTCAACAAAGTCAACCCATGACGGCCTGCTGTGGAAGCAGGTTCTACCTGCAGCAGTACAAGCTCGAAGTCCTTTTCTACCAGAGCGAAACGATGATCTGCCAAAGCTTAATAAAATACTCAAACCTGTTCTCATCACGTTTATTGTGCAGTTCAGTCGACACGTGTACAGACATGTTTCATGACTCTAACTTTTTAAATAAGGCTTGTACATCTTCCTGACTTTAGCCACCAGCTGCTCATCAGGTGTGATCCTCCCATACCAGGTGTACCAGGTGTCACTTGAGGTGGAGGAAGGTGGGGGTGGCGTGCATCCAACAGCATCATGAGCGTTGGAGTAATCCTCTCCTGAGTAGTCCACGTGTGGAACCTGGAAGGAAATGAGGCCTGAAAAGGAGACGTGGTGTCATCTCTTTACGTTCTGTTCAAAATTTCAACTGCACAGAGATAATCTTCATTCTGCTGTATTTAAGGAATTGCATTCATTTGTAAATAATCTTTATTTTTAACGTGTTTTATAAATATTTACCCAGTGAGAATGAACTGGGTCTAAAGTCAGGAACTAATGTATCCAAAAACTCCAGGAATTAGTCAGACCCACTTCATTTTTCTCACGCTTGTTACAATGCAGCCTGACGCTTCAAATATTTAAATCATTTCTTAAATAAATCAAATTTAATAATACCTATATTTTTTTAAACACCTGAAACTTCACATTTCTGTAAGAATTCAGAACCTTTGGCAGTGGTTCTGCCTCGACACTTTCTAGGTTTGATGCTACAAACTTTGTTCTGAAGGACTTTCTGTTCTTTGGAAATCAGCTCATGCTGGCTGGACTGGACCACAGACTCCAGGTCTGTAGAGAAAGCTGACGGGGTTCTGGCTCGGTCTGGTCCACTCCAGGTCGTTCAGTCCAGTGTGAGGTCCTGAACTCTGGTTTTGTATTTTTCTTCAGGCCTGACCAGACTCGGTTCCTGCTGCTGAACAGCAGCCCACAGCATGATGCTGCCACCACCATGCTTCACTGTGGGGGGGATGGTGGACCCTGGTTTAATGTGAACAGTTCAGTCCTGGTTCCATCAGACCAGAGGATTTTGGTCCTCACAGCCTGAGTCCTTCAAGTGTTCAGAGATGACAACAAAGTCCATGCTCAATAATCCAGGTATACAATCCAACATTTTCAGTCAGGTCATCTGGACAGTTTCTTTTTTTGCTGAAACGTTTCAACTTCAGTCCGGAAGGCTTCATCAGTCAAGGAAACGCAACAAAAACTGATTCTTCCCCCAACAGCTTACTCCAAAATGGAACAAACCAGTTTTGCTTGTTATAAGATGGTCTCTTTGGTATGCCCCCTCCTCCATTGCCGGACCTCTTCATTGTTGACAGTCTTCTGGACCGAAGGCGAAACGTTTCAGCAAAAAAAAAGAAACTGTCCAGATGACCTGACAGAAAAATGTTGGATGTTCAGAGATGCAATCAGGCCTAAAACGCCCGGCCTGAACCCGTATCAGTGTTTCTGAGCCTGACCTGAAACCGACCAATTAACTGATTACAAACCCGAAAAAAAAAAAACGTTGGTTACATACTGTAACCCCAGATTCTATGAGTATAGGCGTTAAGGCTGTCGCTGATGGGTTTTATCCCGATATGCGGAGCATCACACTGAAAAATTTAGTCCATGCCCACCTGCTGTGTGGGCCCCACCCGGTCCGTATGAATTACGTTAAGAGCAGGTAATCGGCTCCCAAATAGCTTTTTCTTCAGCCATTTAGGAGCCAGTGAGGCCCGACGCTTAAAGGGCTACGCTTATACTCATAGAGTCTGGGGTTACAGTACGTAACCAACGTTCTATTTCGTATAGGCTTCGCCCTTTAAGGCTGTCGCTGATGGGTTAAGGGCGAAGCAGATGTGGTCCTTGCCTCACTGGGTCCATTCGAACGCCGTATGAAGCAGAAGCTTGCCCAAAAAATGTCTTGTCACTCAGCTCCCCATGTACGCGTAACTATGTGTGCCATGCACAGACACATGTTGTGTAACTATGCGTTCTGAATGCATGAACGCCCCGGAAAAGTTCCAACAGGGAGGGAAAAGTGCTGAAAAAGAGCCATGAACCAACCGGTTTACGGCTGAACAGTATGAACAGATTAATAATAACAGGAGAGCTGATTATTAATCAAATGAACTGATTGGTAACAATAGTCATGAACTGATTAGTGACAATAGAACCAAAATAACAATCACAACTTGTGACTGATAACATCTCACACTGTAATGCATGCAGACAGATGTGAGTTAAACGGAGTTCCATGAAACAACAATATTCATTCTGTAAAACACTAAGTATAGAATGTGTCATGGAACGAGCCGTCACATCACGTAGATAAAAGTGAATAAATAAGCAGGGTGTTGACCACGCGGTCGCAGTGTAAATATCCTGCATTGTCATACCATTATGCAAAGCAGTTGAAGATGCAATATCCCTGGTCAAGTGTGCCCTGAGGTTGACAGGAGGCTCTAAATCTGATGCTCTATAGGCTTCAGATAAAAGGCCTCACACAGCCAGTGTGACAAGTGCTGGGTCGATAACGGGCGACCTGCAGATGCATCTCTATAATGCACAAACAGATGTTGAGTTTGACGCATTGCAACTGTGTAACACGTCAACGCCCGCACCGGACAGAGAAGATGGAAAGATGCTTCTTCTGATCTGTGGGGGGGAGAGGGAAAAACCCCTCCAACGATACTGCTCTTGATTTAAAAGAGCTTGTGATGTTTTTAGGCATAAAAGCTGGGTTTGGTCTTAAATCAGCTGAGCTGCCGTCAGCCTGAATTCTGAGACATGACGGAGCGACAGAGAGGGCAGATAAATCACTCACTCTCTTAGCGGATGTTAAAGCCAGCAGCAGGGCTGTTTTAAGAGACAAGAATTTAAATGGAACCTGATCCAGAGGCTCAAATGGAGCTTTGATCAGGGCTCGCAGGACTAGCGTTAAATCCCACTGTAGAACAAGTTGCCCTGAAACAGGCCTGCGTCTCTGTACACCTTTTAGAAAACGATTCATCAGTGGATGATTAAAAGCTGTTCTGTCTCCGAACCCTTCGGCTGGACGCCAAATTTCTGTCCATCAACTGTTGCAGAAAAGACAGCACGTTGCCTAGTGAACATGAGGTGGCCTCTACACCTTTCTCTGTATACCAGCGCTGAAAAACTTCACTTGATGTGTACAGCGCTGTGGTGGATGCAGCACGTGAATCCTGGATTGTGCGCACTACATCCTGTGGGAGACCCATCATCTCTAAGCGGATCCGCTCATCTGCCACACCCACAGGTGCTGGCCTATTTCTGGGTAACTCCTGATCGCTCCTCCTGCCTGGAGGAGAACGCCCTCCCTCCACGACAGTTTCCACGGGTGCCCCAACAGCAGGCGTTGCAGGACTGGGAACCATGGTGCGTTCACGTGCTCGGGGGCCACCAGGAGAGCTGTCAATCCCTCCTCCTGAACTCAGTTCAGGAACCGTAAGATCAGAGGAGATGGAGGAAACGCGTACAGAAGCATTTTGGGCCATGGGCTGTGGGCAAACGCATCCACACCCAGCGGTGGTTCATCTTGCGGGCTCAGAGAAAACCGTAATTGACACTGAGCGTTTTCTCGTGTCGCAAATAGGTCCACAGCTGCTTTGCCAAATTTCTGCCACGTCTGAGCCATCAGGTCTGGATGGAGAGTCCAGTCCCCAGGACGTGGACCACCCCTGGACATCACATCTGCCCCTTTGTTCAAAACACCGGATATGTAAACTGCTCTGATGGAGAGCAGATTTTGGTGTGCCCAACACAGTAGTTTTCGCGCAATGTGTAACATCTGGGCTGAGCGCACACCCCCCTGCCGGTTTATGTATGCAGCAGTCACCTTGTTGTCTGTGTGAATCAAAACGTGTTGATTCTGCAGCACAGGAGCAAAGTGTTGAATCACGTTCAGCACCGTGCAACACTCCAAAAACATTTATGTGGGCTGATGTGTGATGGGGCCACAGCGCCCCTACAGCTTGAGATAGGCATGTTCCCCCCCCAGCCTGACAGCGACGCGTCTGTGAAGACTGACACGTGTGATGTGGGTCTGCTGACGGGGACTCTCCGACAGAACCAGGGTGTTTCCCCAGTGTCGGAGGTCTGCTCTCAAGGAGGGAGGAACAGTGATCATCTGTCTCTTTTGTTTTACTGGATCCACACGCAGACGCGCAAACCACCTCTGGAGGCGTCTCATGTGTAGTAAACCCAGCGGGACCACTGTGTGAGCTGATGACATCGTTCCTAACAGCTTCATGATGGAAACAGCTGTTATCACTCTGCCAAGTCTTACGTGGCGGAGCTGGTCTTTTAGAGTGTCGATTCTCGTTTGTGATAAACGAGCCCTCATGGTGGTCGAGTTTAGCTCCACTCCCAGATAAACAATTGTCTGGGCCGGGAAAATCGAGCTTTTCTTCCAATTTATGGCGAAGCCCAGATTTAACAGGTATGATGTCAGCGCCTGGGCCTGTCTTGCTGCCTCCTGTCTGGAGCGTGACAGCAGAAACAGATCGTCCAGGTAAAACAAAACTCTCATCCCTGCTCTGTGTAACGGTTGCAGGGCCGTCTCCACACACTTTGAGAACGTACGAGGCGCGAGGGAATACCCGAACGGCAGCCTGTTGTACTGATACTTCATCCCTTGAAAGGAGAAACACAGGAATTTCCTGTGTTTCACTGGCCGGGAGCAGTGTGATCACCGATGCGAAATGAGGTGGGATGAGGTGAGCATTCGCTCAGCCCCCTTCCACCGACACTACGCTCTCCAGGAGGGAATGAGCAGCGGGGCTGCAGCTGACGCCGCCTGTCCTGGAGGAACCATCCAATTCGCTCCGAGGATCAGCGATAAGAGGAAAATTACAAGATGGCGTTGTCCAGCGTGTAGCGACCTGTCACTGAGAAATACTCCTCGCCGCTTACCTTGAAACAAGACTGCTCGTCAGCTCCTCGGGAAGGAGAGCTCACCGGGACGACCGGAGGTCGACGTGACGGGCCAAGCAAGCATTCTTAACCAAGTTTGGTCATCAACACAACTTTCCTTCTTCGTTCTTCTGACAGTGCTATTAGCTCGCTGAAGAAAAATGGGAGCCGATTACCCGCTCTTAACGTAATTTATACGGACCGGGTGGGGCCCACACAGCAGGTGGGCGTGGACTAAATTTTTCAGTGTGATGCTCCGCATATCGGGATAACACCCATCAGCGACAGCCTTAAAGGGCGAAGCCTATACGAAATAGAACCCACTTTTTTAATTAAACTTTTACTGCTTTTGAAAGCAAATCAGTTTGACATGATTTAACAACATATTTCAAAGAAGATATGATGTCTTGTTTATTAACAAGAGTCAGCAGATTATTATAGTTATTATAATATTTGTTATATTATAATAACTATAGTTATAATATAATAACTAGTTATATTAGTCATAATATTAAAGCTATTATAATAGTTATTATAATATAATAACTAATATAATATTGTAATAACTATAATATTATAGTTATTACAATATTATAATAATTAATAATATTGCAATAACTATTATAGTTATTATAATATAGTTATTATATTATAGTTATTATAATATTATAATAACTATAATATATTATAATATTAGTTATTATAATATTATAACTTATAATATAATTATTATAATATTATAATAACTATAATATATTATAGTTATTATAATATTATTACTTATATTATAATATAGTTATTATAATATTATAATAACTACAATATTATAATTGTAATATTATAATAACTATATTATAATATTGTAGTTGTTATAATAACTATGGGGGCCGAGATGGTGTAGAGGCAGGGCAGCCGGCTTGGGACCCAAAAGTCCCAGGTTCGATCTCCAGTCACTGCACATCACGTGGCGTCTCTGGGCAGCACACCTCATCCCCAAAATGCCCCCCGGGCGCTTTCAATAGCTGCCCACTGCACCACCTGGTGGTGGATGGGTTAAATGCAGAGACTAATTTCGCCATTGTATGGAAACATACAGTGCTGACATTGTGATGACATTATTATTATAACTATAATATATTATAATATTATAATAATATATTATTAATAATATTATAATAACTATAATATATTATAATATTATAGTTATTAACGGTTAGCCCGACCCGGCCATCAAGCACATTATTTTGTCCCAGTCGGGCCCGGGTTAGAAATGACAGCTCTACTCTGAGAGGAACCATGAAGTCCAGATCAGTTCTGGTTATTCTTCAGGAACTTGGTCCCATCTCCACAGGATCTCTGAAGCTCAGCCAGTGGGACCATCAGGTTCTTGGCAGGGGTGCACCAACAAATCGACCCCGATTTCCTTAATTTTGGGAGATCTGGCTCCAACAGCTTCCAGTTGTAAATTCAAATGTGCAGTTTATTCTGATTTTATGCTTTAAGAATATCAAACTGGCTCCAAACACTTTACACCTTCCAAGTAGGGGTGCACCGATTAATCAGCCGATACGATTTCCTTAATTTGGGAGATCGTCCGATACTTACATGAGAAACCGATTTTTCTGATTTTTTTTTAGTTTTAACAACTGTCTGAACTTCATTTATATTTCAGAGCACTACCTCATGGCCAGTTAAAACAAGTTTGTATTGTTTCTAGGATATTGTTCAAGGATGTTTTTCAACAAAATAATATTGGACAATTGAAGGTGCATTGTGACCTTATAACACCTGACAGTGTCGCTTATAAAACTAAATCAGAATCAGCAGATCAGACTTTTTAGAAACCGGTGATTGGCCAGAAAACTGCAATCGGTGCACCCCTACTTCTTGGTCAGGTCCTGCTCCCTCGACTGCTCAGTGGGACCAGCTCTTAGAAGAGTCCTGGGTGGGTCTAACTTCTTCCATGTGTGAATCATGGAGCTCCATTAGCTGTGAACCTTCAGAGTAGCAGAAATGTTTATGTAGCCTCCTCATAAACTCCTATCTCTGAGCTCTGCAGACAGGTCCTTGGACCTCAGGGTTTGGTTTTCCTGTCAGCTAGACCTTCTGCAGAGAGCTGGGTGGCTTTCCAGTTCATGTCAAATCAGAGGTGGACTCCAGTCAGGCTGAAGAAACATCTCAGCAGATTGTCAGATATGGGAGGAGCCTGAGCTACATTTCAAGAGTTGTTGCAAAAGTGTTGATCAGATGTGTTATGTCAGGAGATATGTCAGGAGATGTTAGAATGAAATGTACAAACTTTTATAAAATACTGTTTATACTCATCAGTTTGGGGTTCTGAGTGTAGATCAGTTGGAAAGAGGAACCGATCAGAGCATCAGGCTGCGACAGAACCTTTACAAGCAGCTGATCCAATGTTTGAGATACTTTCGTCTTACCCTGATCTCTTGCTGTGTGGATGGCCTTGTTCAGCCTCTTCTGCTGCTTCATGCACACACCTGAGAGAAGGAGACACTGTGAAGCATGTCTGTTAATCAGATCAATGACGCACCCAGACAGGACTTACCAGTCCGAGTTGGATCGTAGACCAGTCCAGTGTGGGGACTGATGAACTGCTGCAGCAGCTTGACGTTCTGCAAGAGAAAGCACCGTGCAGGTGCATCACATTAGAAACAGTCCTCCACCCTCACAACCATCATGTCCTGAAGCTGTTTGGTCCCAGCTGGTCTACAAGTCCACCTCACAGGGTAATAATCTTTCTGAGAACTTGGTTTGAAGGTTTTAAAAGGCTTTGGGTGATGAAAGGTGGATTGACACCAGCTTGTTTGGACATTGCAGCATCACTTTTTATCTGGGTTTGTCTCCATGGTAACAGATGCTGGAGACCTAAGCAAGACCTTTAGCAGATCAGGTCTCTGTTTTAAACCAGACGCAACAAGCGTAGGGGTTGAACAACTAGATCATTTTTAAACTCGACATTAACATAATAAAACTCCAGTACGTGATGACATCATAGGATCTCAAGATGAAAAAATAAAATAAAATCACAAAAAAAACGTAATTTATTATTTACAAAAAAAGACCAACAAAACATTGGGAGAGTATATTATGCTCCTACCATTTATCATACTGCAAATACGTCACAGGAAAACCAAAACTATTAGTTTTTATTATTAAGCTGCAAAAGTGAAAAAACGTGCAGCACATCAAAAACAAAACTAAAAACAGTGGGGGGGTCGACCACCCCGCACCACCGCCAGATGTGGTGCGCATTAAGTTTAGTTTTAGAGATTCATATGTTTATGGATTTTTTATAGGTTTAGAGATTAATATTTTTTGCTTTTTGTTTGTGAAACAAGGTCAGAGGAAGCTGGTTCTGGTTCAGTCATTGGACCCGGTGTTAAACCATATTCTGTGACCTGCAACAGTAAATGGACTGTACAGGTCCTTCTCAAAAAAATAGCATATTGTGATAAAGGTCATTATTTTCCATAATGTAATGATAAAAATGAAATTTTCATATATTTCAGATTCATTGCACACCAACTGAAATATTTCAGGTCTTTAACTGTTTTAATACTGATGATTATTCTATAATTATTGTTCTAGAATTGCGCCGCTCAAGGTGGCTGCATGTTGGAGCAGCTCTGTTACTTTTATTCTGAGATTTTGCTTTTAGAAACTTTAATTCCTCTTTTGCTAAATGCAAAGCACATTTTTTGGATGATTGATGATTGTTTCCTCTGGTATCAGATGCTGTGCAGCTACTGAAACTTTTTTTAGTTTTGGACATTTTGTTATGATGCGTAACCATGGCAACAAGGCAGTTTTCTACAACCAACAGCAGCTGATTAACGTCTCAAACGCTCAAATAATATCTCAACTACAGCCCCAAATCTCAAATGAGTTGAAAAGGATGTTCTGTGGACGCATTCTCATCTACCTGCCAGCTGTGCTCGAGTGTCTGACCACTGAGATCCTGGAACTAGCAGGAAACACGGCTCATGACAGTGAAAGGACAGGATCGTTCCTCGGCACCTACAGTTGGCTGTTCACAGTGACAAGGAGCTCGGCAGACTGCTGGGAAGAGTGGCCATCGCTCTGGGAGGAGTTCTGCCCGGCATTCAGGCAGTCCTACAGCCCAGGGGAACTGAGAGGCCTGCTGAGTCTGGGTGGACGGATCGGACGGCATCTGCGACCAGTTTCTTAGGATCCACTGTGGGATGGACCTTTACAAGAGATCCTTCCTGTCTACAGTCATCAGCATCTATAACATCTCTTAATGAAATGAGGATAACGAGCTACAACAACAAATAATTTCCCTCTGGGATTAATAAAGTATTTTGAATTGAATTGAATTGAATTATGGCATACAGCTCATGAAAACCCAAAATGCCTGTCCCAAAAAATTAGCATATCATGAAAAGGTTCTCTAAAGAAGCTATTAATCTAACCATCTGAATCAACAACATAACTCTAAACACCTGCAAAAGATTCCTGAGGCTTTTAAAAACTCACAGCCTTGTTCATTACTCAAAACCGCAATCATGGGTAAGACTGCCGACTTGACTGCTGTCCAGAAGGCCATCATTGACACCCTCAAGCAAGAGGGTAAGAAACAGAAAGAAATTGCTGAACGAATAGGCTGTTCCCAGAGTGCTGTATCAAGGCACCACAGTGGGAAGTCTGTGGGAAGAGAAAAGTGTAGCAGAAAACGCTGCACAACGAGAAGAGGTGACCGGACCCTGAGGAGGATTGTGGAGAAGGGCCGATTCCAGACCTTGGGGGACCTGCGGAAGCAGTGGACTGAGTCTGGAGTAGAAACATCCAGAGCCACCGCGCACAGGCGTGTGCAGGAAATGGGCTACAGGTGCCGCATTCCCCAGGTCAAGCCACTTTTGAACCAGAAACAATGTCAGAAGCACCTGACCTGGGCTACAGAGAAGCAGCACTGGACTGTTGCTCAGTGGTCCAAAGTACATTTTCGGATGAAAGCAAATTTTGCATGTCATTCGGAAATCAAGGTGCCAGTCTGGAGGAAGACTGGGGAGAAGGAAATGCCAAAATGCCAGAAGTCCAGTGTGAAGCACCCACAGTCAGTGATGGTCTGGGGTGCGATGTCAGCTGCTGGTGTTGGTCCACTGTGTTTTATCAAGGGCAGGGTCAATGCAGCTAGCTATCAGGAGATTTTGGAGCACTTCATGCTTCCATCTGCTGAAAAGCTTTATGGAGATGAAGATTTCATTTTTCAGCACGACCTGGCACCTGCTCACAGTGCCAAAACCACTGGTAAATGGTCTACTGACCATGGTATTACTGTGCTCAATTGGCCTGCCAACTCTCCTG
>NC_056516.1:6312927-6326425 GCF_014905685.2 Nematolebias whitei | reverse complement strand
AAATATTTCAGTTGGTGTGCAATGAATCTGAAATATATGAAAGTTTCATTTTTATCATTACATTATGGAAAATAATTACCTTTATCACAATATGCTAATTTTTTGAGAAGGACCTGTATATCATGTGCATTTTAGTTTATATTACTACCTCGAAATACTTATTCAAATTCATGCTGCTGCATCATTATATTCTACAATGTTGTTGCTCAATCTCTCTCTTTAGGACATTGTAAATACTTTATTTAACTACTTTTTCACTTTTTGGTACATTTTTGTGTACCCTTATTGCATGTTTTTTGTATTTTCTTGTTGGTTTGTTCTTTAATTTTTTAGCAAGTCAAATCAGTTCTTCTCATCCTAAGCATTTCATTGTACTCTTGATGCATGCTCCAACTCCTGACCAGTTGGTTGTCAGCAGCAAACTGATTGATCCACTCTGAGAAGGTGCTATTTATAATACTGAGCTGAATACAGCACCTTGAAGTCTTTCTGATGAAAGACTAAACGTTTCTACAATTTTTTGCTTTGTTTTTTTTTAATGTCCAGAGGACCAGATTTAACTTTTTTAGATTTCATTGTATAACCTGCACATGACAAACACAACTTGAAGTTGTGCAGCACTGACACAGCCAGCCAGTCAGATTTACTCTAATCCACACCTTCATGCTGGTGACCAAAACATCTCTCAGTGAGATGACTGAGTTAACCTGCATGTAAAACAAGTTTACATAACTGAGCTTCTGTGCAGTTTAAACTAACATGAAGCTTCCGGTTTGTTTCTATTACAAAACAAACGTCCAGTTGCTGGGCTTATTTTTTGGCTTAATCTTTATTTGTGGAGAACAAACTTTGCATAAATTTAAACAGAAAAAAAATAAAACTAGTTTTCTTATAATATGCTTATCATGCTTGTTAGCTTTGGTTAACACGTTACAACGAGCCTCGCCTAGCTATGGCTTACAGTTAGCTGCTACACTACTGCGGAAGGTTGCGTCCAACCTTAACATAATTACAGTGTTTAAAAATGTATTACAAAAGTGTCACTACTAAAAAAAAACTGTAATAATTACCGCGAATTAAAATATAATACCTGATTCTGACGACATTGATGCGAAAATGAAAGAAATACGCGATTAAACACCTTGAACATTATACGCACAGAAGCAGACATTTTGACTACGGCAAGTCAGAGGTGAAAGGTTAAAGTTCATGCGTTTTGCAGCAATTTTAATAATTATAAAATTAAAACAACACATGTATTATTTTTGTATTGCAATAATCGATAAACCACATCCAAGCATTTGTGATTTAGTTCGTGAAAAGTATATGTTTTATGGCGATGCTGATCTAATGCGCATGCTCAAAGTTATTTTGTAGCTGGAGATACTGCGCATGCTCAAAGTTTTTTTTTTTTTAAACTTTATTAACGAAGCAAACAACATTATATCCATCCATCCATCCATTTTCTTTACCCGCTTATTCCATTTCGGGTCACGGGGGTCGCTGGTGCCCATGTCCAGCAATCACTGTGCGAGGGGCGGGGTACACCCTGGATGGCAAGTCCATCACAGGGCCACATAGAGACAAAAAACCATTCACTCTCTCACTCACACCTAGGGACAATTTAGAGTTACCAATCAGCCTAACATGCATGTTTTTGGACTGTGGGAGGAAACCGGAGCACCCGGAGAAAACCCACGCATGCACGGAGAGAACATACAAACTCCACCCAGAAAGGCCCCTGGACCGGGGTTTGAACCATGGACCTGCTCGCTGAGAGGAAGCAGCTCTACCAGTTGCGCCACCGTGCTACCTGTACAACATTATATATTACATGTAAATACAAGAAAGGTACAATTTACATACAAAGGCGCAATTCGAAAATAGCATTGCAAATAAAAGAAAGGGATGGGTGTAACCAAAGAAAATAAATAAATACATAAAATACTGAAGAAAGGAAAATAGACACAAAACAAAGGGCTAGGGTTAATTAAGATTCTAAATCTAATATTTAAATGAAGATTAAAGTTGGTGGATGTACTTATTATGCATCAGTTCAAGAGCTTTATAATATAAAATAAATTCAATGCAAAAAATACATAATTCTGGTTAATTTGGCTTTGTGGCTGAGAAATTTCCCCAGGATTATACAGTAAACTTATGAAAAAGTCATTGTTGTAAATGTCAATAATAAGTCTGTAAATTATGTCTTTGTTAGAGAACATTTTAAGAGAGGGAACTCTGTAAAATAATCAAATATGCTAATTCACAATGCTTTGACATACATTCAGTGAAAAAATAAAAA
Organism: Nematolebias whitei; assembly: GCF_014905685.2. Taxonomy (NCBI): domain Eukaryota; kingdom Metazoa; phylum Chordata; class Actinopteri; order Cyprinodontiformes; family Rivulidae; genus Nematolebias; species Nematolebias whitei. The sequence goes on along the minus strand of NC_056516.1, from coordinate 6,324,120 downwards.
CTCAGACACTAATCGTTGTTGAACAAAGTGACAAGAAGGAGAGATTCCATTCCAGTGGATCAATCAACCTTTATTTATACAGGTAAATCCCATTGAGCCTCGAGGACTCATTTACAAGAGAGACCTGATTTCAACAAAGAAAGATGACAACAATGGACAACAGCAACAACAATAAGCAGTTATAAAAACTCATACTACAGTTTTTTTTTTTTTTTTTTTTTTTTTTTAACAAATAGGATGGCTAAAAGGAAAAAGGTAACAAAACCAAAAAAAAAACTGCTAGATTCCGAGACAAATGTATAAAACTAAAAACAGGAACATGTCTGCATTGGTCCCTGCCAGGAGTCCAACAGATTCTTAAAGCCACTTAGAGAGGTCAAGGTCGAGAGCTGGATTGATTTGGCACTTGGAATGACTGGAGATTTAGGGGAGATTATTTGGTACGTAATTTATGAATTAATTGTGTTTAAATCTGGTCGATAAGGTATTTAAATGGAAGAGTAATACAAACTACTGTCAAGTGTTGTCAAGTGTGTGCTAGATAAATGGTCTGTACTTATATAGCGCCTTTCTATCTTATTTCAAGATACTCAAAGTGCTTTATACTACAATCTGTGTCTCATTTACCCATTCATACAGCACTCTACTAGATCTATACAAAGCTAATTGAACAAATCATTCTAATGAGACTAATCAGAACTTTATCACATTCATACACTGATGGGACACACATCAGAGGCTATGAGGGTCTTACCCAGGGACACTTTGACATGTGACTGCTAGTGGATTTGAACCCCTGACTCTCGCATTGGAGGATGACTGCTCTAACCACTCAGCCACAGCCGCCCCAATAAGATAATCTTAATGGAAAGTTTGGAGTACTTAAAAGAACACTTTCTAACCAATAATAGTGGTAAATGATAAGTGAATGAGTGATTTATTTATTTATTTTAAGGTTTCTTATCTAGGAGAGTAAAACATTTTATGTCTTAATCACTGAAGCTTGATTGATAGCAAAAAATCATAAAACTACCTAAAAAAGTGTTGATCTAATAAGAAAAATATTTGAATTGTAAAATTAAGGAACATTATACTAAAATGATAAAACATCCAAATGCAGATTTGTGTTATTTAAACTAAGTTAATTTTTTTGTAAAATGATATTCTATTTAAAATTTTGCATAGCTTTTTAATAACATTGAAATCTAAATGAGATTTGGTCATCATTTGCTTAAAAAGATAAACAGAAGTCCATTGCAAAAAAATGTATGAATGGCTCTAGACTCTAAAATGTTAATAATCTCCAAAAATTATTGATTGATTTAGTAGTTTATATATTAAATATATTGCATATAATAATACATCCATTAAATATATTTGGATAATGCAAGATAGTCACTTATTTCCAATATGGTACAATAACAAGAGAATATTTTCTAAATCTTTTTATCAGAGAGTCAGAGTCAGAGTTTCTTTATTGTCATGTGGTACATGTGGTGGAGCGAAATTATGTACACAGGGTCCCAGTTACATCCAACAATAAAATGTATAAGAAAAACAGTAATAACATCTAAGATATGAACTAAGAAAAACATCAACTAAATATACACTAAGCACTCAGAACATAAAACATTGAACATCAGCACAAACATGAACATGAGTCTGTGAGCAGATGTGCATGCATGAACACAACAACATTGAAACAGATCAGCAGCAACATGAAACAGATCAGCAGCAACATGATATGGTTTTTCACAGTGATTATTCTAGTTAGAGATTCATGAGTCTAACAGCCTCAGGGTAGAAGCTGTTCCTCAGTCTAGTGGTTCTACACTTAATGCTCCTTAACCTCCTTCCTGAGGGGAGTGGGGCAAAAAGTAAATATTATTAATTTATTAATATTCAAAAGATGGTTAGGTGTTCCTTCTTATCTGTGCATGGTCTTTTAAAGACAGTTAAAATCATACTGAAGTTTTAGAAGGTCCAAGAATATTGTAATTACAAAACCTTCCACACAGGTTTACCCTTCCAATATGGCGGCGGTAGGAACGTTCGAAACCATTCTCCACCACAAACGTACGCCATTTTGAAGAAATACTATTAACTTATTTTTAATGTTAATTATTAAGTAAATGTCGACTTAAGTCACCAAAATGCTTTTGTGTGTTTAAGCAGCTGCACAGTAACGTATAAAATAAGACTTTAACTACGAATGCCCCTAGATATGATGAGAAAAACATTTCCATCATGTGAATACGCCATTACGTCCTTGAAGAAAAAGTCAAACACAACTTTCCGCCATTTTGTTCGTGCGAAACACAGTAAAAACGCTATAAGTGACGTCAAAATCGTCACGTAGTATAAAATAGGAAGTCCCTCCCTTTCGAGCTCATTCCAGGATTTAGTGAAAGGTAAGTCAAGTCAGGAAATGTGCACCTTCTGATCGTGACAACCGTTTTTTTAAACCAAATTATTAGTGGATAGGTAAAAAGAAAACTTTAATTTGGTTTCTGACGTGTATATAGATTAACATCTAAAAAGTAATTTTCTGTCGTCTGTTTTTCTACAGGTTTCACTTGCTTTGCTGAAGACTAATCATCGAGGACTTTCGAACAGCTTTTCTCAATTCCTTTTTTTCCTCAAGTAATGGACATTTGATTACTATTTTTGCCTCCAGTTCCCGAAGGAAAGGCTTTCATAGCATAGCATTTAGCTGTTACAGCCCCACCCATAAAGAGGCCTCATTTGAAAATTAAAACGACATAAAAATGATGAAATGTGAGCTGTAAGTTCCTGAAAAAGTACACCATAATATACCCGAGACGCTGAGGATCTGTAGTAACCATAGTAAGTTGCTTTTTGAAGTTAAAATCGGATCGGAATTCATCCAAATGAGATTCTTGTTGTAGACAATAGGCTAGCTAGCGGTAGCTGGCTAGCAGGCCTCGACCGTTGGCTTCTAGTATGAGCTCACACGGCGAAGTGGACGGACTCGCTCCGTGCCTTTGCGTGTGAGACGGAATGAACACTTAAAATAAAAAATATATAAATTAACAGGATTATCGCATAATTACCATAAGCAATCTACTCATAAAGATTGCCACATGATCATGTAGTCGGGACTTTTTTTGCCTGTTTGAATTGTCGCAGTCTGCACATAAAGACTGCGCTGGTGGGGAGTTTCAGGGCACATGACGGTGGTAGAGGCGGCACGATCTCCGGACACATTCAAAATGGCGGCGGGTGGATTTGATCGTTCACTCGTTCCCTGGACCGGGGGGCTTCTTCCCCTTCTTGGAGCGGCTCTTGGTCGACGCCGTCCGGCGCACACGTTTCGTGTGAGAACAGCCGTTTATGAGCGTTAGATCCGAGCTGGGAGCTGTTAACCGGTGGGAGGGCTGTTCTCGGTCTGCGTCTCCCTCCCTCTTAAAGCAACAGGCCTGTGTTCAGTAACGAGCCCTGATCCGGGATGGACTGTTATTATAATGTTTAATTATTTATGTTTTTGTAAAACCTGCTTTAATCAAGACTTTTATAATAAGTTATTTTTATTGTAAACGGGGGACAACATTGGGGGGCGGGGGTGTTTTAATGGGTGCAGGGTAATGTATGTTTCTGTGGAACAGGTTGTTTACAGTGTTGTGGAGGTTTGAGACAAAATAAAACTTCCACTTAGCTCAGGTGTGCAGGTAAGAGCTAACACGTTCTGTCACTGCAGGGACTGAAACTGCTGCTGCTCTCACGTTTAGACACTTTTAAGTTAATCTTGCATAAACTAAAACTATTGTCTGAGCCCAGACAAACGAATATTAGATTAATTTGTTTGGTAATAACTCAAAATGACTGAAATAATCCACATCCAGTGCTTGTTTTGAAGGTTCCTCCAGTTGTGTGTCAGGTTGTGTCGTTGACATGCAGCTTGACGTGCGCACTCGCCTGCTGCCACTCATCTGTACGGTCCTGATGGGCCTGGCTCTGTCGTGCACAAAGATGAACTATAATAATATGATGTCATTGTATGTTCCCAGTCAGTGGTGAAACTGGCTCTGCATTGAACCCATCACACCTGGTATACACTCGGGTGGAGCAGCGGGCAGCTAATGGAAGCGCCCTTAGACCCTTTAACGTTTTACATTTTACAACACCCTACAAAGTTACATTATTTCATGATGTCAGGAGGTTGTGGCATGCCTCAGGGCTCTGTTCAGTTCAAATGTTACTAATGGTTCCATCAGTACTTGTTTACACAGTTAAAGCACATAAGTAATTTTAAGTTTTCACCCTTACAGCTATTGATAACTAATTTACTACTAATTAATACAACAAATATAATTTTTTATGATTTGTTGGGACTAATAATAAAATATATTAAAAGTAGATTTTTGTTTGGGATGAGTGATAAATGTCACATTGTGTGTTCCCCTCTGCATGAAGTCTAAGCTGAAATATGCTATCAATAAATGTATTGACTCGTCCTGTGAGCTCAACCATGAAGAGCTTGGTGGTCCTCCACTCCTGAACCACTTTCAGCTTGGACATGAAACACGTCAGACTGGTTTAATTAAATGTTTCTGTTGGGTTGGCCTTAATGTTGAACTGGTTCAGAGCTGCTGGGATGAGTTTTTTGTTAAATGTGCTGCGGTCATGTTCTTTAATGTGCAGGAAGTAATCTGCTGCCTGTCGTGTGTAGCTGTGCACTCACAGGGTGAACTTTGTGTTTCAGACATGGCGGGGGGACCAGTTGACCCCAGGGAGATTTTGAAAGGTGTCGAGGCCCTTCTGGGGAAGGATGGAGAGCTGCGCAGCCTGGAAGGAGTCCCAAAGGTGTTCGGGTGAGCGACTAAAACCAGATGTGCAGCGCTCCGTGCTCACGTTAAGGGTTGTCTCATCGTGTGTTCTTTAAACGCAGGCTGATGAAGGCTTCTGCTAAGATGGCCAGCAGGTGCATGTACCTGAACATCTTGCTGCAGACCAAGTCTCACGATGTCCTCAACAGGTGGGTCGTTACACGCGCAGCTCCTTTTTGTCAAACCTAAGGCCTGAGCACCAAATATGACCCTGTTTAACATTTTGTCTGGGCCCTGGTGGTGTTTTAACATGAAAATAGTAAAAAGTTTTTATTGATTCTCATTTTGTTCCTAAACTGAACCAAATTTTAGATAAAAGGTTAAAAAGAGTAATTAAAAATGGTCATTTTGTGTCAGTCTTGCTTCAGGTGTAGTGTTTCTGTATTTTTGTCTCGGAAACAAACATTACACAAAGATGAACGCCTGAACGCAGCATGATGGCACCACCACCATGCTCAACAGCCAAGCTGTTTGTTGTATGTTGCAAAATCATTCCACCCACGAAGAGCTCCACCGTCTCATTAATCCCCATAAATGTGATGACGTTCATGCTGGTGGAGAGTTGATGGAACGTTGTTGAAGTAAACCTCATGTCTGACTGCTGTGGTCCAGGTTTATCCGGGTCGGGGGTTACAAACTGCTCAACGCCTGGCTGACCTACTCCAAAAGCAGCAACAACACCCCTCTGCTGCAGCTCATCCTGCTCACGCTGCAGAAGCTGCCTCTCAAAGTGGACCACCTCAAACAGGTACTGACTGAACTCACCTGGAACTCACTTGCATCGCTCTGAACCTTTGACTCACCTGCTCTATGTTTCCAGAACAACACGGCCAAGTTGGTGAAGCAGCTGAGCAAAAGTGCAGACACTGAAGGTCAGTTCACTCAACCATCCAGACGTCTGATGTTAATGTGCCGACGTCTCTGAGATGTCCTCTGGGAGCTGCTGTATTTGTTTGAAGCAGATTTATATTTGAAGTGTCACGTCTAATCCAGGTGTTATGGTAGAAACAGCTGGAATAACTTCTTCTCATTATAGAGCTGAGGAAACTGGCAGCTGTGCTGGTCGATGGCTGGATGGCTACGATCCGCTCTCAGAGCGTGTCGGGCAGCGGGACATCTACTGCCGGTACCAGTCTCCAGTTCTGCTTGTTGAATTCAGACCCCCACTCCCTCCCCAGCTCTAGGCTGTCTCACACTTTCTGTTTGTTTTTTAAGACAAAAAGAAGAAGAGAGAAGAGAGCAAAGTCCTGGTGAGAGATGTGAAGGAGAAGAGCGGAGACGATGAAAAGAAGAAGGAGAAACCCAAAGCTCACGCCCCCAGTCACACTAAAATTCGCTCCATAGGACTGGAGATGGAGACTCCCACCCCGACCCTGGCCAAGAAGACCCCCCCTGCCCCCCAGCTGGGCAACAAGTACAACATAAAGCCCCCGTTACTCAAGAGGCCCAGGTAAACACTGTTGGTCTAATGGTCAGAAATATGTAGTTTAAATAAATGCACATGTGAACAAAGGCTGTTTAAAAACAAGATGAAATGTGTTGGAGCCAAGAGAAGCTCAACTAGCTAAGAGCTCAACTAGCTAAGGGCTAAAGTGTTGTAGTGACATGATGGATCAAACACTTCATGTCTAAGTACAAGTACTGGGCTGCTGCTCCGTTACTGGTTTTCACTGCTGGGAAACAGCAGGAAGTAGAAACATGAAGACTTGATGCTTGCTTGTTTGTTTGTTATGCTGCTCTCTGCCACCCCCTGGTGGATGACAGTGGTAACAACAGGTCATTTGTGTCTTTGTCCAGCACTGGTCCCTCAGACGCTCCACCTCTTGAGAAAAAGTACAAACCTCTGAACACCCCGTCCAACTCGACCAAAGAGATCAAAGTGAAGCTCATTCCAGCGCCACGTAAGTCCGGACCGTACAGCTGCATGGTCCAGAGTCCGTGTTTGTCAGAGATGACAGTGTCTGTCTCCACCGCAGCGATGGAGGGCACAGGGTTTCTGGATGCGCTGAACTCTGCCCCGGTGCCTGGGATCAAAATCAAGAAGAAGAAGTCTGGTGCTGGTCCGGCTAACGCCAAAGCTGCCTCACCTACGTCAAACAAGGTACGGGCAGACTTCAGGGCTTCTGACACAACAGCTTCTTCTAGCAGGAGTCACTGTTCTACTATCACTGGCTTTAATCCATTTTCTGGAGCTGACGTGAAGAGATCTTGATCCGATACTTCGTTAACTTCCAACAAGCAGCTTTCTAGTATTTTTGTTTCATCTGGAGCAAACGTTTCCAGATGTTCTGATCAAGGTCGTTCTGAAGGTTAATCAGCTGCAGATGTACATTTAATTACTTTCTGCTGGTTTCATTAAAATCTGTTTTTTATTAGATATTTTGCTAACACAATATCCTGTAAAGAGCTGAAGAAGAGTTTGTCCTTGACTTTGTTTTTCTCAGACAAACCCGTTTGACAACAAAGCAGCTGGGTATTCTTCGTCTGCCGCCAAACCCTCGTCTCCAGAAGCAGCTGCCGCCGTCTCTTCTGCCGATGAGAAGCAGGAACCGGAGCAGCCGGGGACCCCGGTCCCAGCTGAGGACCCCGAGACCTCCAGCAGTAGTAAGGCTCAGAACCGTGCACGTATCTGCAGTTTTCAGTTTAAGAACAGTTTGCAGTAGTTGTGGCTGTTGGTGCTGCAGGTGAGAAGCCCAACGCTCTGGCAGAGCCCAGCGGAGACGACGACAACCTGACGAAGAAGGGCAAGAAGAAGAAGAACGTCCACTGGGCTGAGGAGGAGCAGCTCAAACACTATTTTTACTTTGACTTGGACGAAACGGAGAGAGGTACGAGGTCCCACGATGTCAGAGCGTGAGGTAAACGTCCTCCTGGATGTCTAAACCTTCTTCTTCTTTCTCCACAGTCAACGTGAACAAGATCAAAGATTTCGGCGAGGCGGCCAAGAGGGAGCTCATGATGGACCGGCAGACGTTTGAGATGGCTCGGCGGCTGTCGCATGACGCCATGGAGGAGAGGGTGCCCTGGAGCCAGCCCAGACCTCTGACTCTGATGGGAGTCCTGGTGACCCCGGGGGCCAGCAGCTCGGAGAAGCTCACCCAACGAGAGCGGGAGATGAGCATTCTGCAGGAGATCTTCCTCAGCAAGGAGAGGTGTGCTGCTGCTCACACACACGCCTCATGTCAGCTGGACTGACTCTAACTTGTGTTGTCTCCTGTCCAGTGTTCCTGACAGTCCACACGAACCAGATCCTGAGCCCTATGAGCCCATGCCCCCCCGGCTCATCCCCCTGGACGAGGTTAGCTCACTACAAACTCACATGGTTGCTCTAAACGCTGTTTGTGTCTCCTAACTTCAGTGTGATGTTCTCTGCAGGACTCCTCCATGCTGGATGAAAGCTACGCTGAGCCCATGGACACCTCGGCCCAGCAAAACTCTGTCCTGAACCCCAACGAAACCTCCAAGCTGCCCCCGGTCCTGGCCAACCTCATGGTCAACCTCGGCGGCAGCGCACGCAGCCCGCAAGCCCCCAGCGCCCCCAACAACCCCGCCGTCAACGTCCAGGAGCTGCTGTCCTCCATCATGGTGAGCAGTGGACCTCCTGCTCCACGTCCTGGTCCTGGACCTGAGCTCATGGAGTGTTTGTGTTCTCAGGGAGCTTCTGGGAACCAGTCTGCTGAAGACCTCATCAGACAGCCCGACTTCTCAGACAAGGTCAAGCAGCTGCTGGGCTCCCTGCAGCAGAGCCAGAGTCAGAGTGGACCTCCAGCAGGTGGGCCTGGTCTCTGAGTGGACCCTCACACCTCATCTTTGTTTGTTTGTTTGTTTATTTGTTTTTGTTTGTCCCTGCCTGCAGTCAGTCCAGGTCTCCTGGGACACGGTCCAGGCAACAACATGCCCATGCAGATGCCCATGAACGGAGGATTCCCCCCCAACAATTCACCTGGGGGGCCACGCTTCAACCACCCTCCGCCCCCCCACAACCACGGGCCACCATTCAATGTTGGCGGAGGCCCCCACATGATGGGACCACCACCAGGTCACGGCAGAGGAGGCAACGTTTTGGGTGATGACTTCATGAGAGGGGGGGCGCACAGAGGAGGAAACTTCCACAGAGGGGGGCGGGGTCGGGGAGGAGAGCTTCAGAGCTCCTCAGGCTTCAGGGGTCGAGGACGAGGAGGCCCCCGAGGAGGACACAACAACATGAACGGTATGTGGAGCGAGACACCGAGGGACACTCAGGGGATCGGATCTGCTCCAGCAGGGCCCCCATGCTTTCCTAAAAACCACAGAGTCTGGAGCCTTACTGGGGGCTCCTCAGGGCCCGGATTAGTGGGGGCAGTCTGGACAGACCTTGACCTTTTTCACTTTATAAAAAATAAAAGAATAAAAATGTTTTTTTTTTGTTTGTATGTGTGTTTGTGTGAGAGTGTGTGTGTGTGTTAAATGTCATACTGGTCTTACTGGTCCAGTGAAATGAAGCAGGAGCTCGTGTTCTGACGCTCCGTCTGTAAATAAACAACTTTTACAAAGAGTTTATAAGAAAATATAGATTTCAAAATGAGCAAAAAGTCCCATTTTTAAGAAGTTAATCTTTAAAGGGATAATCTTTATATTTTATCAGTTCTATACCAGACTAGGTTAACAGGTAACCATTAATGAGCTCTTGGCATGATGTCACCATGAGAGGTGTCTTCTCGTCAGGATGTTCACACGTGGACTCCTGGTGCTCCATGCTCTCAGCAGCTTCAGCTGAAGTGTGGAGCTTTAGCTGATGTAGGTTCACACAGGTTTGTTTTATGAGCTAAAGACAATTTATGTAGAGTTTGTCATCAGAAGTGTAGATGTAGATCTAGATGTAGAGCTCGGTCTGTGCTGAGACCGACCGCTGCTCTTAAACTTCAGGAACGTTCAGTAACTCTCCTCTGTTCTCTGTTAGACATGTCCAACAGGCCCGTGTGTCGCCACTTCATGATGAAGGGAAGTTGCCGGTACGACGCCAACTGTGCATTTTATCACCCCGGTGTGAACGGACCCCCGCTGCCCCCCAACCACCCCGCCAACCACAGGCACTGACTGACGTCGGATGCTGCATTCAGTGTTTTCTGTGAAAACTCGTCCTCTTTCGTCTCTTGTGGGACTCAGAATGTAAAGTTGATCTTTCCTCCTGGTTTTTATTTTCTTTTGATGCCGTCTGAACTGGAACAGTAAAATATTTGTATGAATTGTTCACGTTTTCATTTTGTCTCGTTTTGTACCAGTGGACTGAATAAAGGCCCAGCTCTACATGACCCGTGTGTTCTGTGCACCTACACTCTGGATGGCTCCAGGAACACTTTATTTAGCATTACCAAATTATTAACTGCACATTTTATATACAAAGGTTTTTTTTAATTGATTCTTTATTTTTAACATGCAAACAAACAAAACTCCCACACAGGATCAGTCACACAAACTATAAACGGGCAGTGACATGTTTTCCACATACAACATACATGGCTGCCATGTGTCCCAAGATCTTTGAACAGAACCCTTCAGGGTATATCTGATATGATCCATCACCTCTCATCCAATGTATAAATGCTGGGGGGTGGGGGAGGCAGTCTGGTCAGAAGAGAGCCAACAGTAGTCAAATCGTTCTTGTACTTGCTGAAGGATGTGTCCACAGGGACACCCGACTAGAGACATGAGTGGGTGAACAGTTTTACCACATATCCCAGAGAAGGTGTCAAAACCACAAGCTGTAGTTTGGGACAGGTCCAGAATGGATGCAGGAGTGTAGCTGGAGTTTCTTTACAACCATTACATGCAAGGATACATTAAACATATTACGTTATTATTGTTTATCGTATATCTTTGTGTACTTTATATACATATATACGTTATATAATTGCTATTTTTGGGTGTAACTGAACCTCAAGTACACAATTTCATTCCACCCCATGTACAACATCTAATGTGAACGACAGTAAAGTGTCCTTGACCCTTGATTTAGATGTGAAGTTAGAAAACATACTGCTAAATATTTGAGACTGTGCATAAAATGTGAATAAATAAGAGTAAATAAATACTTGATTGAATAAAAAAACCAAAGGTGTCAGTAATTTATTAAAATTGGAAATAAATTGTTAAAAATTTAATCTAGTTAAACAAGGAAAGGACTCTAAAATTAATTTGTAATTAAAAATGCATATAATTATGTCTCATGTATTTATTAATATATCCTTTGCCTGCAGTGTCAGGTGTGGCACCAGGGACTATTTGACTGTTAAAAGGCACCCCACCCCCAACAACTTTTCATTTCTTGTTTTTGTTGTGTTGCACTCATATATATATATATATATAT
>NC_056516.1:6309629-6312827 GCF_014905685.2 Nematolebias whitei | reverse complement strand
ATATATATAATCAGGTCTCTCTTGTAAATGAGTCCTCGAGGCTCAATGGGATTTACCTGTATAAATAAAGGTTGATTGATATATATATATATCACTTCAGTATTATTTATTTAACCGTCATTTCTCATGCCATATCACGTTTGGCCAGCAGAGGGCAGTAGCGACATAAAGAGACTGAGGTCCTGAGAAGAAGCAGCTCAGTTCAGCTTTGTCAGCATAGTGAAGCTCATCTAACACTTCACATTATTATGTCACATCAGTCAAATAAATAAATAAAATACATCATAAAATAAACAAGCCTTCCATAACGTTGAAAAGAAACAAAACTTGTAAAAATTAAATGAACAACCTGACTGCTCGTTGAGTAAGTGTACAAACATCTGACAGATAATGTTGGGTTTATCAGAAGCCAATAAAGGAAAAAACACTTTCCAGTTGAAAAGTAAGACAGCAAAACAACAGAACATCTTAATGAATGAAGGAAAAAAAACTTTAAATGTAGAAGTTGCCAAATCTGCCTAAATCTCCAAAACAAATCTCGATCTTCTCACAAAAGAAGCCCAAGTTGTTTTAAGTTAAACTAAAAGCCATGCTTTATGATGCCTGGCTTTTAGTCTAATTATCTTTAATTTACATAATTTATTTATTATTTATTAAATAATTATTGTTAATTCATTAATTTTAATAATAATTGACTTGGGCAGCAGTGGCTCAGTTGATAGAGCTGCTGCTTCTCAGTGAGCAGGTCCCCAGTTCAAATCCCAGCTGGGGGCCTTTCTGGGTGGAGTTTGCATGTTCTCTCCGTGCATGCGTGGGTTTTCTTCGGGTACTCCAGTTTCCTCCCACAGACTAAAAACATGCATGTTAGACTGATTGGTAACTCTGAATTATCCCTAGGTGAGAGAGATTGGGTGGTTGTTTGTCTCGTGTGTCCCTGTGATGGACTGGAGACCTATTCAGGGTGTCCCCTGCCTCTCGCCCAGTGACTGCTGGATATGGACACCAGTGACCCCTGTGACCCAAAAAGAAAGAAACGAGTAAAAGATGATGGATGACCTGTGTCCTCAGGTTGATGTGATTCAAACCCACTGTCTCCAGTTCTTGTAGTGACATCCTGTAGAAACTTCACAGACGTCATTGATCCACAATTACACACAACTTTAACAGCTGTTTATGGACACGTGTCCTGGTCTGCACTTTGTGGATCTGAGGAATCATCACAAGTGAGTTATTCTGAGTTAATTTCTGATGATTTGACACTGTTTTCTCAGTGAGGATGGAAGTTCCTCTGAGACAAATCACACACACTAAATGTTTTTTTTGTTTTTTTTAATACCTAGCCATTACATTAAAAAACAAAATCCATTTTGGTTGCTGAGAAATGTGAAAATAGTTACAATCCATTCATAAAGAAAGAAAAATAAAGCAACTAAAATATTAATGATACTAAAACTGGCCTTGGGACAAAGGATGTTTCCTTTAACTTCACATTTTCTTGTTCAACCTTTTAAATCAGTCACTGCTGATGAGTGATTGTCAGTTTCTGTAAGATTTCTGCAACTGGAGCAGGTATTCTGTTTACTGGTGAACTTCCTCAGATGTCTCACATTTTAAGGGTCAACCCCACTCAATGTTTCAGCTCCTTTCATAGATCAGATCTCATAGAAGAGCACATCTAAAGAGCAAATTTAGTTTTTAGTGTTTGTTTTGGGCCATTATCTCGTTACAGGACTCATGATCATTAATTGAGACCAGACATTTTGACAAATGGAGCAGGTTTCGCTTCAGATGCTTCATATTTCATTGTACCCAGACCCATGGCCGGATTAACCATATGGGCAACTGGGCAACTGCCCAGGGGCCCACGATCTCTAAGGGGCCCAGGGCAGTGAGGGCACAAGCAAAATATCTGGTTATCTTTTTTTTTTTCAATCGGCTCCTCGACGGCGCGACCTGTCAATCAACTCAGAAGGCATGTTAGTAACTGACCAATCGACAACCTCAATTTGTCCCGAAGGTAAACGCCCCTTACCTGCTGACAAGCTCATCAGTTTTTTTTTCTTGAGAAACATTGTTTTAATTAAAACAATAAGTTTTATCTGTTGTGAGATGATTCTAGCAGTTTTGCAGATTTTTAATCTACTTAATGAAGAATAGTATGACTTTAAATTGTTCATCAAACAGGAAGGAGGACTTAGGAGGACTCCTCTTACTACAGTGAATATGGTACTTTGCTATAAGTAAGCTATATATTATGGCATCAGGGAAAGCTGAGGTTTAGTTATCCACATAAAATAAAACGGCATCAGCATGAAAAGAAAGTATGTTAAGTTTGAGATTAATCCAGTTTCTGATGTCTGACCAAAGACTTTGTATTGACGTGAACAAAAAAAATGCTTGAGGGATTCATCTTCTGATTTACAAAGGGCACACAAAACAACATCAAATTTAAATCTTCTTTGCAGAAACATGGCTACAGGATATATCTTATTTATTATTTTTAAATGATTTTCCTTCACTTTAGGAGATTTAGGCCATTTGACATATTTAGAATGAGCAGAAATCATTCTGGTTTTATGATTTATACTGGGAGGTTTCTTGAAGAAATCTTTGTTATAATCAGTAAATCCTTTGTCACAAACATTCATTGATCATCTTGTTGCATTTGAAATCAACTCAGTTAAAGGCATTTAGTTTTAATGTGGGCATCAAATCATCACCTTTGAATATATAATATTTTTAATTCATTGAATCAGCTGTTGGTCAGGTTACTTCTTGTTGTGCCATTAGCTCTAAAATAGTTATTGAATCAAGTGTTTACTTCCATCCATCCGTGGGGGTAGCAGCCTCAGTAGGGAGGCCCAGACTTCCCTCTCCTCAGCAACTTGGACCAGCTCCTCCAGGGGAATCCCAAGGCGTTCCAAGTGTTTACTTATGTAGGTAAAACTAGATGTTAAACAACCATTAAAATACACCAGAATGCAGGAAATGGCATCTACTTTATTCAAAATTTTCTGGGGAGGACTCCCAGACCCCCCATCAGAATGCCCCCCCCCCCCCCCACACACACACACACATTATAAATGCTTCTGACACCAGTTCCCAACAGGTTACTAAACAAGTACACATATGGTGTCATGTGGTGTTCAAAGTGCGTTCAACTTAATTCAGTCTTGATGATTTGTGTCAATGAGCATT
>NC_056516.1:6298493-6309529 GCF_014905685.2 Nematolebias whitei | reverse complement strand
TATTAAAACAATTAAAGACCTGAAATATTTCAGTTGGTGTGCAATGAATCTGAAATATATGAAAGTTTAATTTTTATCATTACATTATGGAAAATAATGACCTTTATCACAATATGCTAATTTTTTGAGAAGGACCTGTATGTGTGTGTGTATGTGTGTGTGTGTTTAATTGCTCTTTTAGCTACTTTTGCCTGAACATAACACTGTAAGTGAAACAAGGCATTTCTTGAGTTGCTGTAAATTATGATATAATACATATTTACTCTCTCATTCCAGAAAACAACAACAAACAACAACATCCTTCATGATGGACAGACATCATGGACACCACAGCAGCAGCTGTCTTCACTGAAATCATCCTTAAATGATCGTCACTGACATGAGGCCTCTGTTGATGGTTGAAGACGAAGGCTTCACTACAATAATCCACACTTTTAATCCAGGTTACAATAATCCACATTTTTAATCCAGGTTACAGTATTCCACACTTTTAATCCAGGTTACAAAATTCCACACTTTTAATCCAGGTTACAAAATTCCACACTTTTAATCCAGGTTACACTCTTCCCTCAATGACACATTTTACAAAGTAGCTAAATATTGTGCAGGTATAAAGATACATTTGTATATATTTTTGTGTACATTTATTTTTTTAAGATATTTGACTAACTTTTATTTTTTATTATTCAATATTTTACTAATGGAATAGTCAAATAGCAACCTGTTTTTGTGTGAATTGCTATGTCAGTCAAATGTTCAATTTTGGAATAAAGGGGTGGAAATTAAAACGTTTTTTTTTTTTCCCGATTCATTGATTAATTGAAAAAAATAATCGGCCGATGAATCGATTATTGAAATAATCGTTAGTTGCAGCCCTACACTCAGCCCTCAGTGAATAGCAAGTGGCCATCAGGGCACTAACAGCCGATTGTTAGGACTCTAACGATCCATCGTTAGGCTGATGGTCTTCCTTTATCACGTGAACAGTTAGTTCTGGCTGTCAGCATCACACTGGTTGATTCACTATGAGAAGGTGCTATTTATAAGACTGAGTTTGTTGCAGCTCCTCAGACTGAAGAAGTCTTTTAAAAGATCCAAAAATTTTCAGTCAGGTCATCTGGACAGCAGCATGCATCAGGACTTTATGGACCTACATGACTAAATTATTTTATATGGTTGTTAGTGTGACACTGGCGGTAACAGATAGTCATGGTGCTCTTTATAACCAAACTCATGGAAACATGTGAAAACAGATCATGTATGTTTAATAAACCAGTTCAAGCACCACCTCAGTCCAACATGAGGTCTGCAGGGTTCTGGGTCAGATTTGTCGTTCTGCAGCAGGACTGTCAGCTCAGGTTTTTCTTTATGTAAGAAGAAAACAAATAAATGGCAGAGAACACTAGTGTTTTTATCCAGTTATTCTGGACCTGCCTCTGTTGTTTTTATTGAGGGTGTACCTTTCAGACACATGGAGGCCTCACTTCACTGAGTTCAGGCTCATCAGCTCCGATAATGGAGCAGCTGGATCACATGGCCTGACACAGAATCATGTGGCCTGTCAGGTGACCTGAGTCGACCTGGACCAGTTCAGGATCCTGGCTGCATTGCATCCTGGGGGGTAAAGAAATGGAATATTATTTTTCAGAAAATTCCTTTTGTTCATGTTATAAACTGCCAGTAACGTTTTCAATTCCCAAATATTCAATGGTCTTACCCTCTGGCCCGTTTCTGTTTACCATGACAGAAGAAGTGATCATTTGAACACAATGAATCTTTTTAAAGTGATTGATAAGCAGCAGAAAATAATCTCAAACCCCAACACTGACATGTCAGAGTTACAGTTGCATTTGGGCCCAAAAAATCCGACCTGGCCCCATCCCGTAGCCTTCATTTACGAACCGCTACCCGACACGACAAATTAACAGTAATTACAAGTCCGAACCCAAAAACCCCCGATATATGAAATTAAGCTTTGACTGCTTATCTAGTTATTAATGGTCGGCAGACACGCAGCTGAATTAAAGGGGCAGAAGATCGGAGCTGAGGGGGTGTTTGTCCTTTCATGGCCGTCAAAGCACATTAAATCCCTGCATTTGCCATCCATCCATCCATCCATACATACATACATACATACATACATACATACATACATACATACATACATTCTCTTCTGTTTATCCGGGGTCGGGTCGCGGGGGTAGCAGCCTAAGTAGGGAGGCCTAGACTTCCCTCTCCCCAGCCACTTGGTCCAGCTCCTCCGGGGGAATCCCGAGGCGTTCCCTGGCCAGCCGAGAAACATAGTCCCTCCAGTGTGTCCTGGGTCTTCCTCTGGGTCTCCTCCTAGTGGGACGTGTCCGGAACATCTCACCAGGGAGGCATCCAGGAGGCATCCTAACCAGATGCCCGAGCCACCTCAACTGGCTCCTCTTGATGTGGAGAAGCAGCGGCTCTACTCTGAGTCCCTCCCAGATGATCGAGCTTCTCACCCCATCTCTAAGGGAGAGCCCAGACACCCTGCGGAGAAAACTCATTTCGGCTTCTTTTATCCGAGATCTCGTTCTTTCGTCACAACCCAAAGCTCATGACCATAGATGAGGGTAGGCATGTAGATCAACTGGTAAATTGAGAGCTTTGCCTTTTGACTCAGCTCTCTCTTCACCATGACAGACCAGTACAGCGCCCACTTCACTGCCGACGCTGCACCTATCCGCCTATTGATCTCTTGCTCCGTTTTTCCCTCATTCGTGAACAAGACCCCGAGATACTTGAATTCCTCCACTTGGGGCAGGACCTCTTCCCCGACCCGGAGAGAGCATTCTACCCTACCCTAAGCTTCTGTCTTCATTCTGCATTATTCAGACATGGACCCTGCTCTGACATGGCTGATATTTTGTGATATCACCTGTTTGGATCGTCGGCTGTGCACGTCCGCTGAGTGCAGTGGCTGAATGAGCGTCCATTTGGGCTTTGATGGATCGCTTCTTGGCAGTAGTCCATCTAAAGCTTAACTGAACTTTTGACCTCTTTCAAGGCCAGTCAGCGTGCGGTCAAATGGCCGTGTGCGGCTGGTGATTTTATGGCAAGTCATGTCGCCATATAATTGGATCATCAGCCGCATGTGTCTGCTGCTGCAATCAAAAGCCGGACACGACCCGGCCCGCACATTAAGCACATTATTATGGCCTGGCTTTAATCTGGATCAGGCTCTGGGTTTGGTTTAGAAATGACAGCTCTAGTCAGAGTGTCATGGCAGACTGTCCATCCCAGCTTGGACTAAAGTCACACTTTTCTCTGGAATAAGTCATAAAAAAGTGATGTTACCTGAGGGGCTTTCAGTGGTCCAGGGCTCCACTCAGCATCCACACGAGCCACTGTTGTGTTGGGCTGAGAGTCACTGGTGTAGTCTACATTTTTATAGTGGGTAAAATGTAATCAACAGTTTATTTTGATTTTTAAGCATATTGAACATTTCCAAATTTCTCTGATGCTTATATTTGAATAAATGAACAACAAACTTTGTACAACAGTTGGCTTGGTATTAAAAACATGTTATAGAAATTATAAAACAGTATCAAAGCAAAACATGTTCAAGTATTAAGTAGTAAGTGCAGACGTATTAATTATACAATAACTTGGTGGATAAGTGAATGTAATAAACAAGCGTTGCATACAGATAGATTGTTGAAATATTTAACTGCCGTTTAACGTATCAATGACACGTGCCTGATGATATGTCATGTGTCAGTGGGCACTTTTAAGTGAGTATGCTTCGTATACCTGCGTATTACGTAGACTACACCACTAATGAGAGTCTTTAGGCACCTCCAGATTCAGTTATGACTCAAAGAACTGTGATGATACAAAACATGACTGATTTATCTCAATGCTTCCATAATTAGATATGGACATTTTTAGTGTATGTATGTATGTATGTTTTATTTATTCATTTAATTTCATCCAAACAACAAATATAATACAATTTAAAGAAAAGACAAAAGATATACAATCACAGAAATAAAATGAAAGGCAGCAGAAGAAGAATTAATTCTTATAATATCTGCCCCTTGTCCCCAAAATATATTCCAAACAAAATTACTATACAAAAGCAAGATGAATTAATAAAAAAAATAAAAAATAATAAAAAAAACTTAGCTAAAATATAAGATCAACTGTAAACAATTTTTATGAACTCACATTATACTTAATAATTTTTTTTTAAAACAAATTTTTATCATCTTCTTGAATATGTACATAGTTTTGGCATTTTTAATATCAACCTCCAGATCATTCCACAATCTAATACCCTGAGATATAGTGGATCGCATCTTCAGACTGGTGCGACACCACAGCTTCACAAACATCTCCATCCCCTTAAGATAATAATTACTTTCTCTTTTAACAAATTTCCCTTGAATGTTAGTAGGTAGTATGTTTTTGTTGGCCCCATACATAAACAGTAAGATATTGTAATCAACCAAGTCATAAAATTTTAATATCTTTAGCTGATGAAACAATATATTTGACGGATGGTTATCATCTTTTCTGGTAATAATTCTTATGGCTCTTTTCTGTAAAATAAAAATTGGATTTGTAATTGTTTTACATGCTTTACCCCAGACTTCAATACAGTAAATTAAATGTGGAACAATAATGGCATTATACAATAGAAACATTGCTTTATCATTGAATAACTCTCTAACTTTGTACATTACTGCAATCGATTTAGCTATTTTAGTTCTTAAGTTTTTTACGTGAGATCTCCATGTTAGTTTTTCATCAATGATGACACCCAGAAATTTCACCTCATTGACTCTATTAATTTCAATTCCATCGACTCTAAATGGAGTATCAAGCACTTTCTTGTTATTACTAAAAATCATATAATTTGTTTATCAACATTTAAAGATAATTTGTTTAGTTGAAACCACTTTTGTATTTTCACAAATTCTGTTTGTGCCATCTTCAGCATTTGCACAACATTTTCACCCACACAAAGAAAAGTAGTATCATCTGCAAACAAAATACATAAAAAAAAATCCAGACACATTTACCAGGCCATTCACATATAAAATAAATAGCTTAGGTCCAAGTATAGAGCCTTGAGGCACTCCACATGTAATATTACAGAATTCAGATTTTTACATCATTTATTTGAACAAATTGTTTCCTTTTTTCTAGATAACTAGATACCCACTGCAATGCATGCCTTCTAATACCATATTTATTTAGTTTTTTGAGAAGAATATTGTGATCAATAGTATCAAATGCTTTCTTTAGATCAACATAAATACTAATACAATATTTTTTTTTGATCCACAGCAGTCGTTATCTGTTCCATTAAATCCATGAGTGCCATTGACGTAGAATTTTTAGTTCTAAACCCATATTGACTATTACTTAATATATTTTGCTTATTGATAAATTCATCTAATCTAGTGACAAATAATTTCTCTAAAATCATCGAAAACTGTGGCAACAACGATATTGGCCTGTAATTATTAAACACACGTTTCTCTCCACTCTTATATAATGGTATTACCTTGGCAATTTTCATGTTATTTGGAAATACCCCTGTTGAAAATGATAAATTGCATATATATGTAAATGGCTCAATAACATAACTCATAATATTCTTTACCAGCATCATATCCATGTCCATCCAGTCTTTTGATTTTTTATCTGCAAGATGTTTTACGATAGTCATAATTTCTTCTTTATCAGTTCCCCCAAGAAAAAAACTGTTTGTGTAATCTGTAACCGTATGGTTTGCATTTTTATCTATATTTGGGATTTTTGCTGCCAGACTTGGGCCAATATTCACAAAATGTTGATTGAATCCATTTGCGATTTCATTTTGGTCATAAATGTCTTTGTCATCTTTTACAAAATATTGTGAATGCTCGATTTTGTTTTATGATTATTCAGAACACTTTTCATTATTTGCCATGTTGCTCTCATATTACCATTACTTTGGTCTAATAATTCACTGTAATATTTCTTTTTATGCTTTCTTAAAATCCCTACCAATTTATTTTTATAATTTTTATATCTCTGTTATGCTTTGTTTGTTCTTAATTTCAGAAAGTTTGAGTATAAGTAGTTCTTTTTTTTTACAAGCATTTCTTAACCCTTTGGTCATCCACGGTTTGTCATCAACACGTTTCTTTGTGTAATTTTCTTGTACACAATTTTTTTCATACAAAGCTCCTAAAATATTCATAAATACATCATATACTTTGTTTACATCATCAACATATACATCCTTCCAAGTTTGTTTTGTTAAATCTTCTTTTAGTTTATCTGCAAATAGTGCTTTAGTGTCATCTGCAAATGAATGAATGGAGGCCTCAACTAACAAAATGTGAGATATCATTTATAAATATGGAAAGAAGAGTTGGACCATGTCAAATGTAGAGAAGAGAGTATGAGACTGTGTGCATGAGAAACTGTGATGTGCTCTGTAGACCCTGGAGGCTATTATCCCAGTTTATCCAGGAAGCTCCTCCACATGTACAGTAAACAGGTCACAGGTTTCAGGTGTCGCATGACTTATTTATTTGTTTTCAAGAACTCTTCTGTTTACCAAGACATCATCATTTACCTCTTTTAACTCTACACCACTTTTATCTTATACTTCTCACATCCTGGTTTCCAAGTCCCAGCCTTAAAGTCCCGGTCGTAAAGGTGATCATGAGGAGGTTTCTGCTGTAGAGGACAGATCCAGTGTTTGCACAGCGTTCACGTGTTCCTGGCCGACTTTGCACACTTCCTGGCTTTTCTCCAAGCACAAACAGAGATCTACCAGAGTTCAGTGAACTCACTCGGCTGCCGCAGTTGGACAGAGATCATCAGGTTTTTAGTTCCTCTTCTCAGCTGAATAGAACAGAAGTGTTGTGGTTTACTACCATCCAGTTCCTTTTCCTAGAAAAAACACTTTTTCTGACTATCTGAGGAGATGACGATTGTTAGTGCCCTGATGGCTGCTTGCCATCACTCAGCCCTCTGTGAATAACAAGCGGGCACTAATGATTGTCCGTTAGGCTGATGGTCCTCCTTCAACATGTGAACAACTAGTTCTGGATGTCACCAGCACACTGGTTGATCCACTGCAAAAAGGTGATGAGTTTGTTGCAGATCTTCAGACTGAAGAAATCCTTTGAATAAAAGACAGAACTTTTCAACAAGAAGGATCCGTCCAGAGAACCTGACTCCACCTTGTTAGTTTTTTTTTTTTTTTCTCTTGTCCTGTCCGGCATTGTGACACTTAGAATTATTGTCCGAGTGTCAAAGTGATGCCCAGCAGATTTACTTTCACAAGCAGAGCATTATAGCTGGCCTTAATGCTCCACTTGATATGAAAATTACATTTTATTAGAATTTGCTATGGGCTTGTTTCAGAAGTAATGGACATGGGGATGAAAAACAAAGAAGAAAACAAAGCAGAAAAGTGAGAGAAGGGTTAAAAGGTAAAGAAGAAGATGGGAATAGAGGAGAGAGAGAGGTATAAAGAGAACACAAATCAACATGATTGAAGTCTGCCTCTAAACCTGTGGGAAAAACAAAGACAAGACAAAACCAAGAAACCACAACAACAAACAACATATATAATGATACTTGTAACATCATTAGAAAGTATTTTATACAGTACATGGTAATACAAGATATATTTAGTGGCCACCACAACCCAACTGAGTGTGTATCTGATAAACACCTGAATCTAAACACCTGTGTGAGCATGCTTGTCACTATAAGGTTTCTCCATAAAAATGTTCAATAGTAGATGTGGGGACCCACAGACCCATCCCCACAGGACATGATGGTAACACAAGGAAGACCGGAACCACAGACACACAGCGGCCCCCAAGCCCGGAACTCCAGGAGTCCCCCAACAGGGACACCCGCACCCCCCAGAGAGAGAAGCAAAGGGAAGCCCCGGGCGATCCCCAGCCACCACAATGCAGAAACCCAGGAGGCTGCAGCGACGAGTCCACAGGCCCCGCCGGAAACCTGCCCTTCCAGAGTAGATCCGGCCATGGACACCGAGCCCCGAGTCCTGAGGTCATACTACCCCCCAACAGAGGCCCGGCAGAGCCAGGGCACCCAGACCCCGGCAGGCAGCCACCAGGGTGTGCCCACACACATCCCACTACCCAGCCCCAGCTGGTGAGAGCCTTGTTAGTTTTATCTACCTGGATTACTGAGCAGCATCAGGACATCTAGTCTCTCTTTTGCTCATGGCTAAAGGCAAAAAGACAGTAACAGTAACTTGCTTCTGCCACACTGTACACAGGTAACAGACTGTACACAGGTACCAGACTGTACACGGGTACTTTTCAGTAAAGTTTTTTTTATTTTTATTTTAGTGATATATTTCAAAAAGTGAAAATCAAATATGGGTGGCACAGTGGCTCCTTTGTTGCCTCTCAGCAAGAATGTTGACGGATTGATTGCCGGCCGGGGGACCTTTCTGTGTGGAGTTTGCATGTTCTCTCCGTGCATGTGTGGGTTTTCTCCAGGTACTCCAGTTTCCTCCCACAGACCAAAAACATGCATGTTAGACAGATTGGTAACTCTAAATTGTCTCTAGGTGTGAGAGAGAGAGTGAATGGTTGTTTGTCTCGTTTGTCTCTATGTGTCCCTGTGATGGACTGGAGACCTGTCCAGGGTGTCTCCCACCTCTCGCACAGTGATTGCTGGATATGGGCACCATTGATCCCTGCACCCCAACAAGGAAGAAGCGGGTACAGATGATGGATGGATGGACTTGGTGATGTGGACATGTGCCACATTGTGCAGGCAGCTGAAATCGGCCCTTTCATCAAGCCCTTCAGCAGAGAGAAGCATGAAGGACTCTAACATGTCCAGTTAGATGGCTGTTCATACTCTGGACCTGATCAAAGCTAGTGTCGTGGTTTTACTGACTAGAAAATTCACTCTGGACCAAGAAATGTATTCTATGCTCCACTTTTCCTTCAGACTGTGAGATGTTGATTTTGAAATGAAATGAAACATTTAGTGTGATCTAAAAAGAGAACTGGGACCAGCGAGCAGCAGAGATCTGGTGAGACGCATCTGATGTTGTCTCTGGAACCAGGGTAGTTTATTTAGGAAGCATTTATCACTTCCTCTGCTGACGAGCGCGGCTTTTATTCCAGCACCTCGTCCAGAGGGTGCTGGCCTCTGTGCCCTGCTGCAGTAATTCATGCAGACACACTCAGTACTCGGTACTCAGCACATATAATGTTCCGGATAGACTCTTTAGTAGACCAAAATTTCTGAATTAAAAATCATATTTTTAATGGTTTACTGTCATATTCTATTTTTTATATTA
The DNA here is from genome assembly GCF_014905685.2 of Nematolebias whitei. Taxonomy (NCBI): domain Eukaryota; kingdom Metazoa; phylum Chordata; class Actinopteri; order Cyprinodontiformes; family Rivulidae; genus Nematolebias; species Nematolebias whitei. The sequence continues at coordinate 6,300,195 of NC_056516.1, read as the reverse complement.
ACTTAATTTTGGACGAGGTTTGCGTTTAAATGATTTAGCTGAAGTAATTAAATTTCTTAAACAAAATCAGTGTAAAGTGAAGGATCACTAAAGGTGGATGGCTGTGGCTGAGTGGTTAAAGCAGTCGTCCTCCAATGCGAGAGTTGGGGGTTCGAATCTACCAGCAGTCACATGCTGAAGTGTCCCTGGGCAAGACACTGAACCCCTCATAGTCTCTGATGAGTGTCCCATCGGTGTATGAATGTGATCTAAAGCTCTGATTAGTCTCTTTAGAATTTTTTTCTCTCTTCTTTCAGCTGCTCCCTTCTTCAGGGGTCGCCACAGCGAACTAAAGCCCCCAGTATATTCCCGCGTACGTCCATACACAGAGGTACGCACGTACGTACGCGGAGGTACGAGTGTACCACCTAGGGCATGTCCGTGCAAAGCTCAATTTTTAAGACCGCATACACGGTGTCGCACAATAAACTGCCCAGCGACGGACTGTTTTGTATGCGACACCAATATATTAAATTCCCCTTCTTCATCTCTGATCTGGCCTTTTCTTTTGTTTTTTTGCCTAGAGGCAAGTGATCTCTTCCTCCTCTGTTGATGCCATGACTGAAATGGTGAGAAATCAAGGAATTTGTCACGAGCGAATTAAACTCAGGTCCAGCGTGGCTGCGGGAGCGTTTGGAGATTTCCTGGTGGGCTGGTCTGATGTGTGGGCTGCAGAGCCAGCGCTTCCTGTTTTTTTTTTTTTTTAGATCTTTTTAGTAACAACATATAAACACAGAACTCCGCTGCAGCTTAATAAGGCTGCCAGCGCTTGTTTTTTTTCTTCTTTTTTCCGACCTGTCAATCAATCCAGTAAGCGTGTTGGTAAATGACCAATCGGCGACCTCAATTTGTCCCGAAGGTAAACGCCCCTTGTCTGTGAAGCTGCTCTGCAGCTGCTCAGGGTGGACACTCGAGTACGAAGTCTGAACCCTCTGTGTACAGTACACGCATACGTACACGTGAACAGATGTACGAGGGAGTATACTGTGAGCTTAAGTCGCACAAAGACTTGGCAGTTATTTTTATGCTGGATGCCCTTCCTGACGCAACCACAGACACTGAGCTACCACAGCCCTCTGTGTGGAGCAGATAACTGCTGTCTAGGACACCCGGAGGAGCAGATGGTGGGGGTTAAGGGCCTTGCTCAAGGGCCCAGAGTGGGACGAATGAGGGTGGGGGCAGGTATGGGTGCTTCACCTACCCCACCCAAATTTTTTGGATGTTGTCTGTACCAGGGTTTGAACCGGCGATCTTCCGATCACAGGCCCACCTTCTCTAACCTCTGCGCCACCACTCCCCAGTCTCATTAGAATGATTTGTTCAATTAGCTTTGTAGAGATCTAGTAGAGTGCTTTATGAATGGGTCAATGAGGCACAGATTGTTGTAAAGAGCTTTGAGTGTCTTGAAATAAGATAGAAAGGTGCTATATAAGTACAGTCCATTTACCATGTGTGTGTATGTGTATGTATATATATATATATGTATGTATGTATGTGTATGTATGTATATATATATGTATGTATATATATGTATCTATGTATGTATGTATGTGTATGTATGTATGTACATATATATACAGTATGTATGTATGTGTATATATATATATATATGTATGTATGTATATATATATATATATATATGTATGTATGTATATATATGTAT
>NC_056516.1:6293721-6298393 GCF_014905685.2 Nematolebias whitei | reverse complement strand
TGGTTGGATGTTGGATGACTGTTGGATGGTGAGATGATGGATGTTGGATGAATGATGGATGATGGGATGATGGATGTTGGATGGATGATGGATGGTTGGATGATGGATGTTGGATGTGTAGTGTATTTGCCCATTTGAATGCATCAGACATCAGTCCAGAACAGACCCAGACCTGGTTTTAATGCAGGGGCCCCCGAGGGCCCAAAGGTTAGCGCCATCGTTCAGCCTTGTCCTTTGAGCTCAGATTTCTACAGATTCTCCTAATCTGTTGATGAGATTATGAACTGGAGATGATGGAGATTAAAGTCCTTCAAGAACTTTATTCTGATGTTGTTGCACTAGTTTCAGACAGACTGCTGAACCTCTGCCCATCTTTACTTCTGACAGATTCAGTTTCTCTTTAAACCCTCTCCTATCTCCGCTCCTTTTTTCTGTAGCTTGTTATTGTTTAATGTTATTGTTGTCTATACTTCGACTTGTTGAGTTCTGATGGTCTGTGATCGATTAGTCATGCGGGGCTTGAAGGAGGGGGAGCTCTGACGTTGCTTCATTCCCGCTGCACCTGCCTGAATGAAAGCAACGTGTCAAGAGTATCTTTCAGGCTGCTACATTTTGGGGCGGCTGTGGCTGAGTGGTTAGAGCAGTCGTCCTCCAATGCAAAAGTTGGGGGTTCGAATCCACCAGCAGTCACATGCCGAAGTGTCCCTGGGCAAGACACTGAACCCCTCATAGCATCTGATGTGTGTCCCATCAGTGTATGAATGTGATCTAAAGCTCTGATTAGTCTCATTAGAATGATTTGTTCAATTAGCTTTGTATAGATCTAGTAGAGTGCTGTATGAATGGGTAAATGAGGACACAGATTGTAGTGTGAAGCACTTTGAGTATCTTGAAATAAGATAGAAAGGTGCTATATAAGTACAGTCCATTTACTTTCCATCCATCCATCCATCCATCCATCCATCCATCCATCCATCCATCCATCCATCCATCCATCCATCCATTCTCTTCCGCTTATCCGGGGTCGGGTCGCGGGGGTAGCAGCCTAAGTAGGGAGGCCCAGACTTCCCGCTCCCCAGCCACTTGGTCCATCTCCTTCGGGGGAATCCCTAGGCGTTCCCAGGCCAGCCGAGAAACATAGTCCCTCCAGCGTGTCCTGGGTCTTCCTCTGGGTCTCCTCCCGGTGGGACATGCCTGGAACATTTCACCAGGGAGACGTCCAGGAGGCATCCTAACCAGATGCCCGAGCCACTTCAACTGGCTGCTCTTGATGTGGAGAAGCAGCGGCTCTACTCTGAGATATGTACTTTATATGTTCTGTCTAAAACAGGTCTCTCTTGTGAACGAGTCCTCGTGGCTCAGTGAGACTAGCCTGTAGAAATAAAGGTTGAATGAATGAATCACTGAGGTGTTGACAGTTAACCCCGTTAGTTACTTGATGCTCCTTCAGCTGGTTCTGATTCATTCCAGAAACTTTATTGCAACTTTTCCAAGACATGTTGCTGCCAGCAAAATCAAAATATCCAGTTGTTCCTATATTGTATTAGTTTCAACATTTGACATGTTACCACATTCCATTGTGAGTAAAATATGAGTTTTTAAGATTTGCAACTCATTAAATTCAGTTTTTATTTACATTTTTCACAACGTTCCAACTTTGTTCTAATAGAAGTTTTTTCACACATGGGTCAGAGTTGGTCTTTGATCAGACTTTAGTCCGATCCTTATCTGCAGTAGACCTACTGTAAAACAAGCATCTGTTATTTCAAGCTGGTGATGACTGTCGGTCATCCGGGTCGAGGGCTATCCAAATAAGTTAAATAAACAAAACTGGACTTCTATTCTGAAGCTGTTTTTTATTTTATTTTTTTATGGATCTACATTATCTAACAAGGTTAAGTCAGGTCCTCTGGACCATAGGCATCGCGTTAATTATATGTAAAGGGGACGTGTCCCCTCAAATATTCATTTGGCTCCTCCCACATTTACCATGAATTATTATTATTTCAATATTAGTTTCTGTTTCTTCATGAACAAATCCATTCCACTTGAATAACAGGAGAATACTCAAACCACTAAAAATCCACTCCAGGTTTTCCTGGTGACCTACAACTCACCACAACATTTAGTGTTTCCCTGAGGTCACTTGCTTTGGCAGGATGCTCATCTCTTGGGGAGTGGGGGTGGGTGGGGGGACTTTGCTGATGGGGCAGAGGGAGAAGGGGGCGACACCTCTGTGTTGTACGCTAGTTTAGTGTTATGTTAGTGCCGGCAGTTGTTGACCAGGGTGGGGGTGGGGAGGCGAGGATGTGGAGTGTGCTCTATTCACACAAGGAGAGCTGTTGGTCAGGATACTTTTTGTTGTGTCGTACTCTCTAAAAGAGTTATTGAATCCAAATGACTTATTCAGTCTGAGGCACTCCAACAAACTCAGTCTTATAAATAGCACCTTCTCACCAGTTTGATGTGACATCCAGAACTAGCTGTTCACATGTAAAAAGGAAGACCATTGACCTAACGATGCTATTATTGCATCACTCAGCTAGGGCTGCAACAACGAATCGATAAAATCGATAAAAATCGATGATTAAAAGCATTGGCAACGAATTTCGTTATCGATTCATTGTGTCGCGCGATTATGCGTCTTTCACGGCGCTGCGGAGCCGTTTCGTTTTGTTCATGGGCAGTTCATTGTCAATGATGACTGACTGAATAAAGTTTGAAAAAAAAAACTGCAGCGCGAGTTGAACAGAGCGAGGGGGGAGCAAAGCAGAGACTGTTTTCAAAGGAAATTTAAGTAAATTTTACAAATGACCAACGCAGCAAAAACTGTTCGACCCAAGTCCTCCAAAGTGTGGGAGAACTTCACAAAGATAAAAAATGAGAAACATGCCGCTTTGAAAATCGCCGACACGACACGGGAGAACCACGGAGATAAACGTAAACATGTCAGAGTCACGACGAGGAGGAAGGAGCTGCAGCTGATACAACATGTTTCACTCCCAACTCGTGTTGCAGGTGAGTCTACAATTTAACACATTGTTCTGTTTCCAAGTGAGAAAATGTAACAGTCTGTCTGTAGCTGAAGCTGTTTGTTTGTTTATCTGATTAATGACGGTGATAGAGAACGTGTGTTACTTTTTATTTAATTTAATTGGTACAAGCAGTGTTTAAATGTGATTTATAAATAAATCTAACACAAAGATAATAATTTAATGATTAAGCTTCAACTTTTAATTTGCTGGCAAAGTCTGAAGACACTGCAGGTATGGCAGGATGAATTGCATTTAAACAGGAATTAAAGTAATTTATTACATCTACTCAAATGTGTGTAATTAAGTATTTTATATATATACAGGTCCTTCTCAAAAAATTAGCATATTGTGATAAAGGTCATTATTTTCCATAATGTAATGATAAAAATGGAACTTTCATATATTTCAGATTCATTGCACACCAACTGAAATATTTCAGGTCTTTAATTGTTTTAATACTGATGATTATGGCATACAGTTCATGAAAACCCCAAATGCCTGTCTCAAAAAATTAGCATATCATGAAAAGTTTCTCTAAACAAGCTATTAACCTAACCATCTGAATCAACGATGTAACTCTAAACACCTGCAAAAGATTCCTGAGGCTTTTAAAAACTCCCAGCCTTGTTCATTACTCAAAACCGCAATCATGGGTAAGACTGCCGACCTGACTGCTGTCCAGAAGGCCATCATTGACACCCTCAAGCAAGAGGGTAAGACACAGAAAGAAGTTGCTGAACGAATAGGCTGTTCCCATAGTGCTGTATCAAAGCACCTCAGTGGGAAGTCTGTGGGAAGGGAAAAGTGTGGAAGAAAACGCTGCACAACGAGAAGAGGTGACCGGACCCTGAGGAGGATTGTGGAGAAGGGCCGATTCCAGACCTTGGAGGACCTGCGGAAGCAGTGGACTGAGTCTGGAGTAGAAACATCCAGAGCCACCGTGCACAGGCGTGTGCAGGAAAAGGGCTACAGGTGCCACATTCCCCAGGTCAAGCCACTTTTGAACAAGAGACTGCGTCAGAAGCATCTCACCTGGGACTGCTGCTGAGTGGTCCAAAGTTATGTTCTCTGATTACAGTAAATTTTGCATTTCCTTTGGAAATCAAGGTCCCAGAGTCTGGAGGAAGAGAGGAGACACAGAGTTCACATTGCTTAAGGTCCAGTGTCAAGTTTCCACAGTCACTGGGGTTTCATGTCATCTGCTGGTGTTGGTCCACTGTGTTTTATCAAGCGCAGGGTCAATGCAGCTAGCTATCAGGAGATTTTGGAGCACTTCATGCTTCCTTCTGCTGAAAAGCTTTATGGAGATGAAGATTTCATTTTTCAGCACGACCTGGCACCTGCTCACAGTGCCAAAACCACTGGTAAATGGTTTACTGACCATGGTATTACTGTGCTCAATTGGCCTGCCAACTCTCCTGACCTGAACCCCATAGAGAACCTGTGGGATGTTGTGAAGAGAAAGTTGAGAGATGCAAGACCCAACACTCTGGATGAGCTTAAGGCCGCTATCGAAGCATCCTGGGCCTCCATAACACCTCAGCAGTGCCACAGGCTGATTGCCTCCATGCCACGCCGCATTGAAGCAGTCATTCATGCAAAAGGATTCCCGACCAAGTATTGAGTGCATAACTGAA
>NC_056516.1:6292395-6293621 GCF_014905685.2 Nematolebias whitei | reverse complement strand
TATATATATATATATATATATATATATATATATATATATATATGTAGATGAACATACTCTGAGATATATTCATAATTAAACGGATTCTTTCATTTTTCTGGACTGTATAAAATGTGCATTGAATTTAATAAAATGTATCGTGAAACGTTATTTATCTTTGACCCATCAAAATGAATGTGGTCATTTATTTACAGAATCAAAGTTTAACATCACACATTTACATTAATTTGGCAAAATATAGAAAAATAACAACATGGCTAATTTTAGCGAGCTGTACAAGTGATTGATTATCCACACGGCGGTGGATGAGAACTTTACACAGACATTTCTAAAATTATCTGGAATGATTTCTACTTGATAGAAGAATTTAAAGAGGAAAGATGAAGTTTAGTGGGAGAAAAGATGAGTGAGGGGGTTTGTTTATGTCGGCACCAGAAACAGCACTCTCCGGGTTTCTCAGCTTTTTCCCCGGTACACTTAGGTGGCAGAATTCAACTCTGTTACCTGGAGATGTCCCCACCGGTACGAAAGTCCATTCAACGCACCCTTTCAGCGTCTCCGTAGGAACAGCTGTGAATCGTCCGAAGTAGTGACGGTATTCCGTTCAACACAAATTCACCTCAGCAAGTGGACTTCACATGAGTGGAGTCCGTCAGAGTTCCACCCAGATGTGGAAGAAAGTTATAATCCCATAAGACTCGGAAGAGCTCTGTGGTCATGTCAGGATCTTCCTGTTTCCCAGCACGGGAGCTCGACCGCAACCTCGGCTCGACTCAACTGGAACTTCGACCCAACAGGAATTGGGTTGAACTAGGAAGTACCGACATTTAAAGAGCTCTATTTCCGGTTCATTTGGGAGCTTCTGATTGGTCAATATCGACCAGACAGGGGTGTGTTTTGTGACGTAAGAGGTCACTAGAAGTCAGAAAAACAGCAAGAATGTTATGGGACAGATTGAAAATGTTTTCAGAGACAGAGAGAGAAATGTTTGGGCGAGTTTGGGAAAACAGGTGCCAGCTTCTCTGTTTACGTCTGAGAGGATTTAAAAACTACACAGCTCGTTCCAACACTTGTCTGCTTAGACTCCGACCTTGGACCTAACTTACACTGCTCATTCAAAGACAGAAAATCAGAAAATGCATAATTACTCTGTAACAGACCTTAACATGAATTCTAACTTTGCATGAGGATTAAAAATAATCATTGTTACTGTTTTACAGTTAATA
>NC_056516.1:6290793-6292295 GCF_014905685.2 Nematolebias whitei | reverse complement strand
TCCAGTTGTCTATCAGATAAAAATCAGCAAAGGCCAAAAAGAGCCAACTGTTAAATGGGTACATCGTAACCAGGTTAAACCACACAAGGTGTGCAAAGAAACAGACAAACGGGACAGCGTGACTGAATCTGACAACCAGGGTGAGGTGAAGCAGTGAACGATGTTTCTAGTTGCTTAGTCACTACTCTTGTCGGTGTTGAAACGTTGTTGAATTGGTTTTGGTTGTTTCTGAGTTAAGAATGAATTTTGTGTGTAAGTTTTAGTTGGAGACTGTAAAGGGTTTTAACTATGCCAACATGCAGTTCATTCATTAAATTACAATCTTTGCGGAGTCAATGTATATTATTGCTACCTTAAGTACCATAATCTACATTGATCTCACGACGCGTAAGCCGAACCTACTCGAACATTTCTATTCGGGGGGATAGCTAATTCTTTTTGATGAGTCTCGCCATAGACTTCCAAAACATTTATGGGAAACCAAACACCCAATCTCAAGTCGTTTGTCTAAAAGACAACAGACAATTGAACCAGACTATATTTTGCCATGTAAAGCTAACTTAAACCAAGTTAGAAATGGAAAAATAGTTTGGAACCCTTTTCTATAGGTATAAACCCCTATAGTTACCCTTTTCAGCATGTTCCACCCCTTAACTGGTAGCTGTTCCCAACCATAATAGCTTACACACCAGGTGCATATAGTTTAAGGCCTTATGTAAAATCCCCTTCGTAAGCCCACCTTAAACCACATAATTGCATGACACATTGAACCAGAACGGCACAGACTGGACGTCGCCCAGAGACAACCGTCGCTGGAGGAGACCTGCAATCCTGACGTTGGTCTCCACTCTTCATCCAGTGGCCGCATCTTCAGTTCAATCCAAGGGTACCCCTCTGTATGCTGATCAATCAACACTTCCAATCGTTATGGATTTACCGTTGTGGATTATATGACTTTTTCAATGGATTACAGACTCTGTTTCCAAGGGGTTAAAGCATTGCTACAATGGGATTACCAACAACATTATGGAATTATTATCAACACAATGGAATTACCAAGAACATTGTGGAATTACCTTGACTTTTGTTTTCCTTGCTGGATTACTTTTGACTTTGGTTTTCCTTGCTGGATTACATCAAGCTCAAGGACATTCGAAGGCGTAAGTTCATGTTTGGAATTCATCCCCATGGACAGGCGATGATTTCCAAAGGGGGGACTGTAGTGGACTAGGCCTGATGTCGAAACCTTGACCTTAGGCACCTTGTGGGACAGAAACTGTCATTTCATTGATTTGAATCCAGAAATACAGGTTGACCCATCCTGAGACTTTCTTTCTTGAAAATTCAAGTGAAAGAACACTCTCTTTTCTATTATCATTACTGTTTTACAAATGTTTGATAATCAAAGTGTTTTAGTTCAAACATTTTAGATGTTACAGTGAACTAATCAATTTTTATTAACTGTAAAACAGTAACAATGATTATTTTTAATCCTCATGCAA
>NC_056516.1:6289124-6290693 GCF_014905685.2 Nematolebias whitei | reverse complement strand
TGTAGTGAGATAGGTCGGTTAGCTTCGTTTAGCTTCGGAGCTCCACTACACGTTATAATATCTGGACTAGTTCAAGTACCTGATATTATACTTAATTTAAACAGATTCTCTCTTTTTCCAGCTACTTGACAGATATGTGACAGAGATACTGTGTGGGAGATGGTTCAATCAGTGACGTGAGACGTTAATTTTCTTTGACCCATCAAAATGAACGTGGTCATTTATTAACAGAATCAAAATTTAACATCAAACATTGTACACGTGATTATTCTGATTGTACGCAATAACACAGCTTAATTAACGAGCTTTACAATGAGAACCATACGGCCATGGTATCTCACTTGCAACTAATTACAACAGACATTTATGAAAATATCTGGATGATTTACTGGCAAGATAGAAGAGTTTTAAAGATGGGAAATGAGGGAGTTTAAATGGAGAGAAAAGATGTGTGAGGGAAAATGTGTCGACGAAGAACGGCACCCTCCATTCGAACCCAGCTCTACCTCGGTACACTTCGGTAGTGGAAATCGACTCTTTACCTGGCAGAAGATATCTCAGTGTCGGTGTAGAGTTCTCTTTCAACGTTACAATTTCAGCGTCTCCGTAGGATAGCAGAGAACCGTCCGGAGTAGTGACGGTACTTCGTTCAACAGCACGCTCACCTCACGGGTGGACTCACATGAGCTGTGAGTCCGTCAGAGGTTCCACTCAGATGTGGAAGATTCCATAATCCCCACGAGACTCGGAAGAACTTCGGGTCATGTCTGGAACTTCTTGTTCTCTCCAGCAACTTTTCTGTTCGGTTCTGCTCTCCGAACTGAACTGCTTGGAACTAGGAAGTGTCGACATTTAAAGAGTTCTGTTTCCGGTTCATTTGGGAAGTCCTGATTGGCTGAAAGAGCCAATCAGGGGTGTGGTTTTAGTGACGTAAGAGGTCACTAGAAGTCAGAAAAACAGTGAGATGTTTTGGAACAGACAGAAAAATGTTTTTGAAACAGACAGAGAAATGTTTAGGCGAAATGAGAGAAAGCAGGTGCCAGCTCCTCTGTTTCTGTCTGATAGGTTTTAAAAACATGACAGTTCGTTCCAATAAACTTGTTTGCGTTTGTCTCCGACTTTTGACCGACATCACAACTTGCTCATTTCAGACAGAAGATCCAAAAATGCATAATTACTCTGTAACAGACATTAACTAGATTTCTACTTTGAATGAGGATTAAAAAATCATTAATACTGTTTCACAGTTGATTTAAAGTGAGTAGTTCACTTCAACATTTAAAATGGTTTGAACTAAACACACTTTTGATTATCAAGATATTGTAAAATAGTAATGATAATAAAAAAGAGAGTGTTCTTTCAATTGATTAGTGCAGGACACACTTAGAAAGTCTCTGGATGAGCTTAATTTGTATTTCTGGACTCAAATCAATGAAATAACAGTTCTTGTCCCAGGAAGGCCCTCAGGGTCAGGAACCTGACCTGAGGCTTAGTTCACTACAGTCCCCCCTTTGGAAATCATCGCCTGTCCATGGGGATGAATTCCAACATGAACTTACGCCTTCGAAA
>NC_056516.1:6275642-6289024 GCF_014905685.2 Nematolebias whitei | reverse complement strand
TATATGTGTGTATATATATATATATATATATATATATATACATATATGGATATATGTGTGTATATATATATATATGTATGTATATATATATATATGGATATATATGTGTGTATATATATATGTACTCTATATATATATGAGAGAGAGAGCGAAAGAGAGAGATATGATGGATATATGTCTCTTTCTCTCCCTCTATCTCTCTATCTCTAGAGAGATGGAGATAGAGAGGTAGATGAAGAGATATAACTAAAACTTTAAAACTTTCACATATGCTCACTGTTCAGCCTTCAGATATCTTTTTACACAGTTCTTCATTTGAATGTACAACAGATGGTCCTGTAGCCTGCTGGTTTCACTACAGACAGGAAACCATCAGAATATGACCTACAGTTAGTTCCTCTGATGGTCATTTTATCGGATTACATCTTCTGACGTGTTTCTGTTGTCGTTTGAGTCATGGAGAACAGAGAGCTGTTGAAGTCACAAACACGTTCAACACTTCTGCTTTCTGCCTGTTGCTTAGAAACTACAGATTTATTTTTGTGTTGTTTCCTCAACAAAGTTCTAATTCAATTAAGCATACTTTTTTTCCCCTGGACATGTCCATGTACAGTCTTCCAATCCAGTTCCCCTGGATTGGCAGACTGGGGTGGTGGGCCCCCTATTCAAAAAGGAGGACCGTAGAGTGTGTTCCAACTACAGGGGATCACGCTCTTAAGCCTTCCTGGTAAGGTCTATTCGGGGGTTCTGGAGAGGAGGGTTCGTCGGATAGTCGAACCTCGGATTCAGGAGGAGCAGTGTGATTTTCATCCTGGTCGTGTAACACTGGACCAGCTCTACACCCTCAGCAGGGTCCTGGAGGGTGCATGGGAGTTTGCCCAACCAGTCTACATGTGCTTTGTGGACTTGGAGAAGGCGTTCGACCGCGTCCCTCAGGGAGCCCTGTGGGGGGTACTCCGGGAGTATGGAGTAATAATAATAATAATAATAATAATAATAACTTTTATTTATAATGCACTTTACATTCACAGTGAATCTCAAAGTGCTACAAAGAGTGAACATCAGATAACATCAGGATAAAAGCAACCATAAAAGCAACTGAGAGGAAAAACAACCAGTAGGATAACGCTTCAGAATGAACACATCGAAAACTTAAAATGTACAAAATGCAGATAAAATACTCAAATAAGAACTATGGGTGATTAAAAAAAAGTACATTGCAATCAATTAAAAAACTGGGTAAAAAGAAAGGTTTTAAGACCCTTTTTAAAACATGTCACAGTCTGTGGGGCCCTCAGATTTGAAGGCAGGGCGTTCCACAGCCGAGGGGCAGCGCAGGAGAAAGCCCGGTCTCCTGTTGTGCAGGACCGAGACCTGGGAGTGAGAAGAATATGGGTGTTGGAAGAGCGGAGAGTGCGTGAAGGACAATGAGGGGTGAGAAGTTCTTTTCAATAAGATGGTGCATTACCGTACAAGCATTGGAAGGTGAGCAGATAAATTTTGTAAGTGATCTGGGCAGAAACAGGAAGCCAGTGAAGTGAACGGAGTACAGGGGTGATGTGCTCATGCTTAAGCACTCTCATCTGGACCCTGGCAGCACTGTTCTGGACATACTGTAGTTTCTGTATGTTCTTGCCAGGAATCCCTATTGGAGTGCATTGCAGTAGTCCAGTCTGGAGGCGACAAAGGCATGGACGAGCTTTTCTGCATCAGTGAAGGACAGTGTAGACCGAAGCTTTGCAATATTTCGAAGATGAACAAAGAAGTTTTACATATATGCTTTATATGGCTTTCAAAAGTGAGTTGTGGATCAAAAATAACACCAAGATTGGTAACTGTATTGGAAAGAGAAATGTTCTGGCCAGAGAAAGAGATACTGAGGATTTTTTGTTGTTGAATTTGGTGTGAAGTACCAATTTGAATTGCTTCCGTTTTTGAACTGTTAAGGTGAAGGAAATTTTGCTGCATCCATGCCATTATCTCCTCCAGACAAGCTGTGAGCGTGGAAAGAGAAGAAAGTGGAGAAAATGGAGAAACTGAAGATGATGTAGATGGAGTCTCAGACACATTGCTACCCAGCTTAAGATACAGCTGAGTATCATCAGCATATCAATGGAATGAGACCCTGTAGCTGCTGATAATACACCCAAGTGGTACCATGTACAAGCTGAAAAGAAGGGGTCCCAGGACTGATCCTTGGGGCACATCACAAGAAACAGGATGGCTCAATGACTTGGCACGCCCACTGGATACAAACTCTGTTCTGTCCGTCAGGTATGATCGGAACCACTCCAGGGCAGTGCCAGTGAGCCCTGCAAAATGCTGTAAACGGTGGAGTAGGATGTAATGATCCACTGTGTCAAAGGCAGCCGAAAGATCAAGAAGAATAAGGAGAGAAGAGGAATCATGATCAGCATTGATCAACAGGTCATTTGTGACCCGGATCAGAACTATTTCAGTGCTATGAGCAGTACGGAAACCTGATTGAAATTTGTCCTGTATCCTATTGTCATGTAGATGTTCTTGTAGATGAACTGAGACTAATTTCTCCATAACTTTAGCGATGAAGGGAAGGTTGGAAATGGGTCTGTAGTTTGCCAGGTCATGAGGATCAAGGGTAGGTTTTTTGAGAAGTGGTGTAATTATGGCTGATTTCAGGGCAGGGGGAATATGACCAGATTGAAGGGATTGATTAACTATGGTAGTGATAAGAGGACTGAGAAAGGCAATATTAGCCTTGACTAGGGCTGTTGGGAAGGGATCAAGAGCACATGTGGAGGGTTTCATAGCCATGACAGTAGCTTCAACTTCCTTCACACAGACCTCTGGAAAAGAACAGAAGGGGGGAGGGTTCCCAGCCTGTACATTTGCAGCCGGAGAGAGGGCAGGGGGTGAAAGGGTGATGGCTGATTGGATTTTTTGGATCTTGTTTTGAAAAAAGGAGATAAAGTTATTACAAAGATCATTAGTGGAGTCATTGAGTGATGTTGTTCGTGGTTGAAGGAGGTGAGTGATGGTTGAAAAAAGTATTTTGGAGTTACCAGGGTTATTAGAGATTATAGATGAATAAAATAAAGATTGAGAGTCTTTGAGGGACCTAGCATACATCTTACGATGCTCCATATAAGCTAGCTTGTGAACTAGCAGACCAGAAGCCAAGAAACGTCTCTCTAGCACTCGACCAGCTGCCTTCATTTTCCTCAGCTCTGGGGTAAACCAGGGAGCTGAGCATGAAAAGGCAACTGCCCTCTCTCTGACAGGAGAATGGTGGTCTAAGATGCTGGAGAGGCTGATGTTGTAGAAGTTCACCGCACTGAGGGAAGCTGGAAGGGACCCAGGAATGAGGACCTTAAGCTGCTAGAAGTTCAGAGTTAATGTTTTTCAGATTTCTAAAAGAAATCTGTCGCTTGGGTTTGATGGTACTGTCCAGGAAAGGAAGCTCCATATAGATGACCTTGCGATCGGATACACCCATGTCATATGCAGAGAGATGATGCACAGTTAGAGAGTTTGTGATGACTAAGTCTAAGGTGTGACCACGAGAATGTGTTGGAAGCTTGACATGTTGTTCTAAGTCCATACAGTCCAAAAGTTGAAGGATTTCAGCAGCTAGATGATTAGTAGGTGTATCAACATGAATGTTGAGATCCCCGAGTATGAGTATATTAGTGGTTGTGAAACAGAGCATTGACAGAGTCTCTGATATCTCAGCAAAAAAGTAAGGATGAGATTTAGGGGGCCTATAAATGAGGAGCACTTTCATTGAATTTGGTGGTTTGGAGGAGAAAGCCAAACACTCAAAGGAGGACAACTCAGACAGATTCACAGGAGAAAGGTCCAAATGATCTTTAAAAATGACGGCTAGACCACCGCCACGACCAGAACTCCGTGCTCTCTGGAGATATTCATATCCAGCAGGACATGTCTCATTGAGAGCAGAGAAAATGTTTGGCTGATGCCAAGTCTCTGTAAGGCACATAATAGCCAAATCCTTATCCAGAATGTGCTCTTGGATAAGGCATGCTTCATTAGTCAAGGACTGCACATTGAAAAGTTTGATTTTAAGATGAGGCGCAGCCATGTATTTTTTAATAGGCTTGAGAAGATTAAAATCCATTCCACATTTTCCATCCTGCGCCCGAGAGGATGCAGGAACTGCTGTAGTCACGTCAGGACTACAAATCCCAAGAGCCGCAGTGTTCTGATGACGTGAGCGCCATCCGCCAGAACGCTCAGCTGACCAGATGACCAGTATGGAGGACCCAGTCCGCTTAAAAATATGCTTTCTCTGGGAGCTTCTGTGAGCATAAGGAGGACGTCGAAAAAGACCCAGCCTTTGGATGATGGAAACGTCCAGAAGATCCACATGGACATTGCAGTTATTAAGGTTCAACAGCTCCCCAGCAGAGTAACTTAGCATCATGCTAACTGAGGAGGGAGGCACAGCGTCACACAGTAGCAGGAATACAAAATAGCAGAGTCTCCCCAACAAAAAAAAACCCATCATCCGAAGCCACAAGCTGTCCACAACAGTGAATAAAATCGGGGGAAAATAAAAATACTTTAATATGTTAGTAAAAATGTTAGCATCCAGACGGAGAAGCAGCAAACAAACAACGCCAGCGTCCTCTTCACGGGTGTACAAAAGTACCAGGCCCTTTGATATGGGCTGTTAGGTCCCTGCACGACCGGTGTCAGAGCTTGGTCCGCATTGCCGGCAGTAAGTCGGGCTTATTCCCGATGAAAGTTGAACTCCGCCAAGGTTGCCCTTTGTCACAGATTCTGTTCATAACTTTTATGGACAGAATTTCTAGGCTCAGGCAAGGTGTTGAGGGGATCTGTTTTGGTGGCCTTAGGATCACTTCTGTTTTTTGCAGATGATGTAGTCCTATTGGCTTCATCAGATCGTGATCTACAGTTTTCACTGGAGCGGTTTGCAGCAAAGTGCGACGCGGCCGGGACGAGGATCGGTTCCTCCAAATCCGAGGCCATGGTCTTGAGCCGGAAAAGGGTAGAATGCCCTCTCCGGGTCAGGGAGGAGGTCTTGCCCCAAGTGGAGAGTTTAAGTATCTTGGGGTCTTGTTCACGAACGAGGGAAAAATGGAGCGTGAGATCAATAGGCGGATAGGTGCAGCATCGGCAGTGAAGTGGGCGCTGTACCGGTCTGTCATGGTGAAGAGAGAGCTGAGTCAAAAGGCAAAGCTCTCAATTTACCGGTTGATCTACGTGCCTACCCTCATCTATGGTCATGAGCTTTGGGTTGTGACGAAAGAACGAGATCTCGGATACAAGCAGCCGAAATGAGTTTTCTCTGCAGGGTGTCTGGGCTCTCCCTTAAAGATAGGGTGAGAAGCTCGATCATCTGGGAGGGACTCAGAGTAGAGCCGCTGCTTCTCCACATCGGGAGGAGCCAGTTGAGGTGGCTCTGGCATCTGGTTAGGATGCCTCCTGGACGCCTCCCTAGTGAGGTGTTCTGAGCATGTCCCACCGAGAGGAGACCCAGAGGAAGACCCAGGACACGCTGGAGGGACTATGTTTCTCGGCTGGCCAGGGAACGCCTTGGGATTCCCCTGGAGGAGCTGGCCCAAGTGGCTAGTGTTGGATTTGATATCTTTTATATCTTTTGACAAGCCTTGACATTTCTTTGATGATGTGAAATTATGCATTTTCTACAAGGTATGTGCGTGTAAAATCATGCACTAATTACTCCATGTTATATATAATCTTACAAATGCTAAGTATAATCATACACTAATTACTCCCTGTTATATATAATCTTACAAGTGCTAAGTATAATCATACAAGTAAACAGAGACAGGTAAGATATTTATTCGTGCAGCAGGAAACTATCCTTCTTTGTTCATCTGAGCAGAGCAGCTGAGAGTGAGGGCCCACCAATGTGACACACGGCATACACATTGATTGAACATAAATAACGCTAAAACACAAACATTCATATACTTTGTTCTTAAAACAGATGTGCCCCAGGAGTTTAAACACTGGACAACTGGTGAAAAGGTCATGCTTTCACTGTTCCCTTGGGTTGGTGTGGGTTCACTTCTCTTAAGGGTAGAAACTTTAGACTATCGCTTTGGAATCTTCCTAAATGTTACTGTTAGAGCTTTAGAGGGCATCTCTGCTGAATTGACTGCCCTGCGTATTATGGTTTTGCAGCATAGATTGATTTTGGATTTGTTAACAGCATCTCAGGGTGGGATTTGTTCGATTATTGGCAAAGACACCTGTTGCACCTATGTCCCGTATGAGACCGGACACGACCCCCAGGCAAGGGTGACCAACGCCTTGAACCAACTTAATGCGCTGCAGAAGGCTAAGAGTGAGGATCCTTCTTCAGGATCGTGGAAGTTTCTGTCTTGGTTCACGAGCGGTTCTTGGAGTCAGATTGTGCTAAAGATTTTGGCCCCCGTGACTGCTATTCTTATTATTTTTTTGTGTTTTGATGATTGTTATTATACTTTGTGCTAGAATGATCGTTCGTAGAATGATTCAGGTTGAGACTGAAACCGCTAATGTTATGACGCTGATGCAGAACTCAGGTGACCCCTCCGCAGAGGATCAGAGCCACCTGGAGTGGGCAGAATCAAAATATCTGTAAAATCAAATCATACGTGGTATGGTCTCCCATAAATATGGGGAGACCAAAAGAGGGTGTGTTGGATTTGATATCTTTTATATCTTTTGACAAACTTTGACATTTCTTTGATGATGTGAAATTATGCATTTTCTACAAGGTATGTGCGTGCAAAATCATACACTAATTACTCCATGTTATATATAATCTTACAAATGCTAAGTATAATCATACACTAATTACTCCCTGTTATATATAATCTTACAAGTGCTAAGTATAATCATACAAGTAAACAGAGACCGGTAAGATATTTATTCGTGCAGCAGGAAACGATCCTTCTTTGTTCATCTGAGCAGAGCAGCTGAGAGTGAGGGCCCACCAATGTGACACACGGCATACACATTGATTGAACATAAATAACGCTAAAACACAAACATTCATATACTTTATTCTTAAAACAGATGGAGTATTTATGCTCTCACATTAATAATAGTTCAGACACACAGAAAACGTGTTTTAAAGCTTTACACAGACGAGAGCCAGAGTAAGTGTCCTGTGTTCCAAAACAAAGCTCGTAAATCAACCCTTATCAGTGAAAGAATGAGCGAGGCCGTCTGGGGCTTTCGGAGTAACCCTGGAGATAAAATCTGTTCCTAAGTGGCTGAACAGGGTGTCACTCAGACTATCAAGAGATTTACACATCCAATCATAAGTCTGTCCGAACCCGAAAGGGCGGGACATGAGAAACCTATAAATCTCGCTCAGACACAAAGTTTGGTTGAACAAACATCGGCAGATTGACCAAGGCAAGGTTTGCTCTGATTTTGTTCCTCAGAACTGCATTCTGATTACATGTAATATCTGCATACTTTAACTTTGTCTCAATTAAATCTTTTATACTAAGGTGAAGTGCTCCTGAAATTCTGTGCTCGGGTCATTTGAACACCCCAAAATCCTTCACTAGGGAGAGGGAAGTCTGGGCCTCCTTACTTAAGCTGCTACCCCCACGACCTGACCCCGGATAAGCGGAAGAGAAAGGATGGATGTACACAGACCTGTAAGCTAGTAAAAAAAGTACTCCCACTTTTTGTGAAATTTGGTTCTGTGACATCGGTCATGTTTATGAGCACCAATAACATTTACTTGAGAGATCCTTCACACTTTCTGGAGGCAGTCTGCTTGTTGTTGTATTTCTTTCACAGCTCCACCTGACACTTACAGTAGGTATTTGTAGAGGTCATCCACATTATGTGTGTAGCACAGTGGTACAGTGGTGCCATGGTACCAGTAACTGTGGACAAAAATGGGAAAAAGATAATTGATGGATTGATGCAGTGTGCTGTCAGAAATCTTCCTCAGTCTGATCATGCCCTGTTTTAGCTCCCCCGTATGCAAAAAGACCACGGATTTAAAAACTTTGAACTGTCGGGCCGGCACTAAAACAGCCAGATTTAGCAAAAAAAAAAAATTGAGAATATGTTATGAGAAGCGAGTGGATAATTGCATGACTGTTGAAATACATTATGACAAAGGATATGTTAAAAGGCCATTTAGCAACTTTAGCACGTAGCAGCCTGTATAAGTGCAGTTTTCAGTGAACATTTGATGGAAGAAAATAAATGTATTCTTTTGGTTTAACTTTGTGACTGAAAGTATGATGCTGGCTTGTTGACGTGGTACTATTATGATGCTATAACACAAATCCACACATGCACATGTCACCAGCAAACATCCAACTCACAGTTTGTAAAAACCTGTTTACAACCAGAAAGTCTCCTTGAATTTTCATACTTATAAAAGCACACAGATCCTAACATCTGTAGAAAAGAAACCTACAGTGGTGTTTGAAAGTTTGTGAAGCCTTTAAAATTGTCTATTTCTGCATAAATATGAGCTAAAACATCATTAGATTTTCAAACAAGTCCTAAAAGTAGATAAATGGTAAATGGACTGTACTTGTATAATGCCTTTCTATCTGATCAAGATACTCGAAGCTCTTTACAACACAACCTGTGCCTCATTTATCCATTCATTCAGCACTCTACCAGATCTAGACAAAGACTAATCAAAGCTTTAACACATCCATAAACTGATGGGACACACATCAGAGGTAATGAGGAGTTCAGTGTCTTGCCCAGGGACACTTCAGCATGTGACTGCTGGTGGAATTGAAACCCCAACTCTTGTATTGGAGGACAACTGCTCTAACCACCCAGCCACAGCTGCCCATAAAGAGAACCCAGTTAAACAACTGAGAAAAAAAGATTATACTTGGTCATTTATTTATTGAGAAAAATGATCCAATATTGCATATTTGTGAGTGGTAAAAGTATGTGAACCTCTAGGATTATCAGTTAATTTGAAGGTGAAATTAGAATCAGGTGTTTTCAATCAATGGATGATGATCAGGCATGAGTGGGCACCCTGTTTGATTTAAAGAACAGGATCTATCAAAGTCTGCTCTTCACAACATGTTTGTGGAAGTGGATCATGGCAGGAACAAAAGAGATTTCTGAGGAGCTCAGAAAAAGAGTTGTTGATGCTCATCAAGCTGGAAAAGGGTACAAACCATCTCTAAAGAGTTTGTACTCCACCAAGCCACAGTCAGATTGTGTAGAAATGGAGGAAATTCAAGAGCATTGTTACCCTCCCCAGGAGTGGTGGACCAACAAAGATCAAGGTGTGGAATAGTGGGCGAGGTCACAAAGGACCTCAGGGTAATTTATGACCAACTGAAGGTCTCTCTCACATCGACTAATGTTGATGTTCATGAGTCCACCATCAGGAGAACACCGAACAACAGTGATGGTCATGGTAGGATTGAAGGAGAAAGACACTGCTAGGCCTGTCACAATAACAAATTTTGCTGGGTGATTGTCTCAGAAATTATTGCGATAAACAATAATAATGTTTGAAATTTGACAATAATTAGTAATTATTGTCAAATTTAAGAAATGTTGGTAATTTTTGTGTGTAGTACCTTTTTTGACCACTGGATGGCAGTATACGACTGTTTGAACTGAAAGATGGATAGTGAGGGAGCAAGCAGCATGTCTCTTTAAGAAAAATGGGAAGGAGGCCCCTTGACGTGACATGGGCTGTCTCTCCTTCCTTTTTTCCGGTTCTCACAATGGCGGACGCTCGGTGTGGTTTGAGCTCTTTAGCATAGCATTTTTCACACAAAGCTTTTAATTAAAAAAAAAATCAGTAAACAAGTTCTCAGCTTCTTTTTGTAGAGAAAAACAACTTTTTACACAAAGGCACGGGTTTTAACCATGAATTTTGGAGCTTTGACAAGATTGAGATTTTTCCCGAGGTCGGCCTGTTAGCTTAGCTTGTAGCTTAGCTTCTCAGCTTAGCTGCTTTTAACGATCCAAAAATGTGATTTTGGATGGTTAAAACAGATTTTAAAAAGAAAAGAGAAAGGGAGGGGTCAGTAAAGAGCACCGGAGTTGAGCCTTTTATCATCCAGTGTCTTCAGTAGAACGCGAGAGACACGAAGAAACGGTAAAGCCGATAAATGAAAATGAGGGTAATAATTTTCATTCATCATGCGATTAATTGATTTATTGTTTACTGCGACTGGCCTACTGCTCTGCCAAAAGATCATGGCTGCTCGTCTGCAGTTTGTTAAAGATCACGTGGACAACCCCGAAGACTGTTGGAAGAATGTTTTGTGGATGGATGAGACCAAAATCAAACATTTTGCTTTAAATGAAAAGTGTTATGTTTGGAGAATGGAAAACAGAATTCCATCATAAGAAGTATGGTAGTATCATGGTTTGGGTCTGTTTTGCTGCATCTGGGTCAGGACGGCTTGACATCATTGGTGGAACAATGAATTCTGAGTTATGTCAGAGAACTCTAAAGGAAAACATCAGGACATCTGTCCATGAACTGAATGTCGAGAGAAGGTGGATCATGCAGCGACACAATGACCCTCAGCACACAAGACGTTCTACCAAAGAATGGTTCAAGAAGAATAAAGTCACACCAGATACTGAAAGTAAAGGTTCACATGTCCTGATTCATGCTCAATAATCCAGGTAGAAAAATCCAACAAAGTTCTTTTTATTGTTGTTGAAATGTTTCGTCTTTCATCCAGAGGACTTCATCAGTCAGGAGTCGCAACAAACTCAGTCTTATAAATAGTAGTTATTTATTTAAAATATTTGTTTATTTATACCATTTATAAGACAACATAAGTTTGTGAAGCCAGCAGATTATAGAATATATAGAATATAGATCACACACACACACACACTTGTATTAGTACAGTAATATACTAAATAAAGATATAGATAACATAAGCAGGAATTGCCTCATGATTGTTTTTTTTGGGTTTTTTTGATGGCTACTTCAGTGAAACAACAACAATGGTTTTTGTTTAATGATAACCTTTGAACCCTCCGCAGGTTTATTAAAGAACAACCAAAGAAATGGTTTCTAAACCAAGCCTTTGTTTAACAACAACCCTAAGAACCTAAATCATAACTCTATCCACCTGTAATATTTGTCAGAAACAAACAATGAAGTTCCTTCTCCTTTTGTCTGCTCTGTGTGTTTTCATCTTTTGTTCGATGTGTTTTATCGACACGAGCTTTGAGTTAACAAACACCCACATGACCCACAGCTTTAACCTTACAGGACAGATAACAGCAAACGTTAGACAGATTTTGTTCATCTGCAAGTTTGACTTACAATAATTGTTAGTTTGTACAATACAACAACATTATTTAATGTTTTTAAAGGATAAAGGATTTAACAAAAATATAATTCATAGAAGGCCAATATGCAGTGTTTCATCAGACAATATGTTTCTATCTATGATTCAAACTACTTGAAAAAAATCCTAATGGAAACTTGTACAAAAGGAATAATCCAGTAATAATCTGCTAAAAAATAATCAACAAGGATTCTAAGCTCATATGGAAATGTGAGAAATATGTATGAGTATGAGAAATATGAGTGGGAGAAATGATGTGTGTGTCATGAGAAGCTGAGTCACTAAATTAATACGAGCTCTTGTGCAGATAACAGCAGAAATAAACATGTTAAGGTGTTGCTGCTGGCACACAGCCAGGACCTACAGGCTTTGAGCAGACGGGAATGGAAGGAGGAAAATGTGGAAGAAGCAGTCGACCAGCCAGGATCCTGAGAAGAGAGAAGACCCACAACAAGAACTGACTCAGTTCTATACACTTTCTGATAGTCTTCCTCTGATTCTTCTCCTCTTCACCACTTGCTCTTGCCAAGATCGGACACTTTTCTCCTTTTCTCCCTCTCAGCTTTGTTTTGCTGCTCTGTCTGTCTGTGAAACTGCTTCTGAGCCTGTCTTTCATATCTTCTGAACCATAATTATGGACTTGTTTTGATCAGTCGGTCCCTCAACACAATTGATAACATTTTTTCGAAGAGAAGACAGGCTTTAGACGAGCCGATTTGCTCTGTTGGCACGTACGCAGCTGGATATCTCATCGACTTGAAGACTTGATGATGTGTCTATCTCTACTGCCATCTGTGGATTTTAAGGACGCATATTTAATTGGATTTATGATTACTGGCTCCTGCTTTTTGGATTCGTCTGGTTGCTGGTTTATTTACAGTCAAGGAAGTCGTCGGCAGCAAATTTGGACCCAATCACTCTGCTTGCCTTATGATGGCTTGGGTGCCTTGGTACGCAGACTCAAATGCTTTGGGCAGAATGGATCAGATCTCAGGGATTTTACTCAGTCACGTTCTATCTGTGTGGCCATGTAATTTGGACATTTCAGAACCGTTTGGACCAACACAGACTCAAGGTAGATGTCATTAAGTTCTGCCTGTCTCCAAAACAACTGTGTGTTTATCTGAATTTGGCTCCCTTGTCTGGCCTTGAAGGCCATCTTATCTGAATTCACCTGGAGAACATGTGATCTGACGCTCCCCCCCGAGGAATTTCCAACTGATAACCAGAGGAAACCAGCTGCATAAACGTTGTGTCATCATTTCAGGACTCTTGGATTCTCATAGGCTTTATTCTTGGCCATTCCTCGACATACCTCGAGAATGTTTACGGATCTCACCGGAGGAAACTGGCTGATTATTCCATCCTCATCAGAACTCTTACAGTGTCCTCGAGAGTGTCCATGGACATTGCTCACCACTCGTCCCCCCCCTCCCCCCCGCAGAATGTCTACGTCACTATGTGCTTGTTTGTGCAAGGTGTTTTTTAATATCAGAGTTTTTCTTCTCAGCCAAGAAGAAAAAGTCTGATAGGATCAATGTGACTTAGCTGTCAAAATAAAGCTTGAATTAATTCTTCTCTTCTTCTGATTCTTCTTCTCTTCTAATTCTTTTCTTCTTTTGATTCTTCTCTTCTTCTGATTCTTATATTCTTCTGCTTTTTCTTCTGATTCTTCTCTTCTTCTGATTCTTTTCGTCTTTTGATTCTTCTATTCTTCTGATTCTTCTCTTCTTATTCTTCTCTTCTGATTCTTCTCTTCTGATTCTTTTCTTCTTTTAATTCTTCTATTCTTTTGATTTTTCTCTTCTGATTCTTCTCTTCTGAATCTTCTCTTCTGATTCTTCTCTTCTTCTGATTCTTCTCTTCTGATTCTTTTCTTCTTTTGATTCTTCACTTCTGATTCTTTTCTTCTTTTGATTCTTCACTTATTCTTCTATCGTCTGATTTTTTTTCTGATTCTTCTCTTCTGATTCTTTTGATTCTTCTTCCCTTTTGATTTTTCTTCTGACTCTTCTCTTCTTCTGATTATTCTCTTCTGATTTTTTTCTTCTTTTGATTCTTCTA
>NC_056516.1:6271623-6275632 GCF_014905685.2 Nematolebias whitei | reverse complement strand
TTCTCTTCTGATTTTTTTCTTCTTTTGATTCTTCTATTCTTCTGATTCTTCTCTTCTGATTCTTTTGATTCTTCTTCTCTTCTGATTTTTCTATTCTTCTCTTCTAATTCTTTTCTTCTGATTCTTCTCTGCTGATTTTCTTCTTTTGATTTTTCTCTTCTGATTCTTCTCTTCTTATTCTTCTCTTCTGAATCTTCTTTTCTAATTATTTTCTTCATCTGATTCTTCTTCTATTCTGATTCTTTTGTTCTTTTGATTCTTCTTCTTTTCTGATTTTTCTTCTGATTTTTCTTCTGATTCTTTTATTCTTCTGATTCTTCTCATCTGATTTTTTTCTTCTTTTGATTCTTCTATTCTTATTTTTCTTCGTGTGAGAGGCGTGAGTGAAAGAGCAGAGGAGCGGAAAGGGTGAAAGTAGTCTTTTCAAGCTATTTTTCTGTCCTTTTTTTCCTACTTATTTCACTGGGTGTTTATTGTTATGTTAGTTATTTAATTGTGGGTTTTGTTAGTTTTGTTAGTTTAATAGTTTAAAGGGTTTATTTCACGAGGGTGTGGCCGTCTGGTGCACCTGGCTGGCCGGGTGTCTAGACGCCATGGTGGCAGGAGACACGGTCGGGAGGATTCTCCACGCTGACGTGGAAAAACAGCATCAAGGTGAGTGTTGGCTCTCCGTGCAGCGTGGAGGAAGTTTGTTTAGCGGTGGGGGAGGTGGTTGGGCATGGGTCCATCAGGTCCGCAGCCCGCATAAACGGGGCTGTGGTCATTTTTGTTGATAAGGTGGAGAAGGCTCAACATCTGGTCGAGGCTGGCATCTCAGTGGGTGACTTGTTTTTACAGGTGTCACCACTGGCGCTGCCAGCCACTAAGATAACTCTGTCCAACGTCCCCACATTTATCAACGACGAGTCTTTGATAAAGGAGTTGTCCAGACATGGGAAGGTGGTGTCACCAATTAAAAAAGTGTTGACGGGGTGTAAATTAACACTTCTAAAACATGTTGTCTCCCACAAGAGAACACTGTTCATGGTTTTGAACAAGCGGGGGGAGGAGTTTAACGTTCGATTTCATGTTAAACTTGATAACTTTGAATACCTTTATTCGCCACTTCCTCCAACATGAAATGTTTTGGATGTGGTCAGGAGGGGCACGTGATAAAAATGCGCCCAAACAGGGCCGGACCGGCCCCGCCCGCTGCTGCCGAGCGAGAGGAGGACCAGTCTGGCAAGGACCCCCCGCCGCTGCCGTGGGAGAGTCCGCAACCCCCGCTGATGGGGAACGTGTTAGTGTTGAGGTGCCAGCTGTGGACAGTGAAGCAACAAAAAGTATGTGTGTGGAAGAAGGTGGCAGCACGGAGGTGTGTGGTAATAGGGAGAATGGTGAGAATGGTGGTGGCAGTGGTGGGGAGAATGGTGGTGTTGTGGATGGTGAGGGGGAGACTCAGGGTGAGGTCGGGGAGAGAAACGGAGAGCAAGGTGCGCAGTAGGGTGAGATGGATGATGAGGAGTTAGTGTGTGGTGACCAGGGAGAGAAAGGAGAGGTGGAGGTGAATGGAGAGAAAAAAGATGCTGGAAAGAAAAGTGAGAGGTCAGGAGCTGGTGTGGAGGGAGAAGCAGGTGCGGCCGTAGAGGAGATGGAGCAGGGGGCTCCAACCCAGCTAAAGAAACGAGGCAAAAGAAAAAATGTTGAAGCTGCTGCACAAGCCAGCAAGCAAGCCAGCAAGATGTGTGCAGAGATGAAGGAGGGAGCAGAGAGCAGTGACAGTGAGAGATGGTGCTCTGATTTTAGTGAAGCCTCTGTCTCACAGGCTGACAGCACTGAACCCTGTAGAAACCTTCCTGTCCTTCCTCAAGCAAACCAAAGGACTGAGAGGAGTTAAAGTTGAAAGTTATTTTCCTAACCTGAGAACGTTTTATTTCTCAGCCAGACATCACATCAGACACAAAGAAGAGTCAGGGTTTTACCGATCAAAAAATCTTTAGACTAAAGAAAATAATGAGCAAAGTTAGGAAACAATTCTGAACAAATGATGAACACCTGCATTTTAACATTTTTTTTAGTCTTTTTGTACACGCTTCTTAACCTTTCACCATGGATGCTTTTAAAATAGCATCATTAAACCTCAACGGGGCCAGAGAGGCTGTGAAACGTGAACTGGTTTACCAAACCATAAACTATAAAAAAAATAGAAATTCTATTTTTATAAGAGGCACACAGTGATCCATTCAATGAGACAGAGTGGCGCAGGGAGTGGGAAGGGGAGGCCATTTTTAGCCATGGCACATCCCAGAGTGCGGGAGTGGGACTCCTTTTTTCTAAAGCTTTCACTCCCAGCCACATAGAGGTGCAACACATTGTTCAGGGAAGGTGTTTCTTAGTCAAAGCTGGGTTTGAACATTTTAATGTAATTTTTATTAATATTTATGCTCCCACTGCCAATGCAGAGAAACGTTTTTTAGAAAAAATTGGGGAAAGGTTGGGAGATTGTGGGTCTGAGGATTATGTTTTTATAGGAGGGGATTTTAATTGTACTGAAAACGAGTCTTTAGACCGCAATCATGCAGAGCCTCATCCAGCAGCCCAGCGCGCTCTGCGGCAGCTGGTCTCGTCTCATGGCCTGGTGGATGTATGGAGCAGGATGCACGCAGGCTCCAGACAGTACACGTGGTCCCACTGTAAGGAGAATCGCATTTCTTTGGCTCGCCTTGACCGGTTTTATTGTTTTAAACATCATTTTAACGTGTTTAAGGCCTGTCGAATTTTACCAGTAGCTTTTACGGATCATTCGCTGGTTTTAGGTAGTGTTTATATCAGAAACATTTTACCTAAGAGTGCCTACTGGCATTTTAACTCAGTTTTAACTTATGACCGTAGTTTAAAGGAGATTCTGAGTTATTTTATGAAGGTTTTTAGACAGAGGAAGGGTGATTTTACATGTCTGCAACAGCGGTGGGACCACGGGAAAGTTCAAATAAAACAGCCGTGTCAACAACACACTCTCAACGTTACTCGCAACATCACAAGATCTATCAAAGATCTGGAGACTGATATAGTGGAACTAGAGCACCTCAGTGAAACCACAGGAAATCGAGAGCACATTGAAGCCCTGATATATAAAAGGTTAGTTTTAACAAACCTGCTGGACGCAAAAGTCCAAGGTACGTTGGTCAGGTCCAGGATACATAACATCACAGAGATGGATGCTCCTTCCAGCTTCTTCTTCAGCCTGGATAGGAAACACGGGCAGAGAAAACTCATCCACTCTCTGTTGTCGGACACCGGGCAGCAGCTGAGTGAGCCAAGCCAGATCAGGAGGAGGGCTGTGGAGTTTTACTCCTCGTTATTCAAAAGTGAATACAAGAGGAACGACGAGCTGTTTAGGGAGTTCTGCAGTGGACTACTCCAGGTCTCTGAGGAGACCAACGCTGACCTGGAGCACCCCCTGGGTCTTCAGGAGCTCCACACAGCCCTCCAGAGCATGCAAGGCCAGAAAGCTCCTGGCGTTGACGGACTCACTGTGGAGTTCTATAAGGCCTACTGAGACATCTTGGCAGAGGACCTGCTACATGTCTTCAGTGAAAGCCTGACTACTGGTTTGCTCCCGCTGTCGTGCCGCAGAGCGGTCGTCACCCTCCTGCCCAAAAAAGGGAACCTGCAGGAGATGAAGAATTGGTGCCCGGTGTCCCTTCTCTGCACCGACTACAAAATCCTCTCCAAGGTCCTGGCAACCAGGATGAGAGAAGCAATGGAACAGGTCATCCATCGAGACCAGACTTATTGCATCCCCAGCAGGTCCATGGTAGATAATATCTACCTGATTCGAGATGTTTTGGAAGTCTCCAGTTCATTGGGTCTGAACACAGCGTTGGTCTCACTTGACCAAGAAAAGGCTTTCGACTGCGTTGAGCACAGCTTCCTCTGGGAAACCATGGAGGGGTTCGGGTTCAGCGCTGGTTTTATAGCCAAGATCCAGGTGCTGTACAGTAGCATTGAGAGTGTGCTGAAAGTCAAC
>NC_056516.1:6268545-6271523 GCF_014905685.2 Nematolebias whitei | reverse complement strand
GCATCCCCAGCAGGTCCATGGTAGATAATATCTACCTGATTCGAGATATTTTGGAAGTCTCCAGTTCATTGGGTCTGAACACAGCGTTGGTCTCACTTGACCAAGAAAAGGCGTTTGACCGCATAGAGCACAGCTTCCTCTGGGAAACCATGGAGGGGTTTGGGTTCAGTGCTGGTTTTATAGCCAAGATACAGGTGCTGTACAGTAAAATTGAGAGTGTGCTGAATGTCAACAGTAGCCTGTGTGCTCCTTTTAGGGTGTATAGAGGTGTTCGGCAGGGCTGTGTGCTCTCTGGAATGCTCTATGCGCTCTCCCTGGAACCCCTCCTTAAAAAGATCCCTTCGAGTGTTCGTGGTTTAGTTTTACCTGGTTTTAATAGTAACATAATTTTATCCGCCTACACTGATGACGTTGTTATTTTTATAAAAAAAAACAACAAGATGCCGACGCACTAAGTGAGGACACCGAGAGTTTTTCCACCCTGGCTGCTGCGAGGGTGAACTGGGTAAAGAGCACAGCCTTCGTCGTGGGTGAGTGGCCTGAAGGGCTCCCAGTTCTCCCTCAAAACCTCCCATGGAAGAGAGACGGGCTTAAATACCTCGGTATCCATCTAGGGGATAAAGTTCAAGTACAAAAGAATTGGGAAAATTTGGAACAAATGGTCAGGAGCAAATTAGAAAAATGGAAATGGCTACACACTCAAATGTCCTACAAAGGCAGAGTGCTAGTTTTAAACAACCTGGTCGCATCACAACTGTGGCACAAACTTTCTGTTTTAGACCCACCTCCAGGCCTGTTGGTAAAGATCCAGTCTGAGATGATGGAGTTCTTTTGGAAAGATAGACATTGGGTGCCACAGTCTGTCCTGTTTTTACAGAGAGAGGAGGGGGGACAGGGCCTTGTCCACCACCTGGCCAGCAGAATAGCCACTTTTCGAATACAGTTCTTCCAGAAATACCTGGCAGGACCTCCTGATACTGTGTGGAGGGACGTGGCCAGCTGCATTCTTAGACGCGTGAGCAGGTTGGGGCTGGATGCTGCTCTGTTTCTAACCAATGTTAGCCTTTTAAAGTTAAAGGGGTTACCCCAGTTTTGTCAGAGTGTTTTTAAATTATTTTCATTTTTAACCCAAACAGATCAAAAATGTATAAGTGTCTGCATTGGCTTTTAGAGGAACCACTAATCTGTGGTGCAAGACTGGATGTTTCGGATAGCACGGTACCAGGTCTGTCAGGGGTGCTGTGCGGGTCTGGGATGGTGACTCTGGGGTGGCTGGTGGAGACGGCCGGACCAGACTTCTCCAGTGTCCAGGAGGTGCTTTCATTGCTTGGAGTCTGGTCTGCCAGGCTGGTACGGCGCTTCCTGGACCTGGTGAAGGAGAGGATTACAGCAGGGGAGAGCGTCTCCTGCAGCTGTGGTCCACGGGGGATCACCTGCCTGACCCAATGGACCCCTTCCCGGACATCAACCTAGATCCCGACTTCGCGGACAGTAGTGGACCTCTGCTATGCAACACGGACTCAAAAATAGACTTGTGCAGAACTGGTCCAAAAGTGCTCTATAAGACTTGTGTTAAAGTCCTAAACAAGAGAACTCTGCACAACAGAGCTGTCAGCGTGTGGGATGACAAGCTTGGAGGACAGAAGCCCCAGTGGAGGACACTTTACAAACCTCCGACAAAAAAACGGACTGGTGATCTCCAATGGAGGATCCTTCATGGCACCATTGCAACAAACTCTTTTCTATCGATCATCGGTCCTGAGGTTTTAAACGAGTGTCCTTTTTGCAGTTTGTCAGAGTGTTTTTCATGTTTTTATGGATTGTGTATGACTGACTGCTCTTTTTAACCTAATGATGAGGATTTTTTAGCTTTTTTGATACCGTTTTTACCAAATCTGTTTTTATTAATTGTGTATATTACAGCAAAGCCACTAAGTGTAAATCCAACATTTTAAACTTTTTAGTTGCCGAAGCAAAAATGTCAATCTATTTATCTCGCAGGGACAGACTGCAGGCTGGACCTCAACTTGACGCTGTGGCTCTGTGGAAGTGCAACGTCAAGGCCAGACTAGCGTTGGAGTTTTGCTTCCACAGCGACACTGGAGACTTGGACAACTTTTTTGGAACCGTGGGGCTTTAAAAAGGAGAACTAAAATACAACAACCTCCTCATGTGAACACTATTAAAAAAAAAAACTTAACATGATCATGTTTTTAACATTGTTTTATTAATTTATTGTGCAAATTAAGTTTTGTAAAAATCAAATCAAAATCTGATTCTTCTCTTCCTCTGAGTAATGCTCCAAGGACTGCTGAAGAAGAAAACAGCAGCAGGGAGATTTTGATGTTACTTCTTTCCTTAGCTGTAAATGGGTGCTCAGTTGGATTATTTTAGATGCTTGTTTTTAAAAGTTTTTGTTTGAAGACCAGTCTTTGGAGTTTTTATTTGGGTCAGTTTAAAATACTCTATTTCTAAGTTATTTAAAGGTCAAAAGGTTCTGGCTTTGGGCTGAGTTTTATTGTTTTAAAGCCACCTAAATACTGTGGGTTCTGATGGTTGTCTTGAGCAGTTCTTGAACCAAAATGTTTAGGTTAGTAAACACACAATGTTTTATTTATGCTGTCTCACATCTAATAATAATATTAATAATAATGTTTCTGTCTCTGGCTGCAGCATCAAGTTACTGGCAGTTCAGGACCTGCTGGAGCGGGAGGCTCTCCATAAGGTATGATGATTCTTCACATTGTACAGTATTGATGGAGGCTGATTTACAGCCCTCTGACTCACCACTTAAACCTTCCTGATAATACAAAGTTTGTTTTCTCAGTCATCCAGGTATATAACAACAAAAAAGGTTGAATCATGTCATCTGGACTTCGTTTTTTTGTTCAAAAGAAACGTTTCGCCCCTCATCCAAGAGGCTTCGTCAGTCTGAGGCCTAGCCATCTGGTATTACCCAGAAGCCACCCTGACTCTTG
>NC_056516.1:6264797-6268445 GCF_014905685.2 Nematolebias whitei | reverse complement strand
AACACAAGAGTCAGGGTGGCTTCTGGGTAATACCAGATGGCTAGGCCTCAGACTGACGAAGCCTCTTGGATGAGGGGCGAAACGTTTCTTTTTAACAAAAAAACGAAGTCCAGATGACATGATTCAACCTTTTTTGTTTTTCCTGATAATGTTTTGTTGTTCTTTTTTGTTTCAAACCATCTGTTTTCACTGACATTTACACATTTGGGGTTTGTCTTTATTTTACCACAATAAAAACTGAACAACAGATCCTGCCTTACTTGGAAGTAGGGGTGCACAGATTGCAGTTTTCTGGCTTCACCGGTTTCAAAAAAGTCTGACCTGCCGATTCTGATTGTGTTTTATAAGCGATACTGTCAGGCTTTATAAGGTCACAATGCACCTTCAATTGTCCAATATTATTTTATGGAAAAACATACCTTGGACAATATCCTAGAAACAATACAAACTTGTTTTAACTGGCCATGAGGTAGTGCTCTGAAATATTAATGAAGTTCAGACAGTTGTTGCTAAAACATAACAAAATCGGAAAAATGGGTTTCTCATGTAAGTATCGGCCAATCTCCCAAATTAAGGAAATCACATCGGCTGATTAATCGGTGCACCCCTACTTGGAAGGTGTAAAGTGTTTGGAGCCAGTTTGATATTCTTAAAGCATAAAATCAAAATAAACTGCACATTTGAGTTTACAGCTGGAAGCTGTTGGCGCCAGGTCTAAAAACAAAAGGTTTATGGAAGATGTTGCCTCTAGATTTGGCTTGACAACTGTTCTTGTTAGCTTTTTATTCATGTAAATGCGATATACTGAATAAAAATTACATTGTTTACTGATTACAGATTCTATTTTGCTGAATGAAGGCTAATTTTTGCATCACACAGTCTTCTTCAGCATCCTCATCCTTCTTTGTGTTTGGTATTGTACATCATTAGTCAGACAAGACTAGCTATCAAACATGGTCCTTCTTTGTTTCAAAACTCATTCAATTCTTATCCTATTTTTATGTTATTGGTTGAATACCCAGAACGCAAACAGAGACATTAGAGTCAAACAATCAGTAAAAGGTACGTGTAGAGAGGACTTACAGAAGAAACAGGTTTGATCTGTGAAATGTGAAAAGTTGAGTGAATATGCATATGGGGTGGTAGTTGAGCCCGACTGTGAAAGGATTAATGATTTTTTTCAATGGGGTACAAATGAACCTGGGGCTCAACTTCTTGGGAGTGTCTTTGATATTAATGTCCTGGGTTGATAACCACACCTTCTGGACAGGGGAATAAGCTGCTGGAGAACAACGTCCGTCTGCAATTCTCTGATTCTCTTCTGCTGCACAGAGGAGGGCCACCTTGGTCTGTCACCAAATCCATCGACATCGACTGAGATGTTATTGCACATAGAGGACCACTAGCTCTGTCTCCTGACTAGGAAATGAAGGGGGAGAGTAGCCCAGAGAAGCCACAAAAGGTGACTGTCCAGTGATGGAGGAGGTTACTGAGTTGTGTGCATACTTAGTCCAAGTAATGTGTTTGCTCTAAGAAGAGGGGTTATAGTTGACCACACACCTGATAGCAGCTTCAAGCTCCTGGTCGCAACTTTCTGCTTGGCCGTTGGATTGTGGATGGTGTTCAGAGGTAAGGCTGACAGAGGCCCTGAGGGCCTCCCAGAAAGACTTTCAGAATTGTGAGACAAACTGAGGTTCTTGGTCAGAGATGATGTCTACAGGGATGCCATGGATATGGAACAGCTGAGAAATGAGGAGCTGAGCGGTCTCGAAGGCTGTAGGGAGTTTTGTTAGGGGGACGGAATTGGCAGATTCAGAGAAACGATCAAT
Organism: Nematolebias whitei; assembly: GCF_014905685.2. Lineage (NCBI taxonomy): Eukaryota > Metazoa > Chordata > Actinopteri > Cyprinodontiformes > Rivulidae > Nematolebias > Nematolebias whitei. Next base: position 6,266,616 of record NC_056516.1, on the reverse strand, counting down.
GATGGTGAGTATGGTGGTATTACCTTCGGATAAGGGCAAGCTTGTCACAAAGTCCAAGGCTATGTGAGACCAGAGTCTGCCAGGAGTGGGGAGTGGTAGAAGGAGTCAGGCAGGAGGTCGATAGTTGTCTTCATCCCTTGCACAGGTAGAACATGCTGCCGCATATTCCCTTATATCGGCACTCATGGTAGTCCACCAAAGGTGTCTTTTGGTGAAAGTGGTAATTTGGTTAAATCCAAGATGGCAGGTTAATTTTGAGGTGTGAACCCACTCAATGACCTGTTCCTTGACGGACTTAGGTACAAATGTTTTACCTGGAGGTCCAGATCCTGGATCAGGTTCTGTTGATTGGACTTATTTAATCATTTTTATAATGTCCCATTCCACCATGCTAACCACACTTGTAGGGGGAAGGATGTCCTTTGGACCAACACAGACTCAAGGTAGATGTCGTTAAGTTCTGCCTGTCCCCAAAACAACTGTGTGTTTATCTGAATTTGGCTCCCTTGTCTGGCCTTGAAGGCCATCTTATCTGAATTCACCTGAAGAACATGTGATCTGACGCTCAAGCTTTTATCATATTTGAGATGATTTAGATGTTCTGTTGGATGTTCCATTTTTCCAGGTTGGTTCAGTTTTTTCATTCAGATTTCCAAATTAAATGTTTAAACTCGTGATAAAACCTCATGTTTTAAGTACCCACTGAAAACCTAATGAATTAATTTTGGTGTATTCAGGTGAGTTTCAGTTCTTTAGTTTGATTCTGTGGACTGAAACAGTGTGGAGGTCAGAACATTCTCACCCCAGGTAAGAAGTGTGCATATGTTTTAGTATTCTTTCAGACATTTGTTTTTATTCATCCTGACATGTGCCTGAAGCACAAAACCTTCTTGTGTGTACGCACCATTCAGACATGAGGCCCCTGGACTCTTGGGTGGACTGTTCAGGGACTGCTGTCTGTCCCTAAATCCATACTAAAGCTAAAGGACATGACATTTTTGCAGTTGTAGCCTCTGAACAGCTTTAGTTGCTTTAGCAGAAAGAATGATGGGGTGCTTAATTGTATAAAACTTCAGCTTCACTGAGTGGCTAATCTGTTAGTTGATGGGGGCAGCTGTTTACCTAATCTCCCTGACAACATTTTAGTAGAACTTGTTAGTCTTTGTGTGGTTAGGGTTCATCCTCATTATTTCCCCAACCGGAAAGAGCTCAGGAGGAAACCATGCGACTTCCTCGGGGAGACAAGCAGGCTTTCCGTTTGTATGGTTCTGTGTAAAACATGGAAACTCCAGTTATCAGGCGCTCCAGTGACGGTTTATCATTGACTATAGAAATCTATACATCCGATGGGAACCAGACAGTTCATCCAAAGTGACACTAAATCTGCAGGGCTGGTTCTACTCCACGTAAGCAAATAGAACGTTGCTGTTGTTCATATAAAACCTCAGGCTTTCTAGTGGGACCTGTATTGATTCACATAGTTCTTACCTTGATGCCATATGTTCAAATATTTACTTTTTATCATGTTTACCTGTAATGAGTTTGTGTCTTGCGTCTTGTGAGACCATCATTGTGTGCAGGGTGGTAGGCAGGACTTAAAACCTACACCCAAAAGCACAACAATATTTGTTAATTACTACCAAGTAGATTTTAATGTTTAAGTACTTTTAACAAGAAAGTCCATATATTAGATTTTTCAAACATAACAACCTTCATATCATGAATATTCATGAGCCACAATACGATTTAATCAATAAAGCTCCTAAAGCTTGACCCTATGAGTGCATTTTATCTTCATAGAACTGTTATATTCAAAAAA
>NC_056516.1:6250054-6264697 GCF_014905685.2 Nematolebias whitei | reverse complement strand
CAAGTAGTCCTTTGCACAACATAAAATAACTTAAAATTATCCTCAAAATTATCCTCAGTTGTTAATACCAGTTTTTATCAGTTACGTCTAATATCCAAAGCAAAATGTTATATTCCTCCTAAAGACCTTGAAACTCTTTTCCAGGCCTTTGTCACAACTAGACGCATTCCAGTTGAGGCAGTGCCATGTCAGAATGTAGTCTGTGTACTCCACATTTGAACCACTGCACATATAAAATTACTCTTCAAAATATATGTGATAATGTATCACCCCAACATTTTTCAGTCAGGTCATCTGGACAGTTTCTTTTTTTGCTGAAATGTTTCGCCTTCGATCCGGAAGGCTTCATCAGTCAAGGAAATGCAACAAAACTGATTCTTCCACCAACAGCTTACTCCAAAGTGAAACAAACCAGTTTTGTTGGTGCTAAGATGGTCTCTTTGGTACGGCCCCTCCTCCATTGCCGGCCCTCTTCCTTGTTGACAGTCGTGTCAAACTGGTTGAAAACAACAAAGCAACAAAGCATGGACTTTCTCTTTCTGGGTCAAGCTCACTTCAAAATGGTGGACGTTTGGTTTTGGAGCTAGAATTAGCCTGTGGTGTTTACACAAGCATTGTTAAAGTCACTACACAAATTTTCACTTCTTTTCGCGGCGAAAACGAAGCTTAAACAAGTGATCAGCATGAAGCATGAAAGTCTTTTCACAAATTTGGACAAACGAAGCGTCGCTTTGGCCAGAGTGGGCCTGTAGCTTAGCTTCTCAGCTTAGCTGTTATTACCGATCCAAAAACGCCTTTTGGGACGGCTTAAAAACGGATTTTTCACCGTTACATTTTCACTATAAAAACGCGACTGTCGGTTCGTCTTAGTGAATCAGATTAGGACTTTTTACCGTTTAAAGTGTCATTAAACGGGGCGTTAGTGTTAGCTATGCTAATTGCTAACGGACTCCACTACACTAATCTAGATTTTACCATTCGTTGCGGCTTAAAATCTAAACTATTTCACTTAAAATTTTGAAAACTGGATTGATCAAATCCTTAAACCCTTGGGTTTAAATCGGCTTAATTCAATTGGTTATAAATTGCATGCAGAATATTTATTTTAAATGTAGAAGCAGACGCGGTGTGAGAAGTGTGACTTCACCTTCTTCACGGAGAGGCCCACACGCACACACACAGCTTCGAGCAGACAGAAACGCAGCAGAATGAGAGGAACGCAGCTTGGTGCAGAGATAAAAGAATGCAGTTTGTAAAACACAGTTTTATGCTCACAATTCAACAAAACAGCATAAAAAATACTTTTTCTGTGTGCATTGTATAAGAATGCTCCTCTAACGAGCCTAACACGGCAGGCATCAATATGTAGAGGGATTTTTGATCGGATATCTATATAATTTATTAGTTATGAGTTAAGCTCATAAGATATGCATTTATTATGCAAATAACCTTGTTATGCGGGCACCACCTCTTTCCAGAGGGAAAAAAAATCAGTCTCTAACCCTCAAATTTACTGAAACGTGAATCCTTTCCCGTGTTTAAAGGGGCATTAAATCAGTTAATACACACAGATATGTCAAAATAATCACAAATTTAGTTGCTTTTTATGTATTTTATTACAAAAATAATAATTTGTGATTTATCTGATGAAGATTCTTCATAAAATTTAATATACAAATTAATAACAAAATTACCTTGTGTCAAAGGTTATTTGATTATTAAATTCAGTGTAACTTTTTATAAAAGGCAGAATCTTGGACTGGTTTGTTGGGGTGTGGTTAAAATTGTGTCTAAATTAACTGTGGTGTATCTAAATTAATATTATTGTGAATGTATGATCACCAGAAAGGCATTAAGGTATCTTGTCCTACCAGAATGAGTCGTCAATGTCCACAACTGCTTATGAGGGATGCCAGCTGTACCTGAGATGCTATGGGTGACTTAAAAGGAGGATTTATCCTCAAAGGTCACCGGTCATCCGTTGGAGGGACCAAGGTCCGATCACTGGCTCTTTGAAGTCAGCTGGGATTTACCACTCTGCGTCAAGTAGTTCTGGTTCCAATCTCAGGTAAATGCCGGGTTCTGCTTCTGGTTGTTGTCTTCCTTCCAGGACATCTCACTAGGAGGAAGATTCTTCCCTGAAGTTTTGCACGAAGTTCCTTCATGTAGAAAGAGTGGTGAAAAAGTGGTGTAGAAGTCAAGAAGTGAAGTGTCTGTCTGTGTGCTACAGATTGACTTAGGACCTCACCCCCGGAAGTGGGATGGTTCATAACCTTGTGTTATTTTTTATAAAATCTACAGTCCATTTTCTCTATCTGCCTTTAAAAAGTCACACTTCTTTTAAAAGGAGAAAAAAATAAACATGATTATCTTATAGAGAGGTTACTTTAAACAGACATTTTCTATAACAAACATTCAGTTCTGAAGCTGTGGAAATAACATGCAATGTTCATCAAAAAAGGTGTCGTTGTTCATCTCCTGGAAAGAGAATGTCATGAAACAAAGGATTCTTTTAAAACTGTTATCTCCATGGGAAAATCGTGGGAGTAAACTCCTCGGCAGGTGTCCCACCTCGAGGTCAATATGAACCACAGCTCTCATTAAGACAATCTGTCCGTTTCGTGGGAAATGAGGTCATATCGGTAGTGAAGTTAACACAATGCCAGTTTTCATTACATTAGATTAGTGGCAACTAAGGAGTTTGTAAGCTGAGTTTAACACCTGTAAAATAAAGTCTGTTCATTCCCAAGGGAACAAATGCATCTTGTTTTAACAGTTTCAAACACAAAAAAACATGAGTGATGTTTGTTTTGAGGTGAGGTGAACTCTGTTCAAAGGTGGTGTTCCCCTACACTGGACAAAGTATCACCCTCACGGGCAGAAACTGGGAGTTGGTTCCACAAGAGAGGAGCCTGATAACTGAAAGCTCTGCCTCCCATTCTGGTTTTGGAACCTCTAGGAACCACAAGTAAACCTGCAGTCTGAGAAAAACGTGCTCTGTTAGGAAAATATGGAACTGATCTGTAAAAAACTCCTAGTTTTGAGTTCTATTATCCTTGAAGGGTTTTATTTATTAATTTTTTAGATTCTTATAAGATTATGTTTGGGTTGTGTGTTGATATTTTGCAGCTGTACCAGCTGGAAATTTCAGAGTTAATTCTAATGACAATCTACATATTTGTTCCTGTGTGGGTTATTATGGTAAGCATCTAAAACAATTTGATAATGGGAGAACTAGAAGGTTGGTGGTCTCCTTTTGAGACCAGCTTTGTTGTTATTATTATAGTTATAGGTGCTTTATTGTTTTTGTGTTTGCATATTTACTTTTTACCTATTCCTTTTTTTCCCCTTATGGGCTACACTTTCTTTCCAATGCATCCTTTGTTAAATTCTATATGTCATTAGTAAAAAAGGCACTGACCAGCACTACTCTGGTAAACTGGATTGTGCGGGTCTAAGCTTTCCAGTCAAATGCAACAAAATATTCTCTCACCTTAAAAGTTGAGAAGTCACATTGTTTATCTAGAATAAACCAACTTGTTGAATACAGATGATTTTATACTCTTCAGACAAGGATTTACACAATATTTTCACTCAATTTTAATCATAAGTGCAGAAGAGTAGCTATCTTACCGCACAAAGATGTACAATGTGAGGAGTGTAAAACTTTTAGGGACAAGAATGGCCACTGTATCATTATACAAGGTAAACTATACAATAGGCTGGTTGTTCTTGTGACTATGCCCCTAATGGGACAATGTAGATTTTATTTAGCAAAATTTTCCCCCTGTTACCAGATCTTGAGTCACAATTTAATACTGGCTGGACCTGAACTGCACCCTTGATTCAACCCTGGATTGGTCCAGTTCCAAAGTTGCTACGCTTAGTAAATTAGCCTGGTGTATTCATATGTCTCTTGAGACATATGGAGTGGACTCCTGGAGTTTTAAATATCCGTCCTCCAAACAGCATTCATTTTTCTCCCCAGCACACCAAACATACTCAAGAATTGACTAAGTTTTAATAGATCAAAAACTGTTGTAGTATGTCAACGGACAGCTTTGCTGTACCTTCACTACTAATTAATTATTTAAATACAACGGGTTCTTTCTTTTTCGAGTTAAATTAATGCCATGTGACGAGATAACTGTGTTCATTGTTTAATCAGTGACATGAGACGTTATTTTTCTTTGACCCATCAGAATAAATGCGGTCATTTATTTAACAGAATCAAAATTTAACGTCAAAACATTGTACACTTGATTCGCTGATCTGGTTCTGATTAATAAAAACTTGGCACGCTTTACTAACAAGACAACAGAACATTTCTGAATTGATTTACTGGCAGAAAGATTTACAAGAGGAGAGATTTAGAGGAAGATGGAGATGGATGGAGGAAAGATGTATGTTCGTTGACCAGAATTAGCACGCTTCTTTCAACACCAGCTCAAACCCCCGGTACACTTAGTGCGTGACACTCGTGACGTCTCTTTACCTTGGCAGATGAGGATCAGCTCTGGTATAGATGTCCCTATGCACGCTACATTTACAGCATCTCCGGTTAAAGTGGCTTGTTATTGTCAGAAGTCATGTCGATTTACTCCATTCAACAAACAGGCTTCCTTTGAAGTTGTAGGCGTTACGCCCGGGTGAGTTCACAGCGAGGCGCTGTGACTCCGTCAGAGATCCCACTCAGAAGTGGAATACTCCCAGAAGACTCCATGAAAGACCCAAGAAGACTCCGGTCAAAGCCTGAAGAGTCGAGAAGACTTCAGAAGGCTTGAGAAGACTCCATCAAAGACTGAGTTCGGCTCAGATCAAAGACTGAAGAGTCGAGAAGACTCCGCTTCTTCCAAGACTGTATAATTCCAGGAAGTGTTGACTTTTTAAAAAGAGTCCTCCTTTCCAGTCACTTAGTACTTCCTGATTGGTTGAAACAACCAACAGGGGGTGGTTCTAGTGATCTCAGAGGGTTATTAAAAGTCGAGAGAGGGTGCAAGAATGTTTAGGAACGTTTAGTACAGACAGAGAAATGTTATAGCGAAGTGAGACAAACGCAGATGCCAGTTGTTTCTTTTTATCGTCTGCTAGGTTTAAAAAATACAGTTCGTTCTAATAACTTGTTTTCTGTCTGTCTCTGACTTTCGACCGACATCACTGACTTATCATTCAGACAAAAGATCAAAATGCATAATTACTTTGTAAATAGACATTTAACTTGATTTCTAATTTAAATGAGGTTTAAAAATCATTAATACTGTTTCACAGTTGATTTAAATGAGTGGTTTACTTTCAACATTAGAAATGATATGAACTAAACACACTTTTGATTATCAAGATATTGTAAAATAGTAATGATAATATAAAAAGAAGAGTGTTCTTTCAATTGATTAATTCAGGATACAATTAGACAGTCTCTGGATGAGCTAATTTGTATTTCTGGATTCAAATTAATGAAATAACAGTTCCTGTCCCATGAAGGTCTTCAGAGACAGGTTTTGGTCGGAGGCCTAGTTCACTACAGTCCCCCCTTTGGAAATTATCGCCTGTCCATGGGGATGAATTCCAACATGAACTTACGCCTCCGAATGTCCTTGATCCTGATGTAATCCAGCAAGAGGAAAACAAAAGTCAAAGAAGGTAATCCCACAACGGTTTAGGTAATTCCACAATCTTGTTGGTAATTCCATAATGTTGTTGCTAATTCCATTGTAGCAACGCTTTAACCCCTTGGAAACAAAGTCTGTAATCCATTGGAAAAAGTCATATAATCCACAATGATAAATCCACAACGATTGGAGGTGTTGATTGATCAGCATGCAGAGGGGTTCCCTCGATTGAACTGCAGAGGCGACACTGGATGGAGAATGGAGACCCACGTTGGAGTTGTAGGTCCCTTCAGCGAAGGTTGCTGCTGGTGGTTCCCAGTGGGTGCCATTCTGGTTCTATGTGTTATGCATTTATGTGGTTTTAGTTGGGCTTATGAGTGGAATTTTACATAAGACCTTAACCTATATGCACCTGGTGTGTAAGCTATCAAGGTTTAGATCAGCTACGGATACCAATTAAAGGGTGGGTCATGCTGAAAAATTATATATAGGGATTTATACCTATAGAAGGGTAGTCCAAACTATTTTTCCATTCCTAACTTGGTTTAAGTTAGATTTACATGGCAAAATATAGTTTGGTTCAATTGTCTGTTGTCACTTTAGACGAACGACTTGAGGTTTGGTTTTTGGTTCCCCCCTAAATGTTTTAGAGTCTATGGCGAGACTCAAATGAAGGATTAGCTAGCCCCCCCCATGAATAGGTTTGTTCGAGTAGGTTCGGCTTGAGCGTCGTGAGACCAATGTATGGTACTTAAGGTAACATTAATCTACATTGACTCCTCAAAGATTGAAGTTTAACAAATGAAATGCATGTTGGCATAGTTAAAGTCCTCTTAGTCTCTAACTAAAGTACACACAAAATTCATTCCTGCTGGGGGTGTTCATAAATGATACCAAAAACCAATTAAACGATGTCTCAACATCGACAAAAGTAGTGATTAAGCAACCAGAAAACGACGTTTCAGTGCGTCACTCACTGATTGTCAGATTCGATCACGTTATCGCGTCTGAGTTGTTATCTTAACACTTAATTAAGCTTAAACTTATTTAGTTTCTGCTTGGACGACCTTTTTTCCCACTAGGTCTGAGTTTTTGAGATCTTTGTCTCTTGTGGAGTTATTGAACGCCTTGTGTAGTTTAGCCTGGTTTTGATGTACCCATTTAACAATTGGCTCTTTTTGGCCTTTGCTGATTTTGATCTGGTAGACAACTGGAGACAGTTTGTCTGTTATCAGGTGGGGTCCAGTCCACCTGGGCATCAGTTTGCGGGCGAGAGTTCCGGTCCCGGACTCTCTTTTCCCAGTTGTGGGGGCGAACGTGTAGTACCAAACCCTATCTCCCACTTGGAGTTCCTCGTGAGAGGCCTTTTGGTCATAATACGCCTTTCGTCCTTCAGCGGATTTTTCCAGGTTTTTCTGGGCAAACGCAAAGGTGTTTTTAAAGTGTTCCTCCAAATCATTCATGTATTGTTGTGTGGTGTAGGCTGTTGCCATGGCGGCATCGCCTGGTTGGTACAACAGGTGTAAGGGGAGAGTCATTTGTCGACCCGTCATCATCTCGAAGGGAGAGATGCCAGTCGACGTGTGTGGAGTGGCCCTTATGGCCATGAGGACCAGAGGGAGTTTCACGTCCCAGTCCTTGTGGTTTGCGGCTACGTATTTCTTCAAAATACTTACCACAGTTCTGTTTGCTCTCTCCACTTGGCCTGAGGCCTGTGGGTGGTAGCCAACATGGAAGTTGACTTTGATGCCTAGCATCTTCCACCGTTCTTTCATCACTTCAGCTGTGAAGTGTGTACCTTGGTCTGAGTTCACCCTGAGGGGAAGTCCAAACCTTGAAAATACATGATTCATTAGTAACATAGCAGTTGTTTGTGCTGTGTCGTTAGGAGCTGGTAGGCATTCTACCCATTTGGTAAATGTGCAAGTTACCGTGAGAAAATATTTCCTCTAGTGCTCTTAGTAAGTGGTCCAACCAAGTCGATCTGGAGGTCGGACCATGGGAATGCAATGCCTCTACTTTGCAGTGGTGCTCTGTGGAGTGGTCTGGATGGCTGAAATTGGCCACAAACCAGGCACCCTTTTATGTAGTTCTTGACATCCTTTTTCATTCCAGGCCAATAAGCAACTTGTTTTAATGCTTTCAGCATGGCGTTATCTTCCTTGTGTCCTGCGGACGGGAGGTCATGCGCATGAACTAACATCACCCCCCTGTGGTCAGGGGGGACCACGAACACGGGTGAGGACGTCGGTCCATGAGCAAAAGTTAGGATGCCCTTGATTAGTTTTAGCTGTTTGCACAGCTAAAAGAGGACTTTAAGGTCTGGATCGGAATCCAGGTCAGCTTCGGACGGAGTGTTTTTCTCTGGGTCAGTCAAGTACAGCATCATCGAGTTTATCGCAGGATCCGACTTCTGAAGTTGAATGATGTCTGGGTCAGTCAGCACGGGTTGTACAGAGACTGTGTTGTCAGCCGGCTTAGCTGCAGCCTGTGCACGTGTGACTGCCATTACCTCGGCTGTAGGTTGTACTGACAGAGTTGTGAGCAGCCAGGAGGGGTCAAAAGACCCCGGAGGGCCGTCCCCAGCTCCGTCCTTGATAGCCGATTTATCTGTCCGCAGCGACAGTACAGCATCTTTGGTGTGGGATCCTTGGATCTCTACACCTTTAACTACCAGTGGTAGGTAGTATCCGGTGGGGTCTGACTGTTTCAGCTCGCAGAGGAGGCTTTCTTGTTCAGTCAGAGTTGGGTCCACTGGTTGGGTCTCTTCGGTTTCACATGCGTTTGAAGGCTTACTTACCGGGACTGTGTTCTCTGCTGAGAGGTCCTCGGTTCCTTCTGCAGTGCCTGCTGTTGGGCAGTCTGTGACTGTCTCAGGAGACATGAGTATTGGCAGGGGTTTGCTCACTCTGGCCCACATTGTCTGTTCATCATAATCTATAATCGCCTCAAAGCAATTTATAAAATCCTGGCCGATCAAAAATAGGAATGAGTCAACCGTAGACCCATGTACCGGGTGGTATAGTGTCATCTCGCCAACCTGCATGTGAACCATAGCTATAGCTGTTAGGGTTGTCCTCGTCTCTGCGAGGCCCTGCAGTTCTATAGCACGTTCTATGAGAGGTATTTCCCTGTGAACACCGTTAGCGGCGATCCTGAGCTCCTCGAACAGTTTGGCTGACATAATAGTTATGTCGGTTCCACCATCCAGTGGGGCTTCATGTGTGACGACCCCTTCAAGTGTGATCGACAGGTAAGCTTTTTTAGCAACCCCCTTTCTGATCAGGTTACACAGGAAGCTTGTAGGTTTTGGCCGACGTTTCTTCTTACGTTTACCTTTGCCTGCGTAATCCTGGTTTATCCGAACCGTTGGTGCAGTCGCTGCTGCTCCTGAGAGTTCGGTTTTTGACGGGCCTCCGTCATTGATGTATGAGATCACCCGCTCACTGTGTGTTGAGGGGCTTTCATTATTTGTAACAACAAGGTCCTGGTGACTGTCCATGACAGCGGCAATGTTGTTGTTTGTGTCACCCTGATTTATCTGAACCGTTAGCACAGCTGTTGCTGTCTCTGAGGTTTCAGTTTGTGACGGGTCACCGTCGGTGACGTGTGATTGTACCCCCCCTTTGTCTGGTGAGGGCCTGTCAGAGTTTACAACAACAATGTCATGGTGACTGTCTGTGACAGCAGTAACGGTGTTGTCTGTGTGCTCTGACTTATCAGCAATGATATTGCCACACAACGTGTCAGGTTGTTTGTCTTTGGTAACACCTTTCAACAATTCCAAGAACTGACGCACACCCTCTGTCTCATCAGAGCTCAGAGATCTGGGGCTCTCTTTCTGGATCTGCTGCTGTTTCTTTTTCGTCTCAGGCTGTTCAGGCCGACGTGGTGGGGGAGCAGGTCCCCTCCTCTGGGGTTCCCAGTGGGATCCCTGGTTGTATGGGTCACTTTTGGTGCCTTACTTTTTACCCTTAGGGCGTTCGCCCCCCTTCTGGCACATTTGTACATCCTCTGGTTTCTTGGGAAACCATTTAGGATCTTGTCTGGACCAGGGGGCACTCACCTGTTGTGGTTTGGCTGCTGGGAAACCTCGTTTCCTCTCGCCTTTTTTGGGAGGGGGAGCTGAAGCTCTCGTCCCTTCCAATTCTAATGACTGGGCAGGAATCCTCTCACCTGGGAACACCTCAATGGGTGTTTTGGCCTGTGAACGGGCTTCAAAGACATTCATAGCACAACTTTTTATCTCACTGATGGCTTTTTCTTTGAAATTAGCCATCATTTGCACTGACATCCTTATGTCAGGGTGGAGATTTTTGCTGAAAACGAACTTAAACGCTTCCTCCTCTTCCATGCCAGTTTCGTTCCTGTAACCAAAATAAGCCTGCAAGATTCTAATAATATGCCCTTGGGTGCTCATTTTTACCTTGCATGACCTTGTCGGCAGTGGATAACCGCCAGGTCCCGCGCAAGGGGTATACTCTTTCATAAGAGCAGCACATAATAGGCGGTAATCCTTTCTTGTGGCATCAGGTTGACGCTCTATGAAGGAAAACACCGTCCTGGCTGAAGTGAGCCTGATTAAACCTACTTTATCCTCAACTGTAGCGTTGGGATAGCTTCTTAATTGGAAGTCAAGGTCGTTCAGATAGACCTTAGTGTCGGTTGAACCCAACGGCCCTGGCTCAAAGCGTTGGACAAACTTCGCGATTTTATGCAAATCCGCTATGGAGAGTGGAGGCTGAGTGATTGGTGTTGTTGGAACAAAAATAGCACGTGGAGGTGATTCACCAGACTCACGTGGAGGTGGCAGAAGGGGATTATGTGTAGGAGGTACAGCAAAATCCTTCTGAGGTGGTGGTGGGTGACCTGGACTCTGACCCAGTTCGTCTTTGAGTTCCAGACATCCTTGCCCCACGTCAGAAACTTCATTTGTTGCTGCGGCTAGTTTCGCCTCACAGGCTGGTAAGCGTTCATGTGACGTATGACACTCACTTTGTAAACGCACGCCTTGTTGGACTAACACTGCTTTTTCCAATCTGCACTCGTCCATAGCTTTTGATGTGAGCTGCACCTGTCGTCGTAGCGCATCATTGTCTGAACACAGTGCTTGGTACTTAATCCCTCCTTCACGTAGCTTCACCTCATATGAGTCTGCTTGTAACGACAGCTGAGCTTATGAGAGCTCTTCTTCACGTTTCAATTTATTTTCCCAGGTCTCCTTTTCAAATTTAAACTGTGCCACGAGTTTTAGGTAGTCCACACGTGCTGCCACGTGGTCCTCTGTCTCGTGCATCAACCTTTCATCAAGGGCTTCTGCCTTGTTGGCCTCAATATAAAATTTAGCCTTCAGCAAGAGGGCCATTTTAGCTAGATGTTCATAGCTTGACTTCGTTATGGCTGCAGAAGTCACACTTTCTGCAACTTCCTTCAGCTCGTCCAATAACTCTGTTGAGTTCATGCTGTCCACCTGTTCACCATATGGATGTAAGGATTCTGTTAGCAGCATTGTTGCCGGTGAAAATAAAAGGAAAAAATGGGCCTCAAAGCTTATTGAACAAGTTAAAGTTGTATTTCAGCTACATTCAACAGCAATTCAGATGATTTATACAGAGCAAGGATCTTACTTCAGACAGAATTTGATGCAGTTACTGAAGTCAAGGCCATGACTTGCACTTGATGTAGGGACATCCATTATGAATGTGGGGACCACGCCAGCAGAATGCTGTCCCTCCAACTTAAAAAGTCAGCTGCAGCAGGTTTTATTAGGGCAATAAGGGATGAACATGGAAATGTACTTACTACCCAAGATGAAACTAATGTCCAGTTTGCCATTTTATGAGAAATTGTATAGCTTGTGATTCAGCCTTGGTAGAGACAGTTGGCTACACCCTTTTTCTTCTTCTTCTTTCCTCTTCAGGAGTCACCACAGCGAGTCCTCCTCCTCCACCTCACTCTGTCCTCTGCATCCTCTGTCCTCACTCCACCTCCATGTCCTTTCTAACTGCATCCTCCTCTTTGTCTTTCTATGTTGTGTTTAGAAAATAAACATCTCAGTTTCTCTGATACTCCCTCAACATACAGAATGACCACTGGTCTGGGTTTGGGTTCCTCCTTTTCACCTGATGGCTGACTGGAGTCCTGTTTGGGTTTCTTCTCTGCTTTCAGGAAGGCCTAGTTAGGATATCCACATTGCCCTAGAGTCTGTCTTGTGTGGGATTTCTCCTTCTGCCTGATTCCTGAGTTAGTGGGGATGCTGCCTGCTCTGTGGTAGAGTCCTGATGACTCCTAACTTTTGCTCCAAAGGGTGATGGGAGTCAAACTACAAATATTGGCTTGTGTGGGTGGGTTTGCTGTACACCTCAGTTTGCAAATGTCCTCTATCAGAGACTGAGACCTCACAGTCCAAGAAAGCCAACCTGCCATTTTTTTTTACATCTTCTCGTGTGAACTTGATGTATTTATCCACAGAGTTGATGTGGTCGGTAAAATGTTGGACTTCCTGAGATTTAATTTTAACCCAGGTGTCGTCAACATACCTGAACCAATGACTTGGTGGTGTCCCTGAAAAGGACATCAAGGCTCTCTTTTCTACCTCCTCCATGTACAGGTTGGCAACAATAGGAGAAACTGGAGACCCCACAGCACACCAATGTTTCTGCCTATAATATTGCTCTGCATATGTGAAGTAAGTTGACTGCAGGCACAGTTTCAAGAGTTGACCCAGTTGTTCTGTGGAAAGCGTGGTCCTGCTGCTCAGAGTGGTGCCTGATTTTAATCTTAAACTGACCACCTCTACTGCATAATCAACAGGAATGCACGTAAAGAGTGATGTGACATCAAAAGAGACCATTGTTTCAACAGTCTCCATGATGACATCCCTCACCTTATCCACAAAGTCCATGGTGTTCTGTATGTGGTGTTCTGAGCTGTCAACTAAAGGGATGAGTACAGACGCCAGATATTTGGAAACATTGTAAGTGACAGAGTTAATCATGTTAACAATTGGTCTAAACAATTGGTCTAAACAAGGTGTACCTTGTTTGTGAATTTTAGGTAAACCATACAGACTAGGTGTGACCTCCCCTGGGTACAGTCTGTGGTACAGAAAACGGTCAATAGCCTTGTCCTGCTACAAAATTTTCAGGCAATCTATCAACTTCTTCTTGTAACCACTTCCTGGATCTCTTTTCCGAGGTTCATAAGTGGTTAAGTCACTAAGGAGTGTCTTTCTCATGATAGTTTTTCTGGTTCAAAATCACTGTGCACCTTCCTTTGTCTGCTGGGAGAATGATCATGTTTTTGTCCTTGCTAAGTGCATCCCTTTCCTCTCTACTGATGTTGGAAGGTGGTGGTTTGGCATTACTGAGGCAGGCTGAAACTTTGATTCTGAGTTGTTCTGCCTCACACTCTTTAATTTTCTTGTTGTGGATGGCTGATTCTGTGGCTGTGATAATCTCCACCAGAGGAATTCTACTTGGTGCAACCGCAAAGTTCAGCCCCATGGCAAGAATCTCAGTCTCCGGCTGGGTGAGCTGTCTGTCAGATAAATTCTTCACCCACTTTTCTGTCTCCCTGGCATGTAGTTGTCTACTGGAGTGTTGTTTTCCACTGAATGTGTATTTATTGGAATTGTGATGGTGTTGATGAGTTATTAGTAAGTTAAACTTGTTTTGTTGTCGAGTCTCGGACTTGACATGCTGTGCTAAGCGTGCCTGATCTGTACAGTCCGTCACTTGCTGAAGTGTGGTCTGATCTAGCACGTTGTTAGTTTTTGTTTAATGTGCAATGCTTTGGCCTTCAAGGCCTCAATAGTAAAATTGGTCTGTCTCACCCAGTCTCATTCAGCAGTGGAGGAGGACATGCCACTGGCCAAAAGGATGGCCCAGCACAGAAGAGCAACACCATCAGGCCAGGACTCTGCAGTCTACACTCATCTCCAGGCCAGTGGTCACTCATTCAGGGATGAAGATGTTTGCATCCTGGATAGAGAGGAACAATGGTTTGAAAGAGGATTAAAGGAGGCCATCTTTGTGAAAAGAAACTGTCCTTCTTTAAACAGGGGTGGAGGCCTCCGTGTTCAACTGTACCCCTCTTATAATGCTGTTATTGCTAGTATCACTCAGCCCTCTGTGAATAGTAAACAGCCATCAGTGTGCTAATGATCCATCTTTAGGCTGATGGTCCTCCTTGATCATGTGAGCAGCTGGTTTTGGTTGTCAGCAGCAAACTGGTTGATCCACTTTGAGAAGGTGCTATTTAAGAGACTGAGCTGAATACAGCACCTCAGACTGAGGAATTCTTTCGGATGAAAGACAAAACGTTTCTACATTTTTTTGTTGTTTTGTTTTTTGAATGTCCAGAGGACCAAATTGAACTTTTTTAGATTTTTGTACCTGGATTATTGAACATGCATCAGGATACAAATAATGTTTTCTTCTTTCGGCTGTTCAGTGGTCACCATAGCGAGTCTTCCTTCTCATCTCACTATAATAAAATAAATAAATCATATAATCACTAACTAGCTGTGTATTGTTCTATTTTATTTAGGCTTCGCCCTTTATGGCTATCGCTGGTGTGTTTCATCCCGTCGCGCGAAGCGCAGCACTGAAAACTTTAGTCCATGCCGACCTGCTGTGTGGGCCTCACCCGGTCCGTATAAATTACAGTGAGACCGGGTAATCGGTTCCCATTTTTCTTCAGCAAGCAACCAGGACTGTTTTTTTACAAGAACACGATGTCTAGCACCATCCGCCTGTGCCCGTCCTGCAAGACTGGCTACATGCTGAGCTTCGACCGGCACGACATCTATGAATGATGCCTGGGTCCCTGCCACGCCGACCTCGCCTCCTCCTGCCGTCTCTGTGACCTCCTCCCTAAGGTTAACATTGAGGAGTGCCTCTCCATGACGGGGGACTGTTAGCTGGACGACGCCATTGCCTTTTTTGACACCGAGTCACGGAGCAAATCAGATGATTCCTCCAGGAAAGGCGACGTCAGCAGCAGCCCCGCTGCTCATTTCCTCCTGGAGAGC
>NC_056516.1:6225218-6249954 GCF_014905685.2 Nematolebias whitei | reverse complement strand
CCCCCCCCGGGCCTTTCCTAACACATCGCTCCCAGCCATCGGTGCCATCCTCTCGCAGCTGGCCAGCATAATTCAGGAGGTGGCTGACACGAAGGGACTTTTCGTCCCTCTCCTTCCCCCGCCCAGATCGGATGATCTAGCGGGAAGGTTTGGTTCCACCCCGGCTCGCCGCCCTGACCCTATCTGGCCTCGTTTCCCAGCAGTGACGTCCTACTGGAACGAAGCTGCAGCCGGACCTCGTAGGCTGAAGGCGCCCGTCTCCACCTTCGCTCCCATCACCAGAGTGGAGGGGTTTACTGAGCAGAATTTTCCCTCAGTACCCCCCTAGAGCCAAGCCTTGCGGAAGCACTCGGAGCAAAAGTGTCCAGGTTGGACCAGCGTCCTGTCCCTCCAGGGAGACATGACCAGATGGTGACGTCACTCTCCAACCAAGCCCACCAGTGTGCTTTCCAGGCGGCCGCAGTGAACAACAATGTCGCCCTGCTGGCCTACAGCATCTCCAAAAGGCTGGAGGACACAGACTTGCCTGAGGGGATGAGGAGCTCGCTCTGCAAAGCGTCTGACGTCATCCTCAGCCTGTGCGCCACCTCTGCGGTCTGCCTGTCTCGCATCGCTGCCTGGATGACAATGATCCAGAGGTCCACCTGGCTCCGACACTCCCCCTCCTTGCTGGAGAAACTGCAGAAAGACCTGCTGGAGGTTCCCATCCCATCGGACGCACTGTTCGGCGCCAATTTCAAGGCCATGCTTGAAAAGTCGAAGAAGTCGGAGGAGATGTCGGAGACTGTGCGCCACCTGATGAAGCTGCACCCCTCCTGCTGGAGAGATCGTCGTGGCCAGAGGCAGCAGCAGAGACGTTCCACAGCTGCAGCAGCGTCCTCCCACCCCACTTCGCCACCGGCCCCTCCCACCAGAGAACAGTCCTTCTCATCGTGGCAACCAGCGACTCGGCATTTCCCCAGAGACCGCCAACAGGCGCCGCCCTGGAACAACTAGTCGGGAACGATGTTGTCAGCTCACGCTGTGGTTTCACTGGGCTTACTCCACATGAGATGCCTTAAGAGATGGTTCGCTCGCCTGCGCATAGATCCGGAACATCAGAAGAGACGGATGATCTCTGTGCCCCCCTCCGTGGGAACCGACCTGAAGCACTGGGGAAACCCTCTCACTCTGTCAGAGGGAGTTGCTATCAGCAGACCTACGTTACACGTCTCAGTTTTCACAGACGTGTCCCTGTCGGGCTGGGGAGGAACATGCCTGTCTCAAGCGGTGGGGGCGCTGTGGCCACCTCACACATCAGCTTGTATAAACATTTTGGAATGTCTCACAGTTTGGAATGTGATTCAGCATTTTGCTTCCCTGTTGCGGAATCAGCATGTTCTGATTCACACAGACAACAAAGTGACTGCAGCTTACATAAACCAGCAGGGGTGTGTGCGCTCAGCTCAACTGTTACGCATTGCAAGGCAGCTGTTGTGTTGGGCTCACAAAAACCTGCTCTCCATCAGAGCAGTGTACATCCTCGGCATCCTAAACAGAGGAGCGGGCATAATGTCCAGGGGCGGTGCACGCCACGGGGACTGGAGTCTCCATCCCGAGCTGATCTCTCGGATTTGGAGCAAGTTCAGCAGAGCAGCAGTGGATTTGTTTGCCACACGGGAGAACGCCCAGTGTCAACTATGGTTCTCACTGAGACCACGGGACGACCCACCGTTGGGAGTGAACGCCTTTGCCCACAGCCCGTGGCCAAAAATGCTCCTTTACGCATTCCCTCCAGTCCCTCTAATGTCACGGTTTCTGAACCGAGTCCGGGAGGAAGAACTGTCTGCTATTCTTGTAGCCCCCGAGCGCATGAGCGCCCCGTGGTTCCCAAACCTGCGACGTCTGTTATTGGGTCAACCATGGAAACTGCCATGGAGGGACGATGCTCTCCTCCAGGCAGGAGGAGCGATCAGGAGTCAACCAGAAATAGGCCAGCACCTTTGGGTCTGGCCGCTGAGCGGTTCCGCTTAGAGAAGATGAGCCTCTCTCAGGAAGTGGCGCGCACAATCCAAGACTCACGAGCTGCTTCCACCACAGCGCTGGTGCACGGAGAAAGGTGTAGAGGCTATTTCATGTCCACTAGGTGGCGTGCTGTCCTTTCTGCAGCAGCTGATGGACAGAAATCTAGCGTTCAGCACAATTAAAACATATGCTGCAGCTATTTCCTCCTGTCATGAAGGCTTCAGTGACAGAACAGTTTTTAATCATCCGCTGATGAAGTGTTTTCTAAAAGGTGTACGGAGACACAGACCGGTGTCATGCCCACCAGCTCCACAGTGGGACCTAACGATGGTTCTGTGAGCCTTGATCAAAGCTCCTTTTGAACCTTTAGATCAGGTTTCACTTAAATTACTGTCACTTAAAACAGCCCTGCTGTTGGCTTTGACATCTGCAAAGAGAGTGAGTGATATAGCTGCGCTCTCTGCTGCCCCGTCATGCCTCAGGATTCAAGCTGATGGCAGCTCAGCTGCGCTGAGACCTAATTCAGCTTTTATGCCTGAAAACATCCCAAGCTAATTTAAATTGAGAATGATAACGTTGGAGGGATTTTATCCTCCTTCTCATAAGTCAGAAGAAGAAGCATCTTTTCATCTCCTCTGTCCTGTGTGTGCGCTGGCATGTTGCATAACACACACGGCCACACTGCGTCAGACTCAGCGGCTGTTTTTTGCATTATAGAAACGTCTCTGCAGGTCGCCCGTTATCCACTCAGCATCTGTCACACTGGCTGTGTGAGGCCATTTCTGAAGCTTACAGAGCATCAGGATTGTGGAGCCTCCTGAGAACCTCAGAGCTCATTCCACCAGAGGAATTTAATCTTAGACAGCTTTGTATAATGGTATGACAGTGCAGTATATTTGTACGGCAGCCGCTTGGTCATTGCTTTGTTCATTTATCCGCTTTTATCTGCGTGATGTTTCGGCCTGTTCCATGGCCCATTCTGTACTTAGCATTTTAACAGAATGAATCTTACTGTTTTCATGGAATTTTGTTTAAATTCACATCTGACTGCATGCAATTACAGTGTGAGATATTTATTATCAGTCACAAGTTTGTGACTGCTGTTCTCTATTGTTACTAATCAGTTCATGACTACTGTTACCAATCAGTTCATTTGATTATTAATCAGTTCATTCATTATTAATCTGTTCATATTGAAGAGCTGTTGATCTGCTCTGTTCACTGTTACACGGTTACAATTGTAACCTCTCTTCTTTCCCACTCTCGGCAGCAGGACTGCTTTCAGCCTTTCCCTTTTTCCCCGTCGAAAACTTTTCTCTCCGGGGCACTCCTATGCATGGAACGTGCAATTACGCAGTGCGCTTCTGTGCATGGTGTGTGTAATTACGCAGCGCGTAATTATGCACATAGAAGGCTGAGCGATAAAATATTTTTTGGTGCAAGCGGGCGCTTCATATTGTGTCTGAACGGACCCAGTGAGGCATAGACTACATCATGCTTCGCCTTTAACCCACCAGCGACAGCCTTAAAGGGCGAAGCCTATACGAAATAGAACGTTGGTTACGTACTGTAACCCAGATTCTATGAGTATAGGCGTAGCTCTTTAACCTCTGGGCCTCACTGGTTCCTAAATGGCTGAAGAAAAAAGCTATTTGGGAGTTGATTACCCGGTCTCACTGTAATTTATATGGACCAGGTGAGGCCCACACAGCAGGTGAGCGTGGACTAAATTTTTCATTGCTGCGCTTCGCTCGACGGGATGAAACCCACCAGCGACAGCCTTAAAGGGCTACGCCTATACTCATAGAACTGGGGTTACAGTACGAAACCAAAGTTTTGTTCTGTGGATTTTTCAACTATGATATTTGAATAAAATAAATTTAAAGCAATGTTCAAAAGGAAGAATGGACTAAACTCTAAAGGAATTTAAAATTATTTTTGTTGATACTAAGCTTTTTCTTATTTGCAGTTTGGTTATTTGCAGTTTATAGCCATTTCCAAGACAAGGGAACACATTATTCCTGCCTTAGATTGTCTACGCTGGCTCCCAGTTTATTTTAGATTTCGTCTTTCTGGAAGGCTGGCGTGCTGATGTTTTGTCATAAGGCACATTTTGTCTAGACTTATGCTGCAGAAAGCTGGACTACGTTTTTTGCTCAAATAATCTTTTGTTTTACTAGATTTATCTGACTTTTAAACAGTGTTATGAACTAGTACACAAGCACTCTGTTGTTTTCTGCTATTGCTCTGTGCTATAGGCACCTTTTGCCTTTTAAAACTTTTAGCTGTGTGATTTGGGTCAGCTAGCTCTAGCTAGTGTGGACTCAGCATGTCTTCTGGTTCTCTCCTGGCTTCTTCATGTCCTCCATTGCTCTTTGTCAGAGGTTTAGATATTCTTCCGCCTGTAGGGGTAAAGGGATGTGTAATAAATGTTTTATGTCTTATATGTAGTACTTTGAGGTGAGAGTCATAGGATTGGTGGATTGGACCCAGTTACAGACAAACATCTAAAATAAAATAAAAAACGTCTTTATTTTAGATAACCAAAGCAACAGGCCGTGGCGGCAGAACTTTACAAAGAAAAGAATACTGGAGCGTGAGGAAAACGGACCCAAATGAAATAAGCTGATGGAGAGGTGGTGACTGGAGACTGGTTATACTGGTTAACTGAGGGAGAAAGGAAAATGGGAACACCTGGGTTGATTGTAAATTACTAACAGGAACAGACTAACTTAAATAAATACTGAGGAAGCTGACGTAAATGGAAAATGGCACAAGAAACACTGGAAAACAAAAGACCTAAACCAGAACACCAAAAATAAAACCCCATTATGAAATATAAAAACACAAATTATCTACACCAAACAGGAAAACACAAGTGAATTGAAAAAGAAGATGAAGAAAAATAAAAAAAAACATGAATGACAAAGGAAATACAGTAGTCCTTCGCTACTTCGCGGTTCATTTTTCGTGGACTCGCTCTATCGCAGTTTTTCAAAATAAGATTGGACATGACACACAATTGGCTGATTGATGGATGAGCCGCACGATAGGCATGGGATTTTTATTTAAAATTAATTATTGTAGTATGACATATACTGGATATATTCATACGTTTAACGGGTTCTTTATTTTTCTGACTGTGTAACATGCGTGCATTGAGTTTAACAGAAATGTAACGAGAGACGTTATTTATCTTTGACCCATCAAAATGAATGCGGTCATTTATTTACAGAATCAAAGTTTAACATCAAACATTTACATTAATTTGGCAAAATATGAAAATAACAACAGCATAGTTTTACAGGAAGTGAGAACAATACGGCGATTGTTTTCACTTTTCAGCTAAAACGGCAGACATGACTTAATCAGTTTTACAATCAGGAAAATCATACGGCCATGATTTTCCGTTGCATCACCACAGACATTAATGAAAACATCTGGATTAATTTTTAGGAGAAAGGAGAGTTTAAGATGGAAAATGGAGATTTATCTTACAGAGAGATGTGTGAGGGAATTTATCTGTGGTACCAGAACAACACGCTCTTTGGAGAATAAGCTTGGCCCACGGTACGCTTGGTCGAAATAGAACTTTTACCTGGTTGATGATAATCAGCGTCGGTGTAAAGTTCCCTTCTGACTCTTTCAGCGTCTCCGTGAGGACAGCCAAACCCTTAGGAGTCGTGTGAGGTTATCCAAACAGAAGTTATAATCCCCAAAATCGTCTCTGGATCATCTTGAATGCGTTTGCATCCAAGAACTCTGAACTCTTTACGTCTCCAACTCTTTCAAAGCTCTACTCATCTCGTCTCGTCTTGTCTCGACACGACAACGGAACTTTTAGACGACACTTCTCTCCGAGAACTGGGAAGTTGCCACATTTAAATGGGTTCGACTTCCGGTTCATTTGAGAGCTTTCTGATTCGTGGATGGACCAGAACAGAGGTGTGGTTTGTGATGTAAGGTGTTATGGAAAGTCAAGGTCAGAGATTAAGTTTGTTTAAAACAGACAGAAAGATTGTTGGAGAACTTCAGACTTCGTGGAGTCTCTCCTCCTAGTATCTGCTGTGAAAGTTAAACATGACATTTCTTTTCAGTAAACCTTTTAGTTGACCGAGCCTCGAACTTTAACACACTTACAAATTTGCTCATTGAAGACAGAAAAATCAAGAAATGCATATTAACCTGATTTCTTCTTTGCATGAGGAATAAAAATCATTACTTACTGTTTATGTAAAATAAAAATGAGTAGTTCTCTTCAACCTGTAAACATTGTTTGAACTAACACAATTTGATTATCAAACATTTGTAAAATAGTAATGATCATAGAGGATTGTCTTTTCCACTTGATTAATTCAAGAAAGAAAGTCTCAGGATGGGTCAAACTGTATTTCTGGATTCAGATCAATGAAATGACAGTTTCTGTCCCACAAGGTTCTTAAGGTCAAGGGTTTTGACCTTAGGCTTAGTTTGACATCAGGTTAAGTTCACTACATTATTTAAAATGATTTAGCACCTGCTGCACCTTTGTGCAGCCCATACTGCAGGATAAACTTCCTGCTGCAGCTGATCAGCTGTTCTCGTGCAGAGAGAAGAAGTGGACGTGGCCAAGAGCACTCGCAGGTGGCTGAGAGCAGCGGAGGCAGGGAGCTGAAATCATGACATTCTGTGCTCTTTTAGAGCGTTTAGAGTTTAGAAACATTGTTTAGAATATTGCAATAATGTGAGAAGGGTTATTTATATATATATATATATATCTACTACTTATTACTTGTACTACTATTCCTACTTTATGGTGTTTCACTTATCACGGGGCTTCAGGGTACAGATCCCCCACGATAAACGAGGGGCTATTGTACTATGATGAATTAAAGGACTAATAAAAATCACAGAAGGTACAGACAAAGCACTTAGGCTGTTGGAATTGGAAGCTTGGTTCTGCTTTGTTGAAAACCCATTAGCTAGGAAGGTCCTTTTATGCAGAGTGAAACGTTGGTTACATATTGTAACCCCAGATTCTATGAGTGTAAGTGTAGCCCTTTAAAAGCTGTCGCTATTGGGTTTACCCGCAAGCAGCACGCCAAACACTGTAAACTTCTAGTCCACTTCCATTTGCTGTGTGGGCCCCACCCGGTCTGTTAGAAATTGCATCTTGACCGGAGCTTGACTCCCAAAGGCTTACTCTTTTTCTTTAGCCTTTTGAGAGCCAGTGAGGCCCAGTTTTTAAAGGGCTATGCTTACACTCATAGAATCTGGGATTACAATACGTAACCAACATTCTATTTCCAAACCACTGTATGGACCTCTCCGCTCTAACCCTGTCAGAAAAACAAAGAGTCACTAATCTGGGAGTGATAATGGACCCTTCCCTGAAACTTAACAGTCACGTAAACATGATTGTTAAATCATGTTTCTTCCAACTGAGGCGGCTGTCTAAACTGAAGCCCATATTGTCCAAAAATAACCTAGAGACAGTAATACATGCATTCATTAAATCTAGGCTTGATTACTGCAATTCGCTCCTGTTTGGTATCAGTCAGACCTCCATTGCACGCCTACAACTGGTCCAGAATGCAGCAGCCCGATTTTTAACCAGTACAGGCAAAAGAGAGCACATTACACCAGTTTTGGCCTCACTGCACTGGTTACCGGTTCACTTTCGAATCCAGTTCAAAGTACTCCTGTATGTCTACAAATCACTGAACAGTTTTGCGTGCCCCCGTCCGCTATTGGGACGTGGAATGTCACCTCAAAGGTGGGGAAGGAGCCTGAGCTGGTGTGTGAGGTTGAGAGGTTCCGGCTAGAAATAGTCGGACTCACCTCTACGCATGGCTCTGGCTCTGGAACCAGTTTCCTTGAGAAGGGTTGGACACTCTTCCACTCTGGAGTTACCCCTGGTGAGAGGCGCCGAGCAGGAGTGGGCATACTTATTGCCCCCCATCTTGGTGCCTGGGTGTTGGGGTTCACCCGGTGAATGAGAGGGTGTCCTCCATCCGCCTATGTGTGGGGGGATGGGTTCTGACTGTCGTTTGTGCTTATGCACCAAACGGCAGTTCAGATTATCCACCCGTTTTGGAGTCCTTGGAGGGGGTACTGGAAAGTGCACCTCCTGGGGACTCCCTTGTTCTACTGGGGGACTTCAATGCTCATGTGGGCAATGACAGTGAGACCTGGAGGGGTGTGGTTGGGAGGAACGGCCCCCCGATCTGAACCCGAGTGGTGTTCTGTTGTTGGACTTCTGTGCTCGTCATGGATTGTCCATAACGAACACCATGTTCAAGCATAAGGATGTCCATATGTGCTCTTGGCACCAGGACATCCTAGGCCGCAGTTCGATGATCGACTTTGTCATCATCTCATCTGATGTGCGGCCACATGTCTTGGACACTCGTGTGAAGAGAGGGGCGGAGCTGTCAACTGATCACTACCTGGTGGTGAGTTGGCTCCGATGGTGGGGGAGGATGCCGGTCAGACCTGGCAGACCCAAACGTATTGTGAGGGTTTGGTGGGAACGTCTGGCAGAGTCTCTTGTGAGACGGAGTTTCAACTCCCACCTCCGGGAGAACTTTGAACATGTTCCGAGGGAGGTGGGGGACATTGAGTCTGAGTGGACCATGTTTCGTGCCTCTATTGTCAAGGCGGCCTACCAGAGCTGCGGCCGCAAGGTTGTCGGTGCCTGTCGCGGTGGCAACCCTCGAACCCGATGGTGGACACTGTCAGTGAGGGATGCTGTCAGGCTGAAGAAGGAGTCCTATCGGGCCTATGGTAGTCATCACTGAGGTCCCAAACCGCTGGTCCATGGTCCTAGTCACATTTTTAATTTAGAGGTTAAATGACATATCCTCATCAAAAATAACACCTTGTGCTCTGCTGATTTTAGCTTTCTATTTTAATATGAATCCTAAACTGCTTCATGAACATGAACTTAAACTGTTTAAAAAATACAGAAGATTCTATATCTAAGGAATGAGCTGTGTGATGCCCATGAAAAGTTGATGTTTGCTTCCTGCTGAGCGTCAGGTCTGTCAGTAATAAAACTTATTTATCTAGATTCAGCACATGGTTCTAACCCACTTCTTTTATATTTCAGATCTGTTTGGAGTTGAATCAGGGGACACTAGCCAGTGTACGGAGGTGGAAATGGCCACAAGGTCTTTGGAAAAGTATTGTATCTGACAAACCAACAGGACACTCAAGCAAGGTGTGGTGACCAGTTTGTGTAGAATATGAAACGCGTCATGTTCACCATCAAACCATGAATGTTCTTATAGGACTTCAGGTCTAAACTATTCTTGAATAAAATAAGAGGTGGATTGTTAGCTGAGGTGTGAGCCAGCTGAATAAAGCCAAGTGAGCCTGTCTGTCTATAGTTGCTTCTGTTCTTTGTTTTCTTGTATTGTTCCTAGTTACCACACTGCTGATGACCAGCTGTGGCTGCAGCTGGAGTTTCTGTGTCCCTGAGTGCTACAAGCACTTTAAAGTACTTTTATCTGTGAAGTTTATCTGAACTAGTTACTCTTCATTAAGTTCAGTTAGAATGGTGTATTTGTAATTTGCATCCCAGTAAATTATTTGAGTAAACATGAAAATGAGAACAGTTAGTCTTTCTGAATGTTCTCTACTAAAGGCGGATAATTTATTTAGACATTATTTGCCCATGAAATACAATCTTCTAATTCTCACCGCTCTCAGAATGACCTGCCATGTTTTTACAGAACTTACAATGACTCAGAACATTAAACTGAGATTTGATTTCAGTCAAAGACCAAACTGTGTGACTGGATGTTAATGTTGTGTAGTGGTCAACCGGCTAACAGCTGACTGAAATCTTTGCTTCTTGTTTTAACTTCTGTTACTTAAATTTTACAGGAGTACAGGAATTTTACTCACATATTGCAACAAAACGGGGCTAAAAAAAACTATTATTAACTAATAACTATTGAAATTAACTTTCCTGATGTGGTTCTTAATGCAAATCTTTGTTTTCATGTTATTTTTGGTCAAAGCTATAAAACACCAGTTGTGGCCCTAGAGCCACAGGTTTCGGAACCCCAGTCCAGATAGTCTTAAATTATATGAAAAAGAACTGTTCCATTTTTAAAAAGGTTGACTCCATTTCCCATAATGCTTTGTTTCCAGGGAAGGATTTACTCTGGCTTTCTCTGGGATGCCTCATCAGGCATTGACCTGAAGGATGCTTGGGTCCTGGAGTCTGCGGCTGTCAATGGCAACGGGAATGATGCTGACCCTCGGCTCTACCTGGCTCACTTCTCAGTAAGACTGCATGGTTTAAGCTTGGTTGTAGTCCATGAGAAGTAAGAGAATGTGTCTTACTGACATGGGTGTTTGACCAAAAACTATATATATTTCTTCACTCACACTTACCCACTGCTAGCTCTTCCTCTTGTGCTTTGCCCCCAGGCAGGACTTGTTTCTTACAGGGTCTAACAAGCAGTGGTGGACAAAGTACTCCATTCTAGTACTTAAGTAAAAGTAATGATAATCATTGTTACATCTTATTCAACTACAAGTAAAAGTTGCTCAGTCAAAAGTTTACTCAAGTTAAAGTACTGAAATACATTCTTTTGAAAATACTTAAGTATTCAAAAGTAAGTGCATTTAAAAAAATACTCAAGTATTTAAAAGTACAAATTATATTTTCTAATATCAGTACACTGCTGTATTGTTTTGAGTGATTTTACAGAACTTTGTAACTCTGAAACCACCTGATGATGTATTGACATATAGAACCACTCAACACCACATGCCTTAATAAAACCTGTAAACTACAAATAATATCATCCCTGCATTTTACATGTTTGTGGGAAGTCATGGAAATCCTAACAGATGATGCACATTTAGTATTTTCCTCAGCTTTAGTATTCAAACACCACATTGTTTGTGTGTAAAAATGCATATGTTGACAGCAACAACTTAACACAGGAGAGGAAACAGTAACACTGATAACTGAAAGTTCTGCCATACTTAACACAGAAGCTTACAAAACAATGAATGTTCTGCACAGATGAATCTAGCATCATTTAGGTCTCTTGAAAATGAGTTTTCGTGGCTCAATGAGACTACCTGTATAAATAAAGGGTAAATGAAACAAAAAAAATCATACCTGAACAACTGGTCAACTGCATTTAAGGAAAGAAAAACAGCAACAGTGGATTACAAAGCTGAGCCCAAAGGAACAAGAAGCTTCCTAGAAATGTAGTGGAGTGAAAGTCATAAGTTCCCCAAAACACAAATACTCAAGTAAAGTAAAGATACTCATAAAATGTACTTAAGTACAGTATTCAAGTAAATGTACTTCATTACTGTCCACCACTGCTAACAAGGTTGAGTCAGTCTGAGACTGAAGAAGTCCTTTGGATTAAAGATGAAATATTTCAACAAAGAAGAACTGACTCAACCTTGTTAGATTTATCTGTCTGGATTACTGAGCATGCAGCAGGACTTCCTTAAGGGTCGGCAGTGAGCATTGTGTGACTTGACTGAGGATCATGAGCATGTCTGTTTATGTACAGTGGTTGCAGTCAGCTGATCACTGAGGAGCTGTTGGCTGAGGCTATGATAAAATACAGCCATCATTACAACTTTGCCAGGACAAACGCTACAGAACGTCAAATACAATTTATAAAGACAGAATAAGAACTTGTGGACGGAGACCAAGACCACTGCTGAACTATCCAACAATGTTCAGTCAGGTCATCTGGACAGTATCTTTTTTTTGTTGAGAGATGTTTCACCCTCCATCCGAAGTGCTTCATCAGTCTGAGGAGTCATGACCAAACTGTTTTCCCCACCAAGCAGTACACTCTTACAGTGGACCAACCAGTTTTCTGGTGATAAGATGTTTTCTGGAAGCTGTCTTCTCCCCTGTCGACTCCTCCCAGGCAACCACAGCCAAAGTAGTTCAAGACATCAAGGTTCATGCTCAGTAATTAGGACGGCCCCCAGAAACCATCTTATCACCAGAAAACTGGTTGGTCCATAGTAAGAGTGTACTGCTTGGTGGGGAAAACAGTTTGGTCGTGACTCCTCAGGCTGATGAAGCCCTTTGGATGGAGGGTGAAACATCTCTCAACAAAAAAAAAAGAAATTGTCCAGATGACCTGACTGAACACTGTTGGATTTTATACCTGGTTTTGTGAGACAGAGCAGGCGAGGGCAAAATGTGCCTATATAGGTCACCATCCCCATGAACTGCCTCACTCCCTCCAGATTATTTCTGCCATGTTGAGAATTGCTTTGCTTTAATTTCACACCAACCTCACATTTTTCATTCATACTATTGAAAAGATTTTTTGAAATTCTAGAAAACCACAACAAAAGCACCTTTTAAATCGAAACAAAATGGCACATTTAAATGTAACTTAATCCTAAAGAAAAATCCATTTTGTTTCCAAAGAAGAAGGGACTGTTTGAAAAGCTGAATTTTTTATGTTTAGTAATTGACTTTTCACATTAGGTTGGGTCACTGGAGCTAACGGTGGTTAATGTCCATCTGTCGACCACAGCAGCAGCAGGAGAGTCCATCAGTAAAAACAACAGTTCAGAAGAAGCCAAGTGTCAGTGTTTCCCCCACAGCCTCCTGGAAACACTCAAAGGTTGGTCCGTCAGGGTTAGATGGGTTATGTATGAAACTATCGTGGACTATTGAGCACACCCAAATGTAAGCTGCGCCTGCTAAAATAATAATAATAATAATAATAATTGTACACATATAAGCTGCGCTTGTCAATAAACCACAGGTGTCCATATTGTAGCATGAGATATTTACACAAAAATATATTTTTTACTTTTAATTAAATGCATATACTAAATGTTTTTTTCTGAACAGTGACTGTAACACGGCTGGTTAAAAATATAAAAAATACAGTAGCTTAACAGGCATTCATTGATCGCTTTCTTCATCTTCCTCCTGTGCAAGCTTGTCCTCTTCATCACGCAGCTGCATTTTGAAACCCGCTGGTGATGGAGGATGTTTTTACATTGCTCCACAGTCAGGATCCACTGTCAAGATCCACTGTCAGGATCCACTGTCAGATCCACTGTCAAGATCCACTGTCAGGACCCGCTGTTGTGATCAACCATCAGGATCCACTGTTGGGATCCACTGTCTAGGTCCACTGTCAAGATCCACTGTCAGGATCCACTGTCAAGATCCACTGTCAGGATCCACTGTCGAGATCCACTATCAGGATCCACTGTCAGCCTCTCACCGAGCTCGGAGCGACATTTTAAATGCACAATTCACACTTATTTCAAGTGGCTGCAAATACTTCATTGTGCCCCCAGTTTCCCCCCCTTCAAAGCCGGGGAGGAGGGGGTGGGGCTTCATTTCCCCCCTCTCCCGTTCTCTCCTCCCCTTCCCGTCTCATGGGTCCACTGTGACCTGTTTGGTAATTTAATTTGTCAGATTTCTTTTAACCTTTATTTATACAGGCAGTCTCAATGAGTCACGAGGACACACACCCCCCCCCCCCCCCAAGAGAAATGTGTACTGGGCAGCTAGGTGAGCGCCCGGATGTGACAAGACTAAATGTTTTGACCGCATGAAGCTCAATAGCCCATCAAAAAAAATATTTAAAACAAAATCCATAAATTTGTCACAACATTGTTGACAAGAACTGGTCTAGGATCAGTACAACAAGAGCAAGAGCCATATAAAAGGTTTATTATAAATCGATAGTCTCTGGTGGAGGTCTGGGTCCTGGGCCGGGTCCAGTCTGTCAAGACAGAAGTGTTAGTTGTCGAGTCTTGGACTTGACATGCTGTGCTAAGCGTGCCTGATCTGTACAGTCCAACACTTGCTGAAGTGTGGTCTGATCTAGACACGTTGTTAGTTTCTGTTTAATGTGCTCTTCTTTGGCCTTCAAGGCCTCATTCCATATGTTGAGGGAGTATCAGAGAAACTGAGACGTTTATTTTCTAAACATAACGTCCCAGTGGCTTTTAAACCCCAAAATACATTACGGCAAAGACTGGTTCATCCCAAAGATCCAGTCCCCCGGCACAAACAGAGTAATGTTGTGTATGCTGTTCAGTGTCAGGAGGGCTGTGATCAGTCTTACATCGGGGAAACTAAACAGCCACTGGCCAAAAGGATGGCCCAGCACAGAAGATCAACATCATCAGGCCAGGACTCTGCGGTCTACACTCATCTCCAGGCCAGCGGTCACTCTTTCAGGGATGAAGATGTTCACATCCTGGACAGAGAGGAACGATGGTTTGAGAGAGGAGTAAAGGAGGCCATCTTTGTGAAAATAAATCGTCCATCGTTAAACAGGGGTGGAGGCCTCCGGGTTCAACTGTCCCCCTCTTACAATGCTGTGATTGCTAGTATCACTCAGCCCTCTGTGAACAGTAAACAGCCATCAGTGTGCTAATGATCCATTGTTATGCTGATGGTCCTTCTTGAGCATGTGATCATCTGGTTTTGGTTGTCAGCAGCAAAACTGGTTGATCCACCCTGAGACGGTGCTATTTAAGAGACTGAGCTGAATACAGCTCCTCAGACTGAGGAAGTCTCTCGGATGAGAGACGAAACGTTTCTACATTTTTTTGTTGATTTGCTTTGTTTTGGTTTTTTTGAATGTCCAGAGGACCAGATTTAACTTTTTTAGAGTTTGTAAAGTTGTATTCTAGACAGTTCACGTTATTTTGTTGTCCACCTCGGCCCACCAGCTGCCCAGGGTTATGATTACACTTGAGAAATGAAGATGAGCAGATTTGATTTTTGTTTGTTTGTTTTTAATATAATTATTGATCATCAGCATGGGTTTTAGACCTGGACATGCTTTTTGTCAGAGGAAAGCTCCTGCAGGTGTCAAGTTATAACTTTACTCTTCAGTCCAGTTGGAGATGTTCATGATGACTCTGCCACTATTTGGCGCCAAAATTTCTTGCACAAATTTTTTGAACATGTTTGACATTCTTGTGACAAGAATGAGTCCTTGTGACTTCACACAAGGATAAACAATAAAAAACATTGAGTAAATCTAAACTAAATATTATCATTTAAAACAATATTTAAGGTATAAAATGAAAATAAAGATCTAGTATAAAGCGAGGTCCCTCTTTAAGACTCACAGGTTTCTAATGAACAAAATAAAATGTGTGTGTAAAGAAAGCCAACATCTGTCCATGAAGACGAGCCTCAGGAGGTGTCATTCAAAGCACAGTGTGTTTTCAGAAGCTGACTCATGTAGAAACGTTCTCCTCTGCAGGTGAGCAGCCACTGTTGTTACTGGGAGACTTCGGCTGCTCTCCTCAGAGCTCAGAGCTGGACGTTCTGAGGAAAGAGAAGCTCTGTGCCTTGGTCCCATCAACCCAGTTCACAAACATCAGCACTCGAACGCCACAGGGGACATGCTGCTTGGATAACATCTGGCTCAGCCGCTCCCTCAAGAAGGTCTACACAGGTGAGGATCTGATCCACTGGTTTCTACAAACTGGTCCAAGGAGAACTTTGAAAAGTCAAGCTGCCTTCCAGGATTTTTCAGGAGAAAAAGAAGGCTGAAAAATCTTGACTGAACAGTGTTTTTCTACCCAATGAAGTTACCACATGAGTTATGGCTAAACCCCACTGCAGCCTTTCCTCTAAGGGGTATATTGGACTAATCTAACACTTTGGCTTTACCCAGAGTGACGTTAGGCTAGTTCTGTTTAAGGCTGTGTTGGAGGTGGTTCACCCAGACTGTTCACGACCATCATTTGCAAGTCACACCCTTGTCTCACCCCGTGACTCGTTCAACCTAGTAGCCGGGGTTAAATAGTTGATCACGGGGAAACTGGCATTTTGGCCGCTCACCTCCTATTGTAGAACTGCAATTGTTACCGATCTGGTAGTTTTTAGAATCTAGGCACAAGATTCCAGGGTGTTGTTCGATCGAAATGAAATGAACTTATTAAACAAAAAACTCTATTCTTAATACAAAGACTCAGAAAAGAAAATTTTGAACAGAACAATAAACCAGGTAGCTTTTTAGCAAAACAGCTTAAAATAAATAAGGAAAAAACAACTATTCATGGTGTTAAAGACTTGACTGGGAATACAGTTTATGATCCTGAAAGAATAAACTGCATTTTCAGAGATTTTTATAAAGCTTTATACTCATCACAGATAAACCCATCAGATAATGAAATTGATCAATTTCTGGATAAAATAACACTTCCTAAATTATCAGATAGTCAATCAATGGAGCTGGACTCACCACTGACACAAGTGGAACTCCAGGAAGCCCTCAAAAGCATGTCCAATAAAAAAGCTCCAGGTCCAGATGAATTTCAAGCAGAGTTCTACAAAGAATTCTGGAATATCCTGGCACCACTATTTCACAGAATGCTACAGGAAACTGAAAAAAATAACAGACTTCCAGAAAGTATAAACTCAGCCAACATTAATCTCCTGTTAAAACCAGGCAAAGACCCTGTATTACCTACCAGTTATCGTCCCATATCCCTTATCAATGTTGATCTTAAAATAATTTGTAAAGCCCTCTCAAAAAGATTGGAAAAGATAACTCCTCTCATAATACATCCTGACCAGACTGGTTTTATAAAAGGGAGGCATTCATCCACAAATTCACGCAGATTAGTTAATTGAATTGATTATTCTTACAGTAAAAATATTGAAACTGCAATATTCTCTCTAGATGCAGAAACACTTTTGATAGAGTTAACTGGAAATTTTTATTTGCAGCCTTGCATAAATTTGGTTTTGGAAATTATTTCATAAACTGGTTAAAAATATTATACGCTTCCCCAGCAGCATGCATTAGGACAAATAATTAAATATCTGCTAGCTTTCTTTTGCAAAGGGGCACGAGGCAGGGATGTCCACTCTCCCCCTCACTGTTTGCTATTTTCATTGAACCACTAGCCACAGCAATCAGGCAAACTACAGATATTAAAGGCATAAAATGCAAGAACATAGAGCACAAAATCAGTCTATAATGCTGATGATGTGTTGCTCTTCCTCCAGCATTCACAAACCTCCCTCTCCAAGGTTATTGGATTGATGAACTCTTTTTCAAGAGTTTCAGATTACTCTATAAACTGGATAAAATCCACAGTTCTACCAATTAATTGCTATTTCAACAATTCACTTACTACACAACTGCAGTCAGGGAATATGACGTACTTGGGTATCAAAGTCTCTCCTAGATTGGCAGATTTAACAAAACTAAACCACATCCCACTTTTAAAGAAAATTGAGGATGATCTTGCTAGATAGAAATCTCTACCCTTGTCTCTCATGGGAAGAATTGCTTCAATAAAAATGATGGTTTTGCCTAAAATAAATTATCTATTCTCAATTATCCCAAATAAACCATCATCTGACTGCTTTAGATCCCTGGACTCCTCCGTCTCTAAATTTCTCTGGAAAGATAAATCCCCACGTATTAAACTAAAAACACTACAGAAGACCAAAGATAAAGGAGGACTAGAGCTACCCAATTTCTATTATTACTTTCTAGCCAACAGCCTAGAATACATCTCAAGATGGATAAAACACACACCCCTTGATGAACCCTGGCTAGACGTAGAACAGACACTTTGCAATAATATAATGATCTCGGACCTTCCATTCATTAGCTCAAACATAAAACGACAGGAATGCTTTAAAAGCATCAATATCAGCTCCTCTCTGACAGCTTGGTGGGAGTTTCTTAAAATGACAAAGTCTTCACTAATTCCATGCAGAATTGTGGGGGGCTGTGGGTGGGGGGGCTTTTGCTCGGGTGGCTCTGCACTGCTGGCCCTGGGGGTGTAAGGATGGTACCATTTGTTGGCTCGGTTTGTGTCTGTTTCCCTAGTGTTTTCTCTTTAGTTTAATTGGTGCCACCCTTGTCTCGTCACAGCTGTTTGTAATCACGTCTCGTCTTGTCCCTGTATATAAGCCGTCTGTTCAGTCTTGTTCCTCGTCGTGTCGTACTCGTTGGGTATCCTGTGTTCTCCTGCGTCTCCTGAGTCTTCCCTGAGCTTCCTGAGTCCTTTCTGAGTTTCCCCCCTGAGCCTCCTGTTTTCATGTAAGTTTTGCTGCCCCGTCAGCTGGTTATTTTGTGACTTTATTCATCATTAAAATATTTATTTTTGTAATCGGCCGAGTTGAGTCCTGTCTGCACTACTGGGTTCGTCCATGACCACCAAATCCTGACATTACGACACGACCACATATCAGAACCCAGCGGGCAGGATTCTCTCGGCAACTTACCTTTTTTCTTTTTCTCCTCCGAGCCTCTTGAGATGAGCAAGCCCACATTCCGGTGCGGCGGGTTCTGCACCAGGCCCGTCCGCACACAAGGACGTTATGACCAGGAGGTGGAAGTCCTGTCTTCACCACTCCTGGTCCTCGAGGAAAACAGGTCTCGGCACCGGGGAAGCCACCAGACCCCTGTTTCTGAATCTGCCTTGCCCGGTTATTCGGGGTGGACGTCGGGGGAGGGTGAAGAATTCGAGGATGAGTTCTGTTTTGTTCCTGTCCCCCGACTCTCCCGCCGTCGCCGGGGAGGTAGAAAGTGGTCCCGGGGGCAGTCCGCTGCGACCGGGCCGGTCTCGTCGGCTGAGCAGAATTTTAGAGTTGGTTCTGGTTTTTCTGTGGGAGCCGTGTCCGCCGCCTCACCTCTCAGGTTTTCGGTGGGGGCGAGATCCGACGTCCCGCGGGGGCTCCGGTCCACTCCTGTTCGGCGAGTCCGGTCCACTTGACGTCACAGGGGCGGATTCCGTCGCCTCACGTTCCAGGTTCCTGGTGGGGGAGGAGTCCGGCCTCTCACCGTCACACCGCGTTGCGGCTGTCCAACCCAGCCTGACCGTACCTCCTGTGCATACTCCCAGGGACTCTGTGGGGGCGTGTTCCGCCGCCCCACCTCCCAGGTTTCCGGTGGAGGCGACACCTGACACCACACCCTCACATAGAGACATTTGTCCGTCAGTCACATATTCACCCCATGATCTTGCATTTATAAACCAGACTTTACTAGATTCATTTATTAATGCTAAACAAAACCCGGACTGTTCAGACGTCATATTTTCCCTGATGGAGAGATTTTTAGTTTCATGGCCCGGTCTCATTCTGCTCCTAGAGTATAATCAGTTATTAATCAAAATTAGGACTCTCATCACACCCATGGTCACTAATACACATTCTGAACCCATAATTCATCCTGCACCTTTTGTCACCACCGTCTCTGAACTCTCCTCTGCTCCTCTGACTCCTGCACCCATCACCTTCGCCGCTGGTCCACCTGCTGAGCACCTCGCCGCTGGGGCACCTGCTCCTGTCGCCTCAGAAGACTCAGCATCTGTTCCTGTTTCCCGCCGCCACCACCGCAGAAGATCAGTTCCTGCCGCCGCCACCGCCGCAGAAGTGTCAGTTCCTGCCACGGCCGCAGAAGAGTCAGTTCCTGCCGCCGTCGCCGCAGAAGAGTCAGTTTCTGCCGCCGCAGAAGAGTCAGTTCCTGCCGCCGCCGCAGAAGAGTCAGTTCCTGCCGCCGCCGCCGCCGCCGCAGAAGAGTCAGTTCTTGCCGCCGCCACGGCAGAAGAGTCAGTTCCTGCCGCCGCCGCAGAAGAGTCAGTTCCTGCCGCCGCCGCAGAAGAGTCAGTTCCTGCCGCCGCCGCAGAGGAGTCAGTTCCTGCCGCTGCTGCAGAGCCACAGGCCTCTCCGTCGTCTGCTGCAGAGCCACAGGCCTCTCCGTCATCTACTGCAGAGCTCCAGGCCTCTCCGCCATCTGCTACAGAGCTCCAGGCCTCTCCGCCGTCTGCTGCAGAGCTCCAGGCCTCTCCGCCGTCTGCTGCAGAGCTCCAGGCCTCCATGACTGCAGCAGCAACTCCCCTGGCCTCCATGACTGCAGCAGCAACTCCCCTGGCCTCCATGACAGCAGTGGCGCTCTCCAAGTCTCCAGAGGGGCCGGCGCTCTCCAAGTCTCCAGAGGGGCCGGCGCTCTCCAAGTCTCCAGAGGGGCCGGCGCTCTCCAAGTCTCCAGAGGGGCCGATGCTCTCCACTACCACAGAGGATTCGCCTCCATGGTCCTCTATGACGCACGCTGCAGTTCTTCAGAGCCCCAAGTCGCACGCTGCAGTTCTCCAGAGCCCCAAGTCGCACGCTGCAGTTCTCCAGAGCCCCAAGTCGCACGCTGCGGTCCCCAAGGTCTCTTCGCCGCCAGATGCGGCTCCCAAGGCCTCTTCGCCACCAGATGTGGCCCCCAAGGCCTCTTCGCTGCCAGATGCAGCCCCTTAGGCCTCTTCGCCACCAGATGCGGCCCCCAAGGCCTCTTCGCCGCCAGATGCGTCCCCCAAGGCCTCTTAGCCGCCAGATGCGGCCCCCAAGGCCTCTTCGCCGCCAGATGCGGCCCCCAAGGCTCTTCGCCACCAGATGCGGCCTCCAAGGCCTCTTCGCTGCCAACGCCGCCTGATACGGCCTCTTTGCCGTCTACGCCGCCTGATGCGGCCTCTTCGCCGTCTACGCCGCCTGGTGCAGCCTCTTCGCCGTCTACGCCGCCTGATGCGGCCTCTACGCCACCTGATGCGGCCTCTTCGCCGTCTACGCCGCCTGATGCGGCCTCTTCGCTGTCTACGCCGCCTGATGCGGCCTCTACGCCGCCTGATGCGGCCTCTTCGCCGTCTATGCCGCCTGATGCGGCCTGATGCGGCCTCTTTGCCGTCTACGCCGCCTGATGCGGCCTCTTCGCCATCTATGCCGCCTGATGCGGCCTCTTCGCCGTCTACGCCGCCTGATGCGGCCTCCAGGGTCTCTTTACCGCCAGCTGCAGCCTTCAGGGTCTCTTCGCCGCCAGCTGCGGCCTTCAGGGTCTCCTCGCCGCCAGCTGCGGCCTTCAGGTTCTCTTCGCCGCCAGCTACAGTCTCCAGGGTCTCTTCGCCGCCTGCCGCGGCCTCCAAGGTCCTATGTGTTGGACGGCCTCCCGGCCGCCCCCCCGGAATGTGGTTCCCGTGATGGACGGCCTCCCGGCCGCCCCCCTGACCTGGCCTGGCTTGATGGACGGCCTCCCGGCCGTCCGCCGGAACAATGACTCTAGGGACGGTCTCTTGACCGTTCAGATCTTTTGTGTTTTCCTGCTTGTGTTTTGCCTTAGTTTTTGTCAGTTCTTTGTTTTCTTCCTTGTGTTTCCTCGGGCCCTCCACCCTTGCAGTGCCGCCCTCCACCCGCCCAAGTCCTTCGGGAGGGTTTTTTTTGGGGGGGCGCCTGGGGGCGTCCTTGAGGGGGGGTACTGTAAGGATGGTACCATTTGGTACCTCGGTTTGTGTCTGTGTTTCCCTAGTGTTTTCTCTTTAGTTTAATTGGTGCCACCCTTGTCTCGTCACAGCTGTTTGTAATCACGTCTCGTCTTGTCCCTGTATATAAGCCGTCTGTTCAGTCTTGTTCTTTGTCGTGTCGTACTCGTTGGGTATCCTGTGTTCTCCTGCGTCTCCTGAGTCTTCCCTGAGCTTCCTGAGCCCTTTCTGAGTTTCCCCCCTGAGCCTCCTGTTTTCATGTAAGTTTTGCTGCCCCGTCAGCTGGTTATTTTGTGACTTTATTCATCATTAAAATATTTATTTTTGTAATCGGCCGAGTTGAGTCCTGTCTGCACTACTGGGTTCGTCCATGACCACCAAATACTGACAGGGGGTGTCTGGGCATGTTAGGTGTGTGCCCTCCCTTGCATGGAGTGTTCTCATTGTGGGTGTTGCTGTGGTGGACTGGTCGGTCCTTTTGTGGGGGTGGGGGTGCGCTCTCAGTCATCGTGGTGCGCTGTCTGCGGCTGTTCAGGCACTCCTGGCTGATTGTCGCTGCTGGAGTTTGGTGGCTTCTTTGGTTTGGGGGCTGGGTGTTGAGCTGGGGATCGTGTTAGGGGTCTGGTCGATCTCGGGGGGGGGGGGGGGCTTGGGTTGCTGCCCCAGGTTCTGGTCGGTCCTCGGGGCTATGTGCCAGACATTTAGGGTTCTGGGCAAGGGTTGAGGGGGTGAACGGGCACTGCTTGCTCTCTGGGGAGGGGGTGGGTCTGTGCCAGTCGCTGCCTCATCCCCCCCATTTTAAACGCACTATATAACAACATGCATCAACATCTTATTTGAGTGGGGGGAGGGCGGAGTTGGGTCTTCTAGTTTTGCTTAAACCTTCATTCTCCGTCTGACATTTGGGGGCGGGGGGTAGGCTGCCTGGTTGGGGTCTGGGCTGTGGGTCGGTATTGGGCCATTGGGGGTGGGGGTGGGGCTGGTGCTCCGGTTCTCCCTGGATTGTTTGGATCCTTTGATCGGGGTTCCTGGTTCCGATGGCCAGCCCTTTGGCGGGGGTGGCTGCCGGGTTCTGGCGGGAGGTCGGCTGTGGTTGTGTGTGTGTGTGGTCGTTGGTAGTGCGTGGCGGCAGTCGGGGGCGTGGCTTCACTTCGACGAAGTGCTGGCTGGTCGGCCTGATGTGACATTCTAAGTTTTAACGACCAGAAGACTGAAGTCATTGTCTTTAGCCCTAGCTCAGCTGCCGCCTCTTATCCTGTGAACCTGGACTCCCTTCAGCCTTATCTGAAGCACTCTGTTAAAAACCTTGGAGTGGTTTTTGACTCGGATTTCAAGTTCGACAAACAGATCAGTTCAGTTCTGCAGAGAAGCTTTTTCCAACTGCGGCAGGTAGCTAAGCTCAAGCCAGTGCTGTCTAGACCCGACCTTGAGACACTAGTCCTTGCATTCATCACAACCCGCCTGGACTATTGTAATTCACTGAATGCTGGTGTCAGCCAGGCCTCTATCTCACGGCTACAGCTCGTCCAGAATGCTGCAGCTCGGCTCTTAACTGGTACACCGAGGTATGAGCACATCACACCAGTTCTGTCCTCCCTACACTGGCTTCCTGTGAGAACTAGGATTGATTTCAAAAGTCTCCTCCTGACCTATAAGTGCCTAAATGGCCTCGCACCCATCTACCTCTCTGAGCTACTGGAACCATATGTTCCCTCTCGGGCTCTGAGATCATCCGATCAGCTGCTTTTGGTTGTTCCAAAAACACGACTGAAGCTCCGAGGAGATCGGGCGTTTTCAGTCATGGGTCCCAAACTGTGGAACAACCTACCCCCCAACATTAGGCATGCCACCTCCCTTCCTGTGTTCAAATCCCTGCTAAAAACATATCTGTTCTCTCTGGCGTTTCATACTGTGTGAGTTGATTTAGTATATCTTGTTCCATGTCTTCATTTTAATGCTGTTGTTTTAATTTTTTAAGGTATATTCTTACTGCTTTTTATTTCTCAGTGTTACCCTTAGTGTTAAGCACTTTGATAACAGTCTATCTGTTTTAAATTGTGCTCTATAAATAAATATGACTTGACTTGACATTCACGGTGCGGGGTGCTGTGTGTGTGTGTGTTTGTGTGTGTGTGTGTGTGTGTGTGTGGGGGGGGGGGGTGCATGGGTGGCATGCCGAGGCTTCTCCGGGCCTGTGGTGTGGGGCTTTAGGGATGCATTGGTGCGCTGGGCCGGCCTTCCTCAGCTGCTGCTCCCTGCTGCTCTGGCCTCCGGCCTGGGGCCGGCTTGCGGTCACTTTTGGGCAGGTGGGGCACATGGACGGCCCAACAGAGGCTCTGTCGGGCTGTCTCTGTGTGCCTGTTTGTCTCAGGTTGGGTTTTGGGTGGCCCCCCTCTCTTGGACCAGTTTTGGCCCCCCATTTGGTGGGTCATGCTCCCCTCCGGTGGTGGGCCTCCCTGCCGCCGGTGCATTGGCGGCTCTCAGCAGCTGGGGCTGGGTGGTGGGGTGTGTGCGGGCCTATCTGGTGGCTGCCTGCGGGGGCCTGGGTGCCCTGGCTCTGTCGGGCCTCTGTTGGGGGGTGGTATGACATCGGGACTCGGGGCTTGGTGTCCATGGCCGGATCCACTCTGGAGGGGCGGGTTGCCGGCAGGGCCTGTTGACTTGTCGCTACGGCCTCCTGGGGTTTCTGCATTGTGGTTGCTGGGGATCGCCCGGGGCTTCCCTTTGCTTCTCTCTCTGGATGGTGTGTGTGTCCCTGTTGGGGGACTCCCGGAGTTCCGGGCTTGGGGGCCGCTGTGTGTCTGTGGTTCCGGTCTTCCCTGTGTTACCTTCGTGTCCTGTGGGGACGGGTTTATGGGTCCCCACATCCACTATTGAACATTTTTATGGATAAACCTTATAGTGATAAGCATGCTCACACAGGTGTTTATATTCAGGTGTTTATCAGATACACACTCAGTTGGGTTTTGGTGGCCATTAAATATATATTGTATTACCATGTACTGTATAAAATACTTTCTAATGATATTATAAGTATCATTATATAAGTTGTTTGTTGTTGTGGTTTCTTGGTTTTGTCTGGTTTTTTTTCTCTTTCCGCAAGTCTAGAGGCAGACTTCAATGATGTTGATTTGTGTTCTCTTTATCCCCCTCTCTCTCCTCTATTCCTATCTCCTTCTTTACATTTTAACTCTTCTCTCACTTTTCTGCTTTATCTTTGTTTTCCGTCCCCGTGTCCATTACATCTGAAACAAACCCAAAGCATATTCTAATAAAATTTAATTTATATATCAAGTGGAGCATTAAGGCCAGCCATAATGCTCTGCTTGTGAAAGTAAATCTGTTGGGCATCACTTTGACACTCAGACAATTATTCTAAGTGTCACAATACCGGAGAGGACAAGGGAAAAAAAAAAAAAAAAACTAGTAGCCGGGGTTAAATCGTTGATCACGGGGAAACTGGCATTTTGGCCGCTCACCTCCTATTGTA
>NC_056516.1:6212018-6225118 GCF_014905685.2 Nematolebias whitei | reverse complement strand
TTTCTCTGTCTGCCTTTAAAAGTCACACTTGTTTTAAAAGGAGAAAAATATACATTATTATCTTAAAGAGATATCCTGATGCATGCTCAATAATCCAGGTAGAAAAATCTAAAAAAGTTAAATCTGGTCCTCTGGACATTCAAAAAAAACAAAAAAAACAAAGCAAATCAACAAAATCTGTTGTTCGTTTTCGTGTCTCATCCGAGAGACTTCCTCAGACTGAGGAAGTCTCTCGGATGAGAGATGAAACGTTTCTACATTTTTTGTTGATTTGCTTTGTTTTTTTTGTTTTTTTTGAATGTCCAGAGGACCAGATTTAACTTTTTTAGATATCTTAAAGAGAGTTTACTTTGAACAGACATTTTCAATAACAAACATTTAGTCCTGAAGCTGTGGAAAAAACATGCAATGTTCATCCAACAGGTGTCACTGTTCATCTCCTGAAAGGAAATGTCAAACACACAAAGGATTCTTTAAAACTGTTATCTCCATGGGAAAATCCTGGGAGTAAACTCCTCTCTGATAAAAGTTGAAGTCTCGGCAGGTGTTTCACTTCGAGGTTAGTTGAACCACAAGCTCCGATTAAGACTATCTGTCCATTTCATGGGAAATGAGTTCATATTGGCAGTGAAGTTAACACAGTGACAGTTTTTATTACATTAGATTAGTGTCAACTAAGGAGTTTGTAAGCTGAGTTTAACACCTGTAAAATAAAGTCTGTTTGTTCCCAAGGGAATAAATTCATCTTATTTTAACAGTTTCAAACACAAAACACATGAATGATGTTTGTTTTGAGATGAGGTGAACTCTTTTTCTGTTTAAGCTGAGCTGAACTGTTTTCTGAGATGAGGTGTTCTTTTTCTGAGGTGGTGTTCCCCTACATATTCCCCCACTTTTCGATTTTCAACCCCGATGGTTGTGAATCGAAAACTCATCCTCCACACCTCAGGAATGTTCCAAGAATGTTGTAGTAGATTCTCAAAAGTCAATGTCTATAATTCCATGGAAGGAAAACAAGGTTAAAGTTATCCCATACGAAGTCAGAAGGAATAATTCCAGGTAGGGAAAGGATCAGTGTTCTAGGTTATTCTACGTGTGTTCAAAGGGTTAATTCCGCAACGGGAAAGGCAAAGGTATTCCATTTGAGTTCAAAGCGATAATTCCATCTTCAAGGGAAAGGAAACTCAAGGGTAGTCCATGTGAAGGTCAAGGGGTCCTCTGGAAGGCATGGTGATGTCACTCTCTGGAACGATGGGTTGGATCGTCAGGAGATGCCGTGGTGTTAGCTGGATGATGGACTGGATCAGTTGGATGATGCAGTGATGTCATCTGGAGGAAGGATGGGACACTCTGGATGATACATCAGGATGGTGTTCATCTGGACCACAGGATGTTGGCGTAGGATGGTATCCATCTGGTGACTTCTGGTGACCATCTAAACCATTGTCTAAGTGCTTTGTTCATGTAATGGAATCCTAAAGATAAATCTGTATGCATGCAAATCTAATGTCAACTCAATTGACAACATAAATTGTTCAAGTGTTCTTGAATAAGAATAAAATAATCTAATGCCTCTACTTTTGTATACAGGTACGTAGACAAAATGTGTAGGCTAATGATTAAATGTTGAAGAAAAATAAAGCATGCACTAAGAAATTTGGTGTAAAAATAAGTAAACAAAAATTTAGGAGGCTTAGTTCATTTTGTTTAACAATTTTGTTTACTAAAATTGAATACTCACGTGGCAGCATGATGGCGCAACTGGTAGAGCTGCTGCCTCTCAGCGAGCAGGTCCCTGGTTCAAACCCCGGTCCAGGGGCCTTTCTGGGTGGAGTTTGCATGTTCTCTCCGTGCATGCGTGGGTTTTCTCCGGGTACTCCGGTTTCCTCCCACAGTCCAAAAACATGCATGTTAGGCTGATTGGTAACTCTAAATTGTCCTTAGGTGTGAGTGAGAGAGTGAATGGTTGTTTGTCTCATTTGTCTCTATGTGGCCCTGTGATGGACTTGCGACCCGTCCAGGGTGTCCCCCGCCCCTCGCACAGTGATTGCTGGACATGGGCACCAGCGACCCCCGTGACCCAAAATGGAATAAGCGGGTAAAGAAAATGGATGGATGGATGGATGAATACTCACGTGGTGAGTGTTGAATGAATTTTAAAACAAACTTTAACAAGTTGATCAGCTGAATGTGAGCATAAACAAAAACGATTCCGACGACGACCAGAAGTAGCTTTCCCCCACTTGTGGGTTGTTATCTTTCGACCGTTAATTGTTTGGCTTTTTTGCTTGATCTAGTGCTCAAAGAATGTTGAATTTGGTTTTAAAGTGTATTGTTGTAAGGTTTAAGGTGTTTTACCATACCTATTTCTTTTGAAAGTAAAATTGAATTTAAAGATTTGTAATCTTATGTTTTGAAATTTTCTATTTTAAGAAGAGTAAGATTTATTTGAATTTTGTAGTTTAAAACTCTTCTTGGTTAGTGGTTTAGTTTGAGCTTTGTGTGGCTTGATCTAGTTTGAGTACACAACTGGAGACAGTTGGTCTGTTATTAAATGTGTTTTTGTCCACCCTGGAAGGATGTTGTGGGTGAGCATTCCAGCTTTGGAAGCTTTCTGTTCATTGGGTGGTGTAGTGAACTAGGCCTGATGTCAAAACCTTGACCTTAGGCACCTTATGGGACAGAACCTGTCATTTCATTGATTTGAATCCAGAAATACAGGTTGACCCATCCTGAGACTTTCTTTCTTGAATTGATCAAGTGAAAGAAGACTATTTTCTATTATCATTACTATTTTACAAATGTTTTGATAATCAAATTGTGTTAGTTCAAACAATGTTTAAATGTTGAAGTGAACTACTCATTTTTAAATCAAATGTGAAACAGTAATAATGATTGTTAATCCTCATTCAAAGTAGAAATCAGGTTAATGATGCATTGTCTGATTTTCTGTCTTCAATGAGCATGTGTGTAAGTTGGTCAAAGTTCAAGTTTCGGTCAACTGCAAGTTTACTGAAAAAGAAATGTCATGTTTAACTTTTACAGCAAGATACTAGAGAAGTGACTCCACGAAGTCTGAGTTCTTCATAATATCTTTTGTCTGTTCTTAAACAATCTTAATCTTTTTCCTTGACTTTTTAATAACACCTTACATCACAAAACACACCTCTGTTTTGGTCCATCGACCAATCAGAAACTCCCAAATGAACTGGAAATAGAGCTCTTTAAATGTTGGTACTTCCTAGTTCAACTCAGTTGGAGTAGATGAAGAAGTTCTGCAGGAGCTCGAGCAGTTCTGCAGTTCTGAAACTCAGCAGTTCCAGAGTCCAGAATGCTGGAATGCAGAATGCTGGAATGCAGCATGCTCAGGACATCTGCGACTAAGCTGGACGAGAGAAGTTCAGAGGAATTATGAAGTCTGTTCTGGATGATCTCACGACTCCCGAGGTTTAGCTGTTCTTACGGAGACGCTGAAAGAGTTGAAAGGAGAGCTCTATACCAACGCTGAAACTATCATCTGCAAAGGTAAAAGAGTCGATCTCAACCAAAGCGTACCGTTGGGTCAAGCTGGAAAAGAAGGAGCGTGCTGTTTCTGGTTATGACAGACAAATTCCCTCACACATCT
Organism: Nematolebias whitei; assembly: GCF_014905685.2. Taxonomy (NCBI): domain Eukaryota; kingdom Metazoa; phylum Chordata; class Actinopteri; order Cyprinodontiformes; family Rivulidae; genus Nematolebias; species Nematolebias whitei. The sequence goes on along the minus strand of NC_056516.1, from coordinate 6,221,493 downwards.
CTCTCAAGATAAACTTCATTTCCCATCTTTAAATTCTTCTATCCTGCTAGCAAATCATTCCAGATATTTTTAGAAATGTCTGAAGCAAAGTTTTTCAACCACCGCCGTGTGGTTAATGTCTGTTGTACTGCTGGAAGTGAGAAAACAATCGCCGTATTGTTTACTTCCTGTAAAACTGATTAATAAGCTGTCGTTATTTTCAATTTTTGCCAATTAATGTAAATGTGTGATGTGTTAAACTTGATTCTGTTAATAAATGACCCACTGTCGTTGGTGAGTCAAAGATAATTAACGTTTCCGTCCACATTTTATTAAATTCAGATGCACGTCATTATACAGTCCAGAAAAATGAAAGAATCCGTTTAATTTATGAATATATCAGCATATGTTCATTCTACAGTGGTGTGGAAGTGTACTGGACCTTTTTCTTCCCCCACTTGAAGCTTTTCATGGGAGGCTTTTTGGTCATGGTATGTTTTGAGTTGTTTAGTCGTCTTGTTAAGACGCTTTTTATTAAAGGGGAAGGTATTTCTCAGTTGTTTATTCCGATCTTTCATGTACTGGTGGTTGGTGTTTTCACCAGGTTTGTAGTATGCGTATACAGGAAGTGTCATTTGTCGACCATTCATCATCTTAGATGAAGAAATGCCAGTAGATTGATGTAGAGCTCTTGCAGGTGGGAGCTGGCAACAGATCATGCATTCTCTGATGTAGCGGTTTACATCTTTGTGCATTCCTGGCCAGTAAGAAACCTGTCTTAATGCTTTGATTTGTTGTTTTCGCACTATTGTGTTTTGAAGATGGGGTTTCATGGGCGTGTGCTATCATCACCCCCCTGTGGTCATGAGGTACCACGAACGAAGGTGAAGTTGTTGGCTCAGGAGCAAATACTAACATGCCCTTGGAACATTTTCAGGAAAGGTTTTACCTTAAGGAACGAATGAAGTTCAGGAATCGACTCAAGTTCTTATGAGGAGGGAGTGACATGATCTGGATCTGTTAGGTAGTGAATCATCCGTTTGTTGGCTGGATCCAGAGATTGAAGCTTACTGATGTCTTTATCAGACAATGCTGGTCCAACTGAGATTGTGTTTACATTTGGTTGTGAAAGATCAGATGAGCAGGTTGCAGCACATGGATATGTGAGCGTTTGCACTGCTTGGGTGGGTGGGTTTGGGATAAAATCAGGTGGTTAGTAGGGGTCAAAAGACTGTGTTACCACTAGTGGTACTGTTGTTAGTTAACGAGTCTGTGAGATCGTTAAACTGTTTGTTTTGTCTTGACACCTGTGAGTGGCCTCTGGCCTCTCTGAGAATAGATGGACTCTGAGTCAGAGCATCATAGAGATCCCTGTTAGTGTTGTATTTGTTAGTCTGGAGAGACACTGTAGTGTCAATCATATGCGCTCTTTGCAGCTCTAGTGGTTGTGCAGGTGTAACTGACACTACCTCTATGGGAGGTGTGTTCTCAGTCACCTGATGTTTGTCTGTGGGTGGGGAGATGGTTGACCTTCCAGACGTATCCAGTGCCAAGCACTGTGAGTACAGTTCTTGTTCAGCAAAGATGGGCAGGGGTTGACGCACCTGGGCCCAAATTTTGAGATTCTTAAAATAGATCAAAGGCTGAAAACATGTCAACAAATCTTGTCCCACCAATCATAATCAGAATCAGAATAAACTTTATTGGAATTGCACCAAGGTACAACGCAAATATGTACGTACAGTCATCCGAAAGATGGGCGGAGTGCACGAAGCTGCAACTACAGGACAGCGCGGCCATTTTATCCTTATCTAATAATAATCTTAGATATGAAAAGGGGGAGAAACATGAGGGTAGATAGTGGTATTACAAAAAAAGATCTTTCACATCTTGTCTATCAGGACACGATTTGAGACATCAAAAAACTCTACCAGCAAGCACAATTAAAACATGATTACATTTGCATTTGACATCAAGGTGTTGGAATTGTTTCTAAATCAGACACATAAACAGGATGACTAAGTGTCATGTTACCAATCTTAAACTGTATCTGAGTCACAAAGGATACAGTTGTGTTGTTAGACGCGTACGGTGTGATACCAAGGAGGCACGGCTTAAGAACCAAGTTCTTGTTAGCGTATTTCGCTGCTGACTGCAGTTTCTTGAACAGGGTGGCTGACATCAGGGTGAGATCTGCAGCTGTGTCAAGGAGCGCGTCATGAGTGAGAACTTGTTCCAGCGTTAATGAAAAGTAAAACTTTCCTGCGGACCCCCGTTCGGCAAGGTTACACAAAAATTGGTGATTTGGAGGTTCCTCTGAGAATTCAGAGTAATTGTTCTCGAAATAGAGATCCTCAGGGTTCATTTGAACTTCTGAGATTGCATTCAGGGTGTGTGAATAGTCAGTCTGTTGATCTGAAGGAAGAACAATGTCAGAAATAGAGTTGCAATCTGTGGTGGCAGGTTGAATTTCTAAATCTGCAGCTGGTTGGTCCAACGGTTGGTTGGCCAGAGAGGTCACTGACCGAAAGTCAGCACCTTTGGTGTCATTGTCTTGGTGCGTTTCATGAAGGAAACGTTTAATTATCTCAAGTTCTCTAGGAGTCAAGCTGGTAGACTTACCTATTTTTGTCTTTGGTGATCCTTTGTACTTTTCAGAACATTTCTTATTTTCAGGTCAAGAGTGACGATCCTGAAAGGTGTGGGTCTGATTAGGAGAGTGTTTACCCCCCTGAAGAGGTTTCCAAGAACCTTGATATTTACCGGGACTTTTCCTTTGGTAAGGTGTCTTAAGCCGGAAATAAGATGAGTTCTTGTCAGCTTTGGGGAAGAGGGATGCAGCTTTTGCTCTGGTTGAGTCAGTGTCCACACTTGCCCTGTTAAGTCCCAAAGTTGAGGGTATTGTGTTGACAGCGAAAACATATTTGGGATCCACTGGCTTAAATTGGTTCAGCTTTTGAAAAGCCCTGCAGGCTAACTCTCTTAGCTGAAGGATGGTGAAGATTTGTGGGTCAGCAGAAATGCCGAGTAAGCTTGTAATTGACTCATTGAGATTCTGGATGAAAAGTGTTTTAAAGTTTAAATCTTCTTCCATGTTGGGGTAATTGTTATAACCAAGTAAGCGTTGAACAACCGGTGGTAGTAAGCCTGTGGGTGTTCATCTCTTCCTTTTTTTTTTTTTTTTTTTTTTTTTGATGGCCTCCCTTCTCCCCTTACAGCCATCCTCTCCACACCATTATTATGAAATATTTATTATAGTGACTATCTAGTGTAGGTTTTTTTTTTTTTTTTCCAATAGGATAGAAAGAAAGAAAAGACAAAGTAAGACTCCAAAATATAAGAAATATATACAAATAGAGCACACGTCAAAACACCCGGCCACTGTCTGTTCACCTGCAAAGAACATGACAAAACATAGCAACAAAATACATATGTATAAAGAACTTAAAATATTCATGGCTTTGCAGTAAGTTTCCATAAATATATATACCCATACCTACGCCTATATACATACATACATACATACACATGAATATACACTCACATACATATCTATATATCTACATCTAAAGCCTACATAAGCATCCCTGCTTCTATTTGTGTGTGGTTGTGAGCATGCATAAGTGTATAAGGCTTCTCTAATAGAACATTTATTAGTAACTGTGAAGCAGCAGAGACCCGACCCCCAAGACCAGAGGCAGATGAAAAAGGGGGGACCAGAGTCCAAGACCCCAGGAGGGACCCCGACCGCGGAGCCCCCAGAGCCACCCACACAGGACGAACCACTCACCCACCCCCCAGAACGGACCACAGGGGAGAACCGGAAGATCCCCACCAGCAACCACATACAGTGACCCCCCGGGGCCAACAGCGACAAACTCATAGGCCCCCGTCGGCACCCGCCGCACCGATGTAGGTCCAGGTCCAGGCACCGAGGCCCGGGCACCGAGGACTCACACCACCCAGGCCAAGGCCTGACAGGGCCAGAGGACCCGAGCCCCACCAGGCAGACACCAGGCCGAGCCGACACACGCCCAAGCGCCCAGCCCCCGATACCAAGGGCCCCAAGCGCTCCGGCAGGCAAGGGCACACCCCACCAGGGGGCCGCGCGATAGGGGCGCGATGCCAAGCACCCCCAGTTGTATCAAAGAGGGGGCAGTCCGAGTCTTGGCCTAACAAATATCCATTCATACACAGACACAATCACACTATCCCAACCTCAATCTCACATTCATTCACTCAAAGACATACAATAACGATACATTTCATTCTTATTCCCGATACACACTCTAAACCCCCCAGGTCCAAGACATGTACCCGCCCTCTACAGGGGGCAGCCCATGCCCAAACCCAGGAGGTAAACCCATTCATTCCTGAGCGGAGAAGAGCCAATACCCCAGAACCGGCCCAGGCCATGCCCCGCCGACAGGACACCCCCCCACCATGAAGAGGACACGCCACCAACCACCCCCACACACCGTCAACAACCAAGCACGCACCCCCAGCCGACCGCCTGCCAGGCCCCGGCAGCCACCCCGGTCAGCAGGCCAACCATGGCACCCAAGAGCCAAGCTCAGGGGGTCCAAACAACCCCAGGGAGAGCACAGCGCCAGCACCGCCCACGGCAACCCCCAGACCCCGAACCCCCACATAGTCCTGGTCAACACCCGACGGCCTGCCCTTCTCCTGGACCCCACCCCCGGAATGGCAGTCAGGGAACTAGGTGGGTAGGAAGAGGAGAAAAAAAATAAATAAATAAATAAAAATAAGACCCCGACACATACACCCCCACCCCTAGATGTGCTGTTGATGTGTGTTGTTGTAGAGTGCCATTAAAAAGGAAAGAAGAAGGAGCAAAGGCTGGCAAGGTGCCAGTTTCCCCTCCACCCCAACTCTATCCAAACCCTAGTGTCTAAATGTAACCGTTGTAAGTGAGCACAGGCACAGGGGGTGAGAGTAAGGTCATCCCACCACCCATAGCCATGTGCCCACTTCAAATTCCTATATATGAATGTCATGAGGATGTTATGAATGAATGTCTAAGGTGTACAATAAAATTGAGTCCCAGGTGGCTATGGTCAACAAAGATGTAAAATTGTTGCAGCACACCCGAGCCCAAACAACCCTAAATGTGTGGAATTGAAATGAAGAGGGTGGAGGTGCATGGTGAGGGATGGGGAGAAATAACTGTGAGAGCAAATGCTCCCACAGGGAGTCAGCTCCCCCACTGACCCAACAGCCCCCCCCCCCCAGCCCCCCAAGGTCCACCCAGGGATTGAGGCCAAGACACCTCTCCATCTGGACCGACCGCCAGGCCCGCTGAGCTCCAGACCAGAGAGGGACAGAGCCCTGAGGGCCGCCATAAGCCGCACCAGCAGCCTACACACCTGAGGGCCACCAGGACCCCCACAGACCGCAGTCAGCCCGCTACCAGATGGAGCCAAACCCCACCAGGACGACCCGGCCAAGAGCGCCCGCCCAACCGCCGACAGTGCCAGGAAGCACCGGGAGCGAGCCCCCACCACAGGAAAGGGGCCAGCCAGCCAGCCATGCACAGTCCCGGGCCGCCCCCAAGGACATCCACCCCATCCCCACCCCAGAAGAAATACTACACCCACCCCTCATTCGGACATCTCTCAAAACACATAGCACACTAGACACCTAGGCTGGGTCAAACTACCCCCTCTTAGGGGCCACTGGTCACGCCCCCAAACACCCAACCCCCCAGCCCATGAACCCACAACCCACCAGCGAGCCGAAGGCCCCCGCCCAGAACCGGGCACCAGAGCGCAAGCCGGCCCAGAGCCCGGCAACCCGCCCGCCAGAGCCCAAGATCCCCGAACCCCACAGGCCCAAGCCCGGGGGCGATAAGCCCCCAGAACCCCAAGCCCCCGCGCCCACCCCGAACCCACACCAGCACAGCCAGGCTACCAGATCGGTGACCCACGACCGCCGCCACAGACCACCTGAGGGCCTGCATGCAGCCACCAGCAGACATCCCCCAGAACCACCCAGGCCCTCCCCAGAGGGAAAGCAGTGCCCCCCTGCCCAGGTACCCCCAAGAGCCCAGCCCCCGGCAACCCCCCCGGGGCCCCAAACCCATACACCCGCCTCCACATCAACCCCAAGGCCCCACAAGGTCAGATCCCAGACTACCCACCCTCACTATGTAACGGAGCCGATCAAAGGAGCCCACAGAGATTGATCCAATGTGTCGGCAGATGCTGTTTCAAGACTGATATGATCTAACAGAAGATTTTTATACTGATTAATGCTAAGATTATTTTTATTTTTCCAATTCAGGAGTATGGTTTTCTTTGCGATGCATAAGGCAGTGAAAATCATGCGACATGTATTTTTTTCCAGGGTAACATCTTCCAAGATAGCCAATAAGCAAACAGACGGAGAGAGTGGAATATTACATTTCAGACATTTAGACAAGTCTTCACAAACCTGGACCCAGAACCTCTGAACGGGTGGGCAGAACCAGAGTGCATGGATATAATCATCAGGAATATTGCCTGTGCACTGTGAGCAGTTGTTAGATGATGTAAATCCCATCCGAAACATTCGCTGACCTGTATAATGTACTCTATAAAGAACTTTATACTGTATTAATTGTAAGTTGGAGATTCTAGTCATTTTAAATGTTCTTAAACATATTTGAGACCAGGTTTTTTGGTCAAAATTGATTGATAAATCTGATTCCCATTTTGCAACAGGTAACATTATGGAGTCATTGATTCTAGACAATTTCTTGTATATTTTAGATAATAATTTGGGGGATTTAAGATTAAGGAACTCTAACACACATATTGGTGTTTCTAACAAAGTTTTATTAAGCTTAAATTTCTTTTTTATGATAGACTTAATTTGTTGATATTCTAAGAAGTATTTATTTTCCATGTCAAATTGTATTATTAAATTATTAAATGGAATAAAGTCTACACCTTCATATATGTGTTCCAGACGTTCAATTCCCTTGACTCTCCAACCTGGGAAATTTAACATATTATTTTCTTGTAGGATGTCAGGATTGTTCCAGATGGGTGTGTCTACAGGGGAGTAGTGAAGATTTTGTCATTTTCAAATACTCCCACCATGCTGTCAGAGAAGAGCTAATACTGATGCTTTTAAAGCAAACATGTCTTTTTATATTTGTGCTAATAAACGGTAGATCTGAAATCTTAATATTATTGCATAAAGTTTGTTCTATGTCTATCCAAGTTTCATCTAATGTATTTGGATTTAACCACTTTGAGATATATTGTAACCTATTGGCTAAATAGTAGTGATAGAAGTTGGGAAGTTCTAATCCTCCGGTATCTTTGGATTTCTGTAATGCTTTTAAGCTAATACGTGGAGTTTTGTTTTTCCAAAGGAATTTAGATATCAAAGAGTCCAGTGACTTAAACCATTCAGTTGAAGGTTTATTTGGAATCATTGAGAATAAATAGTTTATTCTCGGCAGGACCATCATTTTTACTGAGGCAACTCTTCCCATAAGTGATATGGGCAAAGATTTCCATCTAGTAAGATCATCTTCAATGTTCTTTAAAATTGGGATATGATTCAATCTTATTAAGTCTTCCAATCTAGGAGAAATATTAATGCCCAAGTATGTGATGTTACCTGATTGTAGTCGTTCATTGAGAGAAGTATTAAACACGCAGTTTATTGGAAGAGCTGTAGATTTTGACCAATTTATAGAATAATCAGAAACTTTTGAGAATGAGTTTATTAATTCGATAACATTAGATATTGAATTTTCTGTGTTCTGAAGAAAAAGTAAAACATCGTCAGTGTAGTGAGTCACGTTGGTACGTGTCACTTGTTGTAGTATGACAAATATATGAAATATATATGCATACAATTTCACGAGTTCCTCATCTTTCTGACTGTGTAATGCTGTGCATTGAATTTAAAGAAATGCGAACGAGAGACGTTATTTACCTTTGACCCATCAAAATGAATGGAGTCATTTATTTTCAGAATCAAAGTTTAACATCAAACATTTACATTAATTTGGCAAAATATGAAAATAATAACAGACAAGTTTCACAGAAAATGAGCATCGATCACGCGGCGGTGAACGAGGACTTTGCTTCAGATATTTCTAAAATATCTGTACTGGTTTTGTGAGAGAGAGAAGAGTTTAAGATGAAATGGAGATTATCTTACAGAGAACTATGTGAGAGAATTAATATCTGTTGACCAGAACGTGCACGCTTCATCAGATTTCAGCTCGCCTCCGGTACACTTTAGTCGAAGAAGAGACCGTTACCTTGTTGATGATAGATCAGCTCGATAGAGAATCCTCCAGACCTTTCAGCGTCTCCGTTGAGAGCTGCTGAAATCCTTAGATAGTCGTGCGTGGGTCGTTCAAACAGAAATTATAATTCCAAAACGTCTCTGGATCATCCTGAATTCTCGGATTCTCTTCCATTCACTTCACCATTCTCCATGAATTCTCCATGAATTCTCTTCAGAACTCCTTGAGCACTAACTTGAGAACTCTTTGAGAACTGCTTCAGAACTGCTTCAGAACTAACTTGAACTGGAAAGTTGCCACATTTTAAATGGGTCGACTTCCGGTTCAATTTAGAGCTTTCTGATTCGTGGATGTACCAGAAAGAGGTGTGGTTTTTGACGTAAGGTATTATCAAAAGTCGAGGTCAGGGAATGAGATTTGTTTAACAACTGACAGAGAGATTATTGCAGAAAAGCAGACTTTTTGGAGCCTCACTCTGTTGTATCTTTCCAAATAGTAAAACATGACATCCCTTTTTCAGTAAACATTTAGTTGACCGAAGCTTCAACTTTCACATACTTACGACTTGGCTCATTTCAGACAGAAAATCAAGAAATGCATATTCAGGTGATTTCTTCTTTGAATGAGGAATAAAAATCATTACTTACTGTTTATGTAAAATAAAAATGAGTAGTTCTTTTCAACCTGTAAGCATTGAGTGAAACTAACACAATTTCATTATCAAACATTTGTAAAACAGTAATGATTATAGAGGATTGTCTTTTCTGCTTGATTAATTCAAGAAAGAAAGTCATCAGATGGCTCAGACTTATTCAGATCAATGAAAATAACAGTCTCTGTCCATCTGGTAGATTTGAGGTCATCAGGGTCAGATAAGGGTCAGACCAGGTTCACTACATCAGCATAAAGACTAATTTTATGTTCTATATTTTTACACAGTATACCTTTAATATCAACAGTTTGTCTTATTGCTGCTGCTAAAGGTTCAATAAAAATAGCAAATAGTGCAGGTGAAAGTGGACATCCCTGCCTGGTCCCCCTCTGTAAACAGAAGCTTGAAGATATTTGATTATTTGTCCTGACACATGCTCTTGGTGAGTTATATAATATTTTTAACCAATTAATGAAATGGTCCCCAAAACCAAATTTACTCAATGTAGAAAATAAAAATTTCCAGTTTACCCTATCAAATGCTTTTTCTGCGTCCAAAGACAAAATAGCTGT
>NC_056516.1:6205246-6211918 GCF_014905685.2 Nematolebias whitei | reverse complement strand
ACCGTCTCAGCTGTTTTGAACACGAGTGTGGCAGAAAGACACAACAGATGGTGACCCCGACGGTGCAGCTGGCGGACACAAGAATTGGATCGAGTGGTGCTGGACACACGCAGAGGAAAACTGAGCCCGATAAACAGGTAAGCGGATTACCTAAGTTGGCCGAAAGGCCCGAAATCTCCGCAATTCGTCCGTAAACCAAATTCTAGTTTCCTCTGTGCGTGTTTAATACCATCTCTGGAAATAAAGATGGTTGTTAAGCTAATTTACGGTGATTAGTGATACTTCTGACGAATGGATTACGCGTATTCAGACACTTTGGGTGTTATACGTGTGTTGTGCGTGTGCTTGGGTGTCCTTTGCACGGCTTAGTTTAACATTTAAGTGTATTTCGTAGTTAGTTTCACGATTTTGAATCGTGCCGGAGGAAGGTCAAGGACTTGCCGGGGTTCGCGTCAGACGTGAATGACATATTTCCTTTTTTCAGCGGTAGTGGCTCACAGGCCGTTACTCTGACGAGAGAAACGGAAACCGAGTCGGGGACTCGCAGCTACGGGACGCGTCTTCCGTGACGGAGTGTTGACTGCCCGTCAAATTAGACGCCATTAATAATTTAGTTCAAAGGGAAATGTGAAAGTCTGGGACTTAGTTAGTTTTGCCAAATTTCCTGTGATCAGGGATCACATTAGGGTTAGGACGTTAATTGTTTGCGCCATTTTTTTTTCTATGTTGTGTAAAGGCTTCAAGGCCGGAGGCGTTGAGGGAGACGGAGCAATAGGAGGAAGAAAAAAGAGGGGGGAGTGAGCATGTCTGAATCTGTGTGTGGGGGCGAAGCGAAGGGTTACTTTTTTCTTTTTACTGTGTGTGTGTGTGTGTCTGTGGGTGAGTGGAGCTTCCATATCCTGACCGAAAGGGGGTGCTGTTGTATAAGGCAAGGACAAGTCTGTACTCATAACACAGACTTGTGAATTGTTTTATCACAACGGGGCCAGCTGTGAATGAGAATAAAAAAGATTTGAAAGCCTGAGTGTGTGAACGTTGTCATCAGGTGTGGAACTCATAAATGAGAAACATGTGACTCCTGTGGAAAGTCTACAGGATCAATACATGCGTTAAGAGCATATTGGTGAACAATCTAAACGATATGGAACAATTTTGAATATGAAATTAGTATAAATGCGCACGAAATATGGGAATTATCAAAAAGAAACAGAGGCAATTAGCTAAAGACCAGCAGACCAATAGCTAAAACAAGCAGAAATAATCTTAAAGTAACAAAAGTAAGTGGGTAGAGCTTGGTTTTCCTGAATTGGGCTGTAAAAGTTGGATTAATTTAAAAGGAAAGGTAGAATTAGCTGATATTGGCATGAAACAGCTAAATAGTATCTGAAATGTGAGCAGAAATATCTGAATCTTCCAAACATTAGCTGAAAGGAGCACAATGTTCAGAAATTAGCTGAAATAAGTCAGGAGAAGTAAAAAAACGTTGAAGTAAGCTGAATACAGCTTAAAAGAGGGAGGTACACGGACTCTGTTGTAATACATTCCGCGTGAGAAGGAACGAGGTGATGGATGGACAGACTGTCAGACAGGTAGTTGTGGAAAACACCTAGTTAAGACCAACTGTGGGTGAGGTCAGAAAAAATTCAGTAGTCCGATAGGCAAGCAAACCACACTGTTTATTAGGGTTCATTCATGGGAACTGTAGAGGAGACAGGAGGTGCTTGGAGGTGGTACATCATCAGGCAGGCTAGGAAGCAGCCTGACAGGTGGTCAGAGGTTGGACCGGGTAAAACAAGGGTGAGCAGAGAGGAGGTCGTTGGCTGAACATTCTTAATGCTCTCATTTTAGGGGTGATCTTGGCAGGAGGAGATCTGAACGCCATTTTCAGTCACTGAACGTTGGGAAAGTAATGTAATACATCGTTTAAAATAGGAAGAATAATCAGCAGCTGATTGGACTACAGCTATCGGAGGCCAGACATAAACGGGGATAAGAGAGCAGGGTCAAAAAACATTTGTGTGTTCAATCAGTGTCAGAGGTAAAGGAGGAGGCAGTGACCTCTGGAACAGTTGATCTGCAGCAATGGTTTGAAACTCAAGGCCAGAGGGCCAGAGGGGAACATCCCGTGTATGAGCGGTAATTAACCGAGAGATGGAGTCAGAGGGAGTCAGCTGGAGGTATTGTTGGAACAGCTCGCTGTGTGGGAAGATGAAGATGGCAGACAGCTACTCACTGAGCGGGCGAGGGACAGAGGTAAATTGATAACAAACGTACTGAACAGACAGGCAAAGGTAGAGAGCTGCTGACAGAGAGCTGCTGACATGATGCAGAGAAGGAAGGTAGATGGTTGAGGTGTCAAAGAGACCAAGTGGAAGAGCAGCAAGGCTCGCAGCAGTGGTGCTGGGTTCAAGCTGTTTTATCAGGGTGTAGATAGAAAGAGAAATGGAGTAGGGGTGGTCCTGAAGGAAGTGAGGAATAGGTTTGACACAAAGAGGAGGTAGGGGGTGAATGCTGTTGGAGAGGACATGGAGGTAGTCGGAGTGAGGACATAGGGTGCATAGGAAAAAGAGGAAATAAGGAGGATGATTCGTTGTGGTGACTTCTGAAAAGGGAAAAGCCGAAGGAAGAAGGAGAAATAAACATCATAAACAGGTCAAATTAAGTTTAAGCATTTCTGGATGACACATTGTAAACAAATTAGCCAAAATTTCTTCTTGGAATTGACAATAACATCAGTTAATAAATTCAACTAAAAAACGACAGAACGTAAAATAAGGAATAAACAGAATCCTTGACACTTGTAAAATGAAGAAAAAAATTATTCTGGTCAAAGAAACTCTTAACTAAACTCAAATTGAAAGGCTTGGGTTAAATTAATCAGTCTAAAGGACTTTATCACATATTGAAAATGTTGTTTAGAGTTTAGGAGCTGTTCCCTTCTAAGAGCTACCTGAACTAGGTTAATTATGGGAAAACAACAATTCTAGTGGGTAAATGAAATGACTCTAAACATCTTGAGATTTCACACAGGTCCTATGAGTGCATAAGAACAGAGTTGAGTACATGGTGAGTTTGAGAAGTTGTGCTTTGTGAACAAAGGTGCATGCAGACGTTTTTGTGCAGTGCTAAGGGTCTCTGTGATGTCTTGAAGTGTAGACATAGTCTTAATTGAATTGAATTAGAAGTATTTTGTTTGGGATGCAGTGAACAAGAGTAGTTATGAGATGGAAGAAGTTGCAGATTTGTTATATAACAAGCAGTGGTTACATATAATCATGTTGCCTAAACCTTTACAAAGTCTAAATGGATAATGTGGACCTGAGAGTGGTCCTCACTGTCAGGTGGTGAGTCAAAACACATATTCTAAAAGATTGAAGACATTATTTTGAATGGAATATTTTATGCAGTAGGCGTAAAGAATTGGACTGTGCAGTGTTTAATGAAAGTTTTCACTCTTATGTAATTGAGCGTTTAAAACATCTGTTGTGCAATCCAGGACACCAGAATGACTCTGTTGAAGGTAAACGCTGTGGTCCCAGAATAGAACTTGCTAACAGAGGATTAATGGTGATAACAGATGCTTAACGTTGAATCAGACTTTTAATAATTGGATTGTTTATTTTTCCTTCTCAGCAGCCTGAGAAGACAGAGCTGTGGATTGGGGAGGTGAGTCTGGCTAGGCCCACAAAACACAGACAGATAGCCTTCTAATACATACAGCATCCATCTGAGTTTTGATCATGACTCTAGTGCTGGGTGCCGGATCGGATACCAGATGTGTTCAGGTGGACGCTGAAGTTGGGTCTGGGAAACTGACCAATGGGACGGTTCAAAGAAACTGTCAGTCGAGCACCACTGACACAACAACAAAGAAATTGTCAGCCAAGCAATATAACTTTTCACTATGGAAACAAAACAAAGATCTATCAGTCCAACAACAACCTGAATTAACTGTCCAGAGGGGGTCCTGGATTTTGTCAACAGCAGGAACATCCAGTCAAGTCTTGCTGTATGCTGAGTGATGAACTGCTGCATGAAGCTGAACTGGTCTCCAGACCAAGGGAGACAAGCTGATGACAGAAAGGCTGAAAGAAAAGCTGGTGGTCCATCTGTCCAAGGTCACTAACATCAACTGCAGCCTGACGGAGGTGTCAACCCCACATTTGGTCTGTGATGGTCATCCGAGCGCCTTGGGGTCTGGATCAAAACTGCAGTTGGCGTTGATAATAATCACTCACACAGGCTCATTTTAAGACAGGTGACAAAACATGACACAGAAGTACTACTGTGGGGGTTCTAGATGATTCGCCCTTTTCCAATTGCTCTGAGATAAAAATTGTTTTATTACCTCTAAACCTAATAGGACGATGAATAATGCTCCCCACCCCTGAGCAAAATATTGACTTTTTAACTTTTCGTTTATACAGGTCACGGAGTCTCATTCCAGAGAAACCTGTACCTGAGACCTGATTTGGATGGAGTTCACTAATGTTTTCTAAAGTAATACTAAATGATTGTCTTTGCCTTGAATGAGCTCATTTGGTGGGTCTGGTTTGATACAAGGGATGAAATTTATTTAATGGTTAACTCTTTGGAAATGGTGGAGATGCCAGGGAGAGCTTGGGTTTTATTTGGCTATTTTTTGCAAAACCTGGATTTAATAACAGTAGGGGGAAGATTAAAACTACACCATATTTTATATTTCTGAAACTAATACTCAGACTGGGTGTTAGTAAATTACAGCCAGTAAAACTTCAGATTTGAAACAGAAAACTGTTTCAAAAAGGGGGAAGGTGAAGGCTGCTCTTAGCAGGAAACAGTTCATATAATGATTAAATCATTACAAAATATACAAAACTAACTTCTTAGGGTTTTATATTTAAAATGAACAACAAAAAGCCAGTAGTAAGTCTGAGGCGTTTAAAGGATCATTTAGGATAATCACATTGACATTTGAAAAGTGGAATAAATCAGAAGCCTATAAAACGACATTGCACTTGTATATATCGGTTTAACAAAAGTATTTTTCTCTTTCTTTGTTGTAATGTATACAAATTCCAGAAAAGGGGGACGCACCTAGCATCAAAACACAGACTCCTGAAGTGGATTTGAGCAAAGGTTAAGGAGAAATGGAGTGATTCTGTATTTTTAAACACAACTGACTTGACTGACTGGACTGGACTTAAATAGTTTAATTGGGCTAATAAAAGGTTTCATGAACAAAGTATTTTAACCACATGTTTTACTGCTGAGGAACAGGCTCGGTGGTTAATTTCTTCCTTGCTTCTCCCTCTCTAGCACAGACAGGTACCTGGAGGGAAGATTAAATTCCTCTAGTTTCCACAGTGTTATATGTCAGTTGTTTAAAACTTTTAAGGTTATATTGTATTTTGATGCTGTTGGCGCATGCTCCCCACTACACCTGGAGGAGGTGACAGGACCTTCGTGGGAGCTCACTCTTTGCCCCTTTGTTCTGGTAGGAAAAGGCAGTAGCAAACATTGGAGAAGAAGTCTCCGCTCTGCCTAAGTCGGTCAGTCAGGTGGAACGGGAAAGGAAGGAAGGAAGATTCCCAGCCCTGACCGTGAAGAACAGAAGACGCGTCAAATTGATTTTAGTTTTGTCCCAATGCACACACACGTCATTTAGAATGTCTAATCAGACTGATAAAGGTTCTGAGGACTTTACATGAAGATATCTCCGCGGGCCGCCGCCGAGCATCAAAAGGACCCTTGTGGACGAACAAGGCCTCCCACCGCAAGCTCAAGAACCGAAGACCTGCTAGATAGTCCTGTTTAAATTGAGTGTTTTGTCTTTTCTTGTTTAACATGAGTGTCT
The DNA here is from genome assembly GCF_014905685.2 of Nematolebias whitei. Taxonomy (NCBI): domain Eukaryota; kingdom Metazoa; phylum Chordata; class Actinopteri; order Cyprinodontiformes; family Rivulidae; genus Nematolebias; species Nematolebias whitei. The sequence goes on along the minus strand of NC_056516.1, from coordinate 6,206,082 downwards.
TGTCTTTTCTTTCAGTCATTCTGAAAAACAACCAGAGAAGGGTCGTGGATTCAATTGGAAACTCTTAACGATTCAAAATTTTACTCCATTCAATTGGGCATTTAATCATTCTAAAATCCCACGAGGTATTTTAAAGGTGGTTTAACAGGAGGTCAATTTTGGGATTAGGGTAGAGTTTTACTTAATTTAGTGTGTTGGGTATTTATCATTTACTAGGAGTGTTGTAGTGTTTTTTGTATTTTTATAAAGGTTTATGCATTTGGTATTTTTTACAGGTTTTGAAGGGTTTGAACCAGGGGTCTGGTCCAGGACCCCTGGAGGGTTGCAGTAAGTTTGGGTGCGGTGGCAGTGTTACTCACTTCCATCTGTAAACATCCAAAAGGGTGTGATCTCCCATGAATATGGGGAGATCAAAAGAGGGATTGTTGGATTTCATATTTTTATACCTTTTTATATTTCCTATCAAGCATTCAAATGTCATGTTATACAAAGTGTTTGTGTGCCTTTCTTCAAGGGTTGAACTATATTTATAGAAAATGTTTACTAATTCTGACTATTTTACCTTTACATAGAATCTTATATTAGCTAATGATAATTTTACAAGTTCACATTTGATATATTACAAGCAATCAAATCATGCCAGATAGCAGGTAAGATTTGCTCTGAGCACAAGGTAACATAAATAAAGCTAGAACACATTTCTTTAATTTAGATTTAATATAGTTGACTAAGTAAAATCCCTCAGGTCCGTATGATAATAACAATTAGCATTTAATCGTTTAATCATTATTTGATACAGGGTCGGTTTAGATGAGAGGACACAGGTTTGATCTTCA
>NC_056516.1:6175405-6205146 GCF_014905685.2 Nematolebias whitei | reverse complement strand
GACGTTTTAAAAAGCGTCCGGACACGTCGCCATCTTGGCTCGCCCCCAACGAATTTCAACTTCTTTTCGCGGCGAAAACGAACTTTAACAAGCGATCAGCTTTTTGGCATGACGTGAAAGTCTTTTCACAAAATCTGGATGAACGAAGCGTTACTTTAGCCAGAGTGGGCCTGTAGCTTAGCTTAGCTTCTCAGCTTAGCTGTTATTACTGATCCAAAAACGCCTTTTGGGACGGCTTAAAAACGTATTTCTCAACAGTTACCTTTTCATTATAAAGACTCGACTCTGTCGGTTTGCCTTAGTGAATCAGATTAGGACTTTTTACCGTTTAAATTGTCATTAAACGGGCCGTTAGCGTTAGCTACGCTAATTGCTAACATATTCCACTGCAATATTATAGATTTTACCGTTCGTTGCGGCTTAAAATCTAAACTATTTTATTTTAAATTTTGGAAACTGAATTGATCAAATCCTTAAACCCTTGAGTTTAAATCGGCTTCATTCAATTGGTTATAAAATGCATGCAAAATTTTTTTTATTTTTATGTAGAAGCAGACGCGGTGTGAGCGTTGCGACCCCCACCTTCTAAATGGGCACACACACGCAGATGTGCAGGACAGATGGGAAGAACGCAGCTTGAAGCAGAGAAAGAAATGCAGCTTTAACACATTTTTATGCTCATAATTCAACAACCAACGTAGAAAATACTTTTCTGTGTGTATAATTTGCATAAAATGCTCCTCTAACGAGCCTAACATGGCAGGCACCAATTATGTAGAGGGATTTGTGATTTGATATATATTATAAATTATTAGTTATGAGTTAAGCTCATAAGATATGCATTTATTATGCAAATAACCTTGTTGTGTGGACACCACCTCTTTCCAGAGGAAAAATCAGTCTCTAACCCTCAAATTAAATGTAAACTGAAATGTGAATTCTTTTCTCATGTTTAAAGGGCATCAAATCAGTTAATACACACATATATGCCAAAAATAATCACAAATCTAGTTTATTTTATGTATTTTATTACAAAAATAATGATCTGTGATATATCTGATATAGATTATTCATAACAAACAAATAACGAAATAGCTTTGTATCAGAGGTCTACTTGTTTATTCAAATCTGTGAAACTTTAAATAGGCAGATTTTTGGACTGGTTCTGTTTGTGGAGTAATTTAAATTGGCTAAATTAACTGTGGTGTATATCAAGCAATATTATTGTGAATGTATGATCACCAGAAAGGCATTAAAGGTCTCTTGTGCCAGAATGAGTTGTCAGAATGTCCACAACTGCTTATGAGTGATGCCTGAGATGCTATGGGTGACTAAGAGGAGGATTTATCCTGAAAGGTCACCTGTCATCCGTTGGAGGGACCAAGGTCCGATCACTGGCTCTTTGAAGTCAGCTGGGATTTACCACTCTGCCGTGTCAAGGAGTTCTGGTTCAAATCTCAGGTTAAGGCCAGGTTCTCTCCTGGTTCGTCAGATCCTCTCGCCCTGAGACGTTTGCAGGAAAGCTTCTTCCCAGAACATCTCTCTAGGATGAAGTTTAAGTGGGTTGATGTAGAAAGAGCGGTGAAGTGGATGAAGTAGTGTACGAAGTGTAGTAGAAGTAACTGTCTGTCTGTGTGTTACAGATTGACTTAGGAACCTCCCCTCTGAAGAGTGATGGTTCATAACTCTTTGTCATGTTTTAAAAAAAATCACAGTCCATTTTCTCTGTCTGCCTTTAAAAGTCACACTTGTTTTAAAAGGAGAAAAATATACATTATTATCTTAAAGAGAGGTTACTTTGAATATCCATCCATCCATTTTCTTTACCCGTTTATTCCATTTTGGGTCACGGGGGTCGCTGGTGCCCATGTCCAGCAATCACTGTGCGAAGGGCAGGGTACACCCTGGACGGGTTGCAAGTCCATCACAGGGCCACATAGAGACAAACGAGACAAACAACCATTCACTCTCTCACGCACACCTAGGGACAATTTAGAGTTACCAATCAGCCTAACATGCATGTTTTTGGACTGTGGGAGGAAACCGGAGTACCCGGAGAAAACCCACGCATGCACGGAGAGAACATGCAAACTCTACCCAGAAAGGCCCCTGGACCGGGGTTTGAACCAAGGACCTGCTCGCTGAGAGGCAGCAGCTCTACCAGTTGCGCCACTGTGCTGCCCCATTATTTAATCAACCTAATTAATTTTTTTTCTCATTTCAAGACTCCACTACCACCTTCAGGTCCCCAACTGTTACTGGGCCTATACAGGCCATCAGCCGACATTGAGAACCTTGAGCAGCAGGGAGACCCAAAAAGCAAAAGTGATTTTCTTTGTATTTTCAGGTTAATATGATTATTAATATAATTTAGTAATATATTAATTTAATTAAGCTTTTAGCGAGAAGGGGTTTAAGCAGTGTTGGTTATTCTTCAGCATTGGTTTCTTCGAATGGCTAATGATCTGAGCCAAGGGGATCGGATTGGAGTTGACTGTTCATTCGTTCCCGATGCAGCAGGAGCTGTTTCAGTACTACCTTTAAAAATGGCAGCATAAGTCATCATCCAGACAATAATCGGTTCTGCTGTACAAACGCTGGTCCAATACAGGATGGAACATACTCCCCACGTCAAACCCCATAGCACCAGGGTGACTAGCTTCAGGGTCCAACGTCTTCTGCTTCGGACTTGCAAGGACAGGGTCAGATACAGCATATGCTATGGTATGGTATATAGTTTATTCATTTTAAAAAAGTACAAAACAATTCCATAACAATATAAAAAAAGGATACAAAAGATTTAAAATGAAAGGCAGCAGAAAGAAGAAAAAATCTTATTATATCTGCCCCTTTTTTCAAACAATTATTTCAGACATAATAGTCTTCAAGTAACAGAACAAAATGAATAACTCTTTCTAATTTTTCTAATTCTAATACAAAACACACACTAAGCTACTTCATATATTTTTTTTTAACAATTCAGTTTTGATCTTTTTCTTAAATGTACACATTGACTTGGCATTTTTCACATCACTCTCTAGACCATTCCACAATCCAACTCCTTGGATTGAGGTAGACCTTCCCTTCAGACTAGTTCTGAATTTTGGTTTGACAAATATTTCTATCCCCTTAAGATTGTAACAACTTTGTCTTTTAATAAAATTTCTTTGGATATTTAATGGTAATGTGTTATTTTGAGCCCTATACATAACTGATAAAATACTGTAATCTACTAAATCATGGTACTTCAATAACTTCAGTTGATGAAATAATGTGCTTGATGGGTGACAGTAATGCTTTCTGGTGATAATTCTTACAGCTCTTTTCTGTAAAATAAAAATAAGCTTTGTAAATGTTTTACACGCTTTCCCCCAAACATCAATGCAATAGATTAAATGTGGAACAATGATTGTGTTATACAACATGTACAGAGCTTTATCATTTAATAATTCCCTGACTTTGTATAGTACTGCAATAGATTTAGATATTTTTGTTCTTACAGAATTTATGTGATTTTTCCATGTTAGCTGTTCATCAATGATTACACCCAAAAATTTCATCTCATTAACTACAAATATTTACACCCTCAATTTTAAATGGATCATCAACAGTTCTCTTTTTGTTACTAAATATCATGTATTTAGTTTTATCTAAATTTAATGATAATTTATAAAGTTTAAACCAAGTTTGTATTTTATCAAATTCTGTCTTCATCAAATCCTACATCCATTTTACATCTTTACCCAAACAGAAAAATGTGGTGTCATCTGCAAAAAGGACACATTTGAGGAGTCCTGATACATTCACTAAGTCATTCACATATAAAATAAATAACTTTGGTCCAAGTACAGAGCCTTGAGGAACTCCACAAGTGATATTGCACAAGTCAGATCTTACACCATTTATTTGTACAAACTGTTTCCTATCTTTTAAATAGCTAGATACCCAGTGTAATGCTGGTCCTCTTATACCATATTTATTTAATTTTTCAAGGAGAATAGTGTGGTCAATAGTATCGAATGCTTTTTTTAAATCAACAAAAATACTAACACAATACTGTTTTTGATCGACAGCAGTAGTTATTTGTTCTATTATTTCCATGAGAGCCATTGATGTAGAGTTTTTTGCTCTAAACCCATACTGACTGCTACTTAGAATGTTTTGTTTAGTAATAAATTTATCTAATCTGGTCACAAATAGTTTTTCTAGAATTTTTGAGAACTGTGGTAATAAGGATATTGGTCTATAATTATTGAACACACATTTATCACCATTCTTAAAGAGAGGAACTACCTTAGCTACTTTCATACTGTCTGGAAATATTCCTTTTGAAAATTATAAATTACAAATATATGTAAACGGCTCGATAACATAACTCATTATGTCCTTTACAAACATCATATCCATGTCCACCCAGTCTTTTGATCTCTTATCTGTAAGATTTTTTACAACATTCATTATTTCTTCTTTGTCAGTTCCATTAAGAAAAATACTGTTGTCACAACCTATAACTGAATGGTTCACATTATTGTCTACTTTTGGTATTTTAGCAGCAAGGCTTGATCCAACGTTCACAAAGTGATGATTAAATCCATTTACAATTTCATTTTCATCATGGATTTCATCGTCATCCTTCAAAAAATATTGTGAAATACCTGTTTTTGCTTTATGACTTTTCAGAACACTATTTATTACTCGCCATGCAGCTTTCATATCACCATTGCTTTTATTTAATAAATCACTATAATATTCCTTCTTGTGTTTCCTTATAATCGCTACTAATTTATTTTTATACTTCTTATATTTCTTTTCGGCCTCTTGTGTTCTCAATTTCAAGAAACATGTATACAAATAATTCTTTTTTTACAAGCATTTCTCAACCCTTTCGTCATCCATGGTTGATCAACAACATTTCTCTTTGTACAATTATTTTGCACACAATTCTTTTCATACAGAGCTCCTAAAATATTCATAAACTCATCATATGATCTGTTCACATCATCAACATACACGTCTTTCCAGCTTTGTTTATGTAAATCATCTTTTAATTTGTCCATTGCTTTTTTTTATGTGTTTATTGTTTTTTCCTTAATTGTAATTTCTTTTGTAATGCTTTGATCATTTTTATAAATCATGAAAACTGGTAAATGATCACTCAAATCACTCGTTAAAATACCTCCCATCACATCCCCATTTGTTATATTTGTGAAAATATTATCGATTATTGTAGCACTATGAGTTGTAATTCTTGTTGGTTTTGATATTAACGGATAAAGATTTAAACTATACAATGAATTTGTAAATGTACTGATGTTATTTGAATCTGTTTTATTTCCCAGGTCAATATTAAAGTCTCCACACAAAAAAATGCTTTTATTAAAACTCTTGTCCAATAGTTGTACCATTTTATCAGTGAATATTTCTATATTTGATCCTGGAGATCGATATACACAACTTACCAATATGTTTTTATCATTCTTGTTTATTATTTCTATTGTTATTATTTCCATGATATTATCAACAATGATTGACATTTCATTAATTAATTTACATTTTATTTCATTTTTAACAAATAGAGCCACTCCACCACCCCTTTTGTTGCTTCTGTTCACATGATATAATTCATACCCTTCCATGTGAACATTAGTTGTGTTTTCATCATTGAGCCACGTCTCCGACAGTGCTATTATTGTAAAGGTTCTGTTTAGCTGTTTTAAATAATCTGTTATTTTGGATATATTTGCATTTAAACTTCTACTGTTAAAGTGAATAATAGAGAGACCTCCATTTGTTATATTGATGTCATTAAACTGTTCTTCATTGTAATATTGCACTATCATGGTGCACTAAGATTCATAACTGGCTGTGATTATCGTACCCACCACTGCACCCTGTATTCATTGGTTAACTGGACATCATTAACTTCACGCAGACTCTCTCACTGGTACATTTTCATCTTTAAATCACTTCTTGGTCTGCTGCCTTCATACATCTCCTCCTACATGTCTCTGCGTGAGTGCAGCTACGGAGTGCGCTCTCAGGACATTATTACCTGCAGTGTTCCCTCAGTGAGGACTGAACTAGGCAAAAGGGCCTTCTCCTACTCCGCTCCTGTTTCCTGGAATATCTTACAAAAAGATTTGAAGCTCTCGACCTTGACCTCTCTAAGTGGCTTTAAGAATCTGTTGGACTCCTGGCAGGGACCAATGCAGACATGTTCCTGTTTTTAGTTTTATACATTTGTCTTGGAATCTAGCTGTTTTTTTTGTTTTGTTACCTTTTTCCTTTTAGCCATCCTATTTGTAAAAAAAAAAACAAAAAAAAAACTGTAGTATGAGTTTTTATAACTGCTTATTGTTGTTGCTGTTGTCCATTGTTGTCATCTTTCTTTGTTGAAATCAGGTCTCTCTTGTAAATGAGTCCTCGAGGCTCAATGGGATTTACCTGTATAAATAAAGGTTGATTGAATATTCACAGTCTTTTATTTCAGGGAAAAAAATTTGTATCAATCGCATCTTCAACATTGTATATTTTAAACTCTAAGTCTTCGTATGTTGCCATGTTTAATGTATTTGTTTGTTTTATATTTTGTTAATTTTTTGTTTGTGAAGTTATGTCAATGATTTATCATCTGTCATCTCCTGAGCTCATTTTAGTTTTTCCAGATCTTTCAGGTCTTTTATTATTTTAGCATGAGATCCTTCCTGTATTTTGATCCAGATGTTTCCATTTCTTGTCCAAGTTGATGCTATTTTTTTCTGTTTTTTTAACAACCTTGCTTCACGTGCAATATTTCCATTTTTTTTAGTTAGGTGTTCGTTTATGTAAACATTTGTTCCCTTCAGTTTTTTTGCTTGCATTATTACCCTGTTTCTTGATTTCCTGCTAACGAACTTGATGACTATGGATGGTTTGGCTTTATCTGATTTCTTGGGCAGTGTGTGACAGATTGAAATGTCCTCATGTTCGATGTCAATGTCTTTGTTTTGTAAAAAATTCACTACTTGCTCCTCCAGAGTCTGTAGTTCTTCCTGTGGTGCATCTTCTGCTGTGTTAGTACCAGCAACAACTCTTGCATAAGTTCGGTTCCTAACTTCCAGTCCAGTGATCACCAAGTTGTCTATTTTTGTGTATTGTTCCAAGTCTTCTACTTTTTGTTCCAGTTCAGCTATTTTTCTGTCTTTATTAGTCATCAGTTCTTTCAATTGTTTCACTTCTTCAGACAGTCCTGTCAGTAAATCACATTTAGTTGATACTTTAGTCACATCAGCACTCAATTTAGTCACTTCAGCACTCAATTTAGTCAGTTCAGCACTCAAAAAGTTCAAAGATTTTTTAACTTCCTCCATATCTTCAGAATTATTTTCTGACATTTGTCTCTTATCTCTGTGTTTGCTCGGCATTACTCACAATACTTCTGGATTATTGGTCTCAACTCTCAGAAGCACAGGATCCAGCCACGAGGTTCTCAGGCTATTGTTGTTAGCCACGAGGTTCACAGGCTAGTGTTGTTAGCCACGAGGTTCACAGGCTTATGATGTTAGCTTATGTTGTTAGCCGAGGCCTAGCCAGGTCTAGCCGAGGACTAGCGGCAACAACCTCCAGGTCCCACGCGGTCCCACGATTCACTCGGTCCAGCAGCCCCAATGGTGACAGACTAGGTCCCGGTTGCAACAGCTCCCAAATCCCACAGCTGTAGTTTAGCTTCCTCGGTTTCCGCGGCTCGCAGGTCCAACAGCGGCGGACCGGGTCTCCTCCGTACACAGCTCGGTTCAGCGGCTCGCAGGTCCAACAGCGGCGGACTGGGTCTCCGCCGCAGACCGCTCGGTTCAGCGGCTCGCAGGTCCAACAGCGGCGGACCGGGTCACCGACGTAAACAGCTCGGTTCAGCGGCTCGCAGGTCCAACAGCGGCGGACTGGGTCTCCGCCGCAGACCGCTCAGTTCCAGTGGCTCGCAGGCCCAACAGCGGCGGACCGGGTCTCCTCCGTAAACAGCCCGGTTCAGCGGCTCGCAGGTCCAACAGCGGCATATGTGCTAGGAGTGTGATGGAAATTGCTCCTTCCATTACTAGGGCCACTATGCGTCCAGCTGCATTCCCGCAGTGAAGGGGGGGCACTGGTGAAGGGTGGTTCTTTGCCACACACTCAAGGGTCAACACCAGGGAGTCTACGATCACCCACACCGTGAGTACAACAATATGTCGGCAGGTTGGTTTGACTCGTCCCAGTAAGTAAGTGACAAACAGGGATGGCAGAAACTCAGCTCTTTGAAGTAACACGTGAAACAATCAGCTTTGCATAGCTTTGGATAGCAGTAAAGTAACGCACCCATCGTCTGCCTTCCCATTCTCCAGTGTGGCAATAACACATCCATGCGAATAGCAGTAGATAATATTGTACTTGTTCCCCTTTGTAGTGCGTTGGACAGTGTGGCGTAGTAGGTGAGCTATTTGTTGTGGTGAAAGGTGTCCATAGCATTGCACTCACTTCTGGCAAAGTAGAGGCTGCTGTTAGGCTTCTGGAGTTAGACATCATGGTATCCAAGTCTTAGGTCTTGCTTGCTGCTTCTCCGGGGCGGATGTGAGTCCACTTCCTTACCTTTGTCATGTTATGCTGAGCCAATGCCTGGTTCAGGTAGGAGTGGCTTGTAGTTTTTCCCCCTTGGGTGTCATATAGCTCTATGGCATTCTTGTAGGAGCACACGTCCTAATTAGGCTACGGCCACTACTCCAATTAGGCTTACCAAATAAGGCCAGATCTGAAGAAATAGATCGACCATCCATCCTTAAACTGTCTTTCCTCCTTCTTTGATCACTTCCCCAACTTAATGGACTACCTCCTTCACCTTGCGGCCCACGGTGTAACTCACAGTTTCATACCATTCACAACTATGCTCATTCTCTCCTTTGCCACATTTTTTTTCAAGGTTTCCTTTGGATATAGACAAGTGAGATTAGAATAAATCTTGTTTTGGTCTACCCATTCGTAGCCTCGCACATCATCACTGAGGAACAGGCGGCGTCTTATGGCATATCCTTCAGGTAGGGCGATCATGGCGTCTGAGACGAAGGGGATGATTACTCCTTGGAAACTTTTCCTGGTTTTTAACTTGTGTCCTAAAATGACTTGTGTGCAAGTAGTGTCATCTGGTATGGACCGTCTCCATAGGTTGCCATACTTTTTCCACATGATTTCAGCTGCATGGGTGGAGTATTCTGTACCATAGTAACTCTGACAGTAGTTTTCCCATCCAGGAATCTCATTACAGGGTCTTTGGGCCAGGCTTATCATGCATTCTTTGGCTTGGGTATTACAACTCGTGCCATGGTCTCGGACTAACATACATGTCTGGGTGATACAAGGCACTGGACCAGATGTCCTGTTCTTTGGAGTACACGGTTGCTAAAAATTGGTATCTCATCCAATAGACGAGTGGTGTAAACAGGGTGCGACCCACTCTCTTATCTTCCGGGAAGTTGGCACCGGTGCTGGTGGCTTGCCGTTCACCTCTGTCTGTTTTAATTGTTTTTTTTCCTGTTTTTGTCATTTTTCTTCAGTGACATCAACTCACTGCTTGTTTATGATCGCCAACAACTTTTAAATATACAGTTATCTACTGCAAACCCCGCCTTGTTCGACCACTTTGATCAGGGCTCTGGACCCCCACCCCCTTTGCTTGTAGATGTCCCAGTTTACCTGAAGCGCGCGGCATTTCTACCCGCCCGAAAACATCGCTCCAGGCGCCGTGGGAGACGTGCCGGCCATCTCGTGAGGATTAAAGCCAGCATCAAGCTCTCTGCTGCCTCGTCACCTGCTGCTGACCATCAGACGTTAAACTGTCCATCCAGATGCTTCGCTGATCCACTCAACTCCAGCTCGCTCCAGGTGCACGGGCCTGGTATGCGCAGCTGCACGCGGCCACGGTGGTTTCGGCCATCTCCAGTGGAACTTAACCAACTCCGGACCTTCTGCTGCATTATCTCCTGCCGACCATCTGTTGGATATTCACCTGTCCGGGTGCTTCGCTGATCCTCCTGGGTCCTGCCTGATCCCCGTAGTTGAGCCTGGCTCGCACCACGGGCGCGCACACAGCTGCGACATCTCTGGTCCTTGGAGGCGCGCTTCAAACTCCAGAAATCTGAAACAGCTGATCTGTGCTCGGAGCACAGCTTTACCTTCACCTACTGGTCCTACAAAGATTGCTCTACTGAATGTGAGGTTGCTGGCAAATAAATCATTCATCTTAAACGATTATTTCTGTTCCAATGGACTGGACTTCATGTTTGTTACAGAGACCTGGCTCGTCCCTGGTGAGTTAAGTGTTTTTTCTGAACTTTTGCCGGTGGATTGTGCCTTTTTTAATGCTCCAAGGACTTCTGGTAGGGGTGGAGGATTATTAACAGTTTTTAAAAAGCTCTGGAACTGCAGACAGCCACAGGTTGTGACATTTCAGAGTTTTGAACTGCTGTATTTTGAGCTAGGCCGCTCCAACCCAACACTGTACAGCCTGATCTACAGACCACCCTCATACAACAAAAACTTCATAAGTGAATTTTCTGACTTTCTGACTGGAATACTGCTCAATTATGACAGGGTCTTGATTCTGGGAGACTTTAATGTGCACATTTGCTGTCCTGACAAACCTTTGGTGCAGGAGTTTCTAAATCTGCTAGAATCTTTCAACCTCGTGCAAAATGTTGTTGGTCCAACTCATCAACAGGGTCATACACTTAAAAACATGTTTGAAAAATTATCAGGGCATTGTTAAATCTGAAAAGAACAAATACTTCTCCCAAATCATTGCTTCAAACAATCATAATCCCTGTGTTCTTTTTAATACCGTAAATTCCATTTTAAATGTGCCTCGGTCTGCCAGCATGGAGGCCTCTGTTGACATCTGCAACAACTTTACCAGATACTTTGTTGGTAAGGTAGAGTTGATTCGGTCATCCATCCCCCAGTCCACAACTGACCCCTCTGTCTTTGTCCCTTGCTCAGCTGTCTTCAAACAGTTTGAAACCATTTCACTCCCATTTCTAAACAAAGTTGTTGGGCAGATGAAACCCTCCGGTTCCCCCGCTGACCCCATTCCTGCGTCGTTTTTCAAACAAGTTCTACCCACGATTGGACCCTCTGTTCTTACTATTATAAATAGTAGTATTGTGACGTGTGGTTCCCCATGTTTTCAAACATGCAGTAGTTCATCCGTTTATTAAGAAACCTGGACTTGACCCTTCGACTTGCTCAAATTTCAGACCAATCTCAAAACTTCCCTTCCTGTCCAAAATCCTGGAGAAAATAGTTTTCATTCAATTAAACAAGTTTTTGAATGAGAACAGGATCTTCGAAAATTTTCAATCTGGTTTTAAGCAACTCCACAGCACTGAAACAGCATTAGTAAGGGTTTGTAACGACATTATGATATCAAACGATTCTGGTCAATTTGTGGTACTTGTGCTCCTGGACCTCACTGCTGCTTTTGATACTGTTGACCACAGTATCCTTATATCACAGCTGGAACAGTGGGTTGGGATCACAGGTGCTGCATTAGAATGGTTCCGCTCATACCTGAGTGGCAGGAGTTTCTGTGTCAAGGTTGGTAATAATATATCCGCCTTATTACCTCTTTCTTGTGGGGTCCCACAGGGTTCGATTCTTGGACCCCTTATGTTCTCACTTTATTTGCTCCCACTGGGGTCCATCCTGAGGAAACATGGTCTTTCATTCCATTGCTATGCTGATGACTGCCAGATCTACCTGCCTGTGAAACCAGCAAGTGTTTGCTCCATTCACCCTCTGTTAAAATGTCTGGACAACATTAAGGCCTGGATGGCTTCAAATTTTCTAAGTTTTAACAATGACAAAACTGAAGTCATTGTTTTTAGCCCTAGCTCAACTGCCGCCACTGATCCTGTCAACCTGGACTCTCTTCAGCCATATCTGAAGCAGTCTGGTAAAATTCTCGGGATGGTTTTAGACTTTGACTTCAAGTTTGACAAACAAATCAACTCTGTTCTGCAGAAAAGCTTCTTCCAACTCAGACAGGTAGCTAAGCTCAAGCCAGTGTTGTCCAGACCCGACCTTGAGAAACTAGTCCACGCCTTTGTCACGACCCGATTGGACTATTGCAACGCACTGTATGCTGGGATCAGCCAGGCCTCCATCTCACGTCTTCAGCTCGTCCAGAATGCTGCTGCTCGGCTTTTAACCGGAACTCGTAGGTCTGAACATATTACACCAGTTCTGTCCTCCCTTCACTGGCTCCCTGTTCGTATGAGGATAGTTTTTAAAATTCTTCTGTTGATCTTCAAATGCCTAAATGACCCCTTTACCTCTCTGAGCTTCTGGAACCTTACGTTCCCTCTCGGGCCCTGAGATCATCCTATCAGCTGCTTTTGGCTGTTCCAAAAACAAGACTGAAGCTCAGAGGAGATCGGGCTTTTTCAGTCATGGACCCCAAACTCTGGAACTACCTGCCCCCCAACATCAGGCAGGCCACCTCCATTCCTCACTTCAAATCCCTGCTTAAAACACATTTGTTCTCTCAGGCATTTCATACAGTGTAAATTGATCTAGTGTTTTTTAATCTGTGTCCCTATGTTTTAAATGCTTTTTATTAATTCTTCAGTTATTATTAGTGTATTGTACATATATGTTTATATATTTTTCTATTTAATTTACTCATTGATTGTTGTTGTTGTTAAGCACTTTGATAACAGGTCCTGTTTTAAATGTGCTCTATAAATAAAGTTGACTTGACTCGACTTGACTTATCTCTTTTTCCTGAAAACCCCACCAAGTGTGTGACTTATCTCTACTATGATACTCATGCCAGGCCTGGAGTAGGACTTTAATAATTCAGGCTACCAGTAGTTTAGTGCAATCATAACGCCAAGTTGACATGACTGCTACTTATGTTTCCCACAGCCGGCATCTAGATGACACACCACTACTCTCCCACTCTGAGTTGTTAAGGCTATTGAAAATACGTTCAGCCACACATCTATCTATTTTGTCAAAATCTCTTTTTGGTGCATTAAGGAGCTTGTTCGGTTTTGGTAGCCTCTGCAGTACATAACAGAAAAATAGGGTCCTTGAAGGCCAATGTGTGTCCTAGCGTGCCCCTCCGCAAAGTCACCTTCAAAGTGGGGCAGGTTTGGGACCACCCAGACCCAAGGTAAGGTCATATTCAGCCAATCTTCGTACCAGGCATTAACAGGATGGAATATAGCTGCCCAGCTCCAATAATAGTACATTTGATTCATGACATGTGTTATTGGCAGATAATTCTGAGATTTGCACTCACCATACAAGTTCCAGTAGCAGATGGGGAGTTCTTTCAACTTGTGGGCTTTACAATGTTCGCTCATGGTTTTTACTACCTCCTTGGTGTGATTGGACATTTTGTCTGATACTTTTCGGGACCGAGTGTGGGGTCGTATTAGTGTGGCATTAGGTCTAAACACCTTTTTATGCCTCACGGTGTGAATGGTTTTCAGACTGGTTGAATTTCGAAATGGCCTGGTAATGTTTCTAGGTGGGATTTTATCGCATTCTAAGTGAATGTTACCCCAAAACTCCCAACAAGGGAGTATTGTTTGTCAGCTGTCATCCTTCGGTGGGGCAGGATAGATCACCTCAGCTTCCCAGAAGCCCTGATGACTCAGCCCCATCAGAGGTCAACAGCCCCAATCACAGTGCCACTCTGGTTGTTCTCTGTCTGGATGGATCCATTTGTACCTTGTCTGTCTCCTAACATGCTGCTTTAAGAGCGCGATCCAGGTCACCACTCCATCTGGCAGCAACAACAGGTTGGATATGGTCTAATCATGTCCGGTCAAATTTTCGGCCTCAATGGCTATCAGCCACTCAGGTGATTCGTTCAATTTTTGCACCCAAGCGTCGTAGCCTGCTCTTCGTACTTGATTCCATGTTACTGTCTGGTTCAGGAGAGAGTCGTTGTGATTCCATGGTATGAAGACATTTCTTGATGTGATGTCCCAGCAGGTCATGTTGGCATACTTGGATCTTCCATGGGAAACCTTTACGTGTGTCAGGCTCTTTGGTCTGATTCCTGCCTGGTATAATATAACCAACAGCATTACAAAGCCTACACTACGAGTCCCCGCAGCAGGGTTCGTAGACAAGCCACTTTATCCAAAATTGTAATCCTTGGGCATTCCTCAGGTCGGTCAGGGGTCGCTAGATCATCAAACTCGTCTGAACCATCGCAATCTGGGTCCGTGGTTCTTAGTGGTTTCATGTTTTAGTGATTTCTTTGAGGTCTTAGATCGTTTTCACACCAGATAGTCCGGTAGACTTGGTTCGGTTCGGTACCAATATTCATGACCTTTTGTTTACATTTGAGCTGGTGCGTTTGCATTCACACTGCACTGTGCAGTCGAGTCAACCTGTTGAACCAACCTATTCCCCCGCTCGCCTGTGAGGTGCTGCACCAAGAACTACTGAAAGAAACAACACAAAAACCTCTGAAAACACTTCTTCTTCTTCTGTAAATAAAAATAAAAACTAAGTGGCATCAAGTTTTAGCAGTTTTAGGAGTTATATTTTGTCATTTTTCAAAAATGGACTTAGCATGAGCAGAAGATGAGGCAGAATACTATGGAGAATATTGTTTTTCCACACAAGGCAGCTGATGGCTCCATATAAAGTAAGAGAAAGGCGTGTTTGTTTACCCTGTCCAGCGGGCCCGGTCTGTTTACATTCACACTGTACTCGAACCATGCTGGAGTTCGCTTCTACCGGACCGAGACCTAGGTTTTTGCCCGGGCCAGAGTTCACCTTTTTGTTCCGTGACAGAGTTCGATGGCGCGTTCACACCTCCCCAAACGAACCGGACTTTCTAGGAAAACGGTCTAGAGTTTGATTAAAGCGGACTAAACAGGGCTGGTGTGAATGCACCCTTAGCTTCAGGTTTTCTTTCAGAATGCCCGCGGGTTCTGGTTACTCGTCCTTTAAGGAGTTCTAAGTAGAGCAGTGAGGGGTGTGGCAGCCCAGGCTGCAACCCTTCCACACCCATTTCCACTGGGTTACCGCCCACTCCTCAAGTTCAGGCTGGGGGCCATACATATAGTTGTGACCACTTGCGATATGGTACCCCGTTTAACATTTCTTGCTGTGTGATATCCCACAACTGGTCACGTACTGCATCCTGACTAGGGCCAAATTCTGCTAATGTTTCTACTTGAGTTATTAAGGGTTGGTTTTTATACAACACTTGTACTCTGTAGCCCATGCGAGCCCGTGAGTTTGCCCAATGGTGCCATGGTGTTATCACTCGATCTTCCACCACACGCAAGGGAAGGTGTTGATTTTCTATTATATACCGCTCCGGTGTACTTACTTTCTTACAGATGGATTTTACCATAAGTGGGCTTGTAGTCAAGAAAACCATTTCTCCCACCAAGATTTTGCAGAACTGACTCTGATACGATTCACGGTAGTTTGGTCCCCATTTGACCTTGATCCTTTATCCAGCCATCATTATGTAGACCACATTGAATATCCATGGGGAGGTCGGTTGACAGGGATATGTTATAGTTCCATAAGAGGGGAGCTTCGCCGGGCGTAGGCGTTGTTCCTTCTGGGATTCCTCTAAGCGAGGTTTTCTATAATACTCCATGTTTGTGTAAAAATAGTTTTTCGTGCAGTTCTTCCACATAGAAAAATCATGTTCTGGTTTGTCCAGCAACACTGGCTCTCCGAATCTTAGCAGTGCTGGGATGATTGGGCCAACCCCGTTTTGTTGGAACAATACACTCTCACAATTGTCATCTATTTTTTTCGATTCCACTACGTCTTCTTTCTGAATATCCCATTTGCGCGTTGATACCGTTTTTCGTCTAATTGATTTATTCTTTTGGGTCTCGTTTGATTGCTTTCTCCTTGTTACTCCCTTTACAGGGGTGCCTTCACGGCAGGGTGATAGGGATGCCATGAAGGTAGGGATGGGTACAGAAGTCTGTGTGAGGAGGTGCTGGGCTCTTGATCCTTTTCTGGGAAGTGGCTTTGCTCTCTGGTCACCCGTCCTTTAAGGAGTTCCATACAGAGAGGTGAGGGGTGTGGCAGGCTTTAATCCATTCTTCTCCACACCCACTTCCACTGGAGCACACTCCTATATTCAGGTTCAAGCTGAGGGCCCTGTAGCATTCTATACTGGCAGGCCGAGCAGGGGTCATCCATGTAGCTTTGTTGCTCCTGGTGTTCTATGGTGGTACGGAACTCCACTCCGAATATTTTCTCCATATATTGGCGATATGCTTGGCCTTGTTCTTTCAGCACGGCTACTTGGATCACCAATGGGTGCCCCCTATATGACACTTTCACTCTATGACCCATTCTAATTGGTGGAGCGTGGCAAGCACGGTATGGAGTTACAACCCTGTCATGCAACATTCGCAACGGGAGGCTTGAGTTTTTGATGACAACCCGATTTGGGTTACATTCTCTTGTGTAGGTCTCCCTCTGCATGGCTGGGCTGGTCGTCCAAATCGCCATTTCTCCTACGGAGATTTCACAGAACAGTGCCTGGTAGATCCCCAGGTAGTTAGGGCCCCACTTGAGCTTCATTCTTTTCCCAGCTACCTCCCAGTGGACAACATTAAAAATCCATGGTGTTCCCATTGGGCAGGCGTTCTGTGGTTCCCCCAGATAGTCGAGTTGGGAGTCAATTGGAATGTCATATTCGTAATATGCCTCTGTGAGATCCCTTGGTCGATCATAGTTCACTAACAAATTGTAGTAATTTACTGTGCAGTGCCTGTGCATCGAATAATCCTTTATGGGCCGATCCAATTCTACCAGTTTTCTCCCCAGGTCAGGCATGTATGGTCCAGCCCTATGCCGTTGAATTATCAGGTTCTATATTTCTGTGTGGATTAGTCCCGGTGTGTATCGGTGACCATCCCCCTGGGGAACTTGAATCATTCCCCACTTCGTTTTTGTCCCGACCCAATCAACTAGCTTTGCATTGTCTCTTTCTCCCCAAAGCCAATAAGGGCATTGTATAATTTGATCCACCGTTTTAGTACCTCTTTTCCGGTTCCTTTTTCTGCGAGATCCATTGATTGTTCTAGCGCCCCTTCATTTTGGTATTATTTTTCCGCTTTCTTGTCCTTCTGCATCCATTTCTTCTGAAACGTCTTGCAGGCCCAGGTGTTCAGTACACTTAGTCTTTTCTCTGATTTACTTGTTTGGGACATTTCTTCGTCGTCTCTACTTTCTTCGATCGGGCTGAGTGTTGTTCCAACTGAGTATACTCCCCTATATGGTACCACGATCATCTGCACGGAAACTCTAACTCTGGGTGGATTCAGGCCGTATGGGAGTGTCTACACGCTGGGCGGCAGTTCCAGTAATCTGCAGCGCCCCGTGTCGCTCCCAGGCCTCTGATGTCACTAAGTAATCAGCTGATTTCTGCTTTGCCCTTGCTCCTTGCACAGCCCATGCGTCTAAGCTAGTTGTATAATAATACAGATTTAAGTGTCTAGTTCCTCCTTCACGAGGAACATCAGGTAGGTCTACCAATGGAAGATCTTGGTTTAATATCCTGATGCATGCTCAATAATCCAGGAAGAAAAATCTAAAAAAGTTAAATCTGGTCCTTTGGACATTCAAAAAAACAAAACAAAGCAAAACAACAAAAAAATGTAGAAACGTTTCGTCTCTCATCCGAGAGACTTCCTCAGTCTGAGGTGCTGTTTTCAGCTCAGTCTCTTAAATAACACCTTCTCAAAGTGGATCAACCAGTTTTGCTGCTGACAACCAAAACCAGCTGCTTACATGGTCAATAAGGACCATCAGCCTAACAATGGATCATTAGCACCCTGATGGCTGTTTACTATTCACAGAGGGCTGAGTGATACTAGCAATTACAGCATTGTAAGAGGGGGACCAGTTGAACACGTAGGCCTCCACCCCTGTTTAACGATGGACGGTTTCTTTTCACAAAGATGGCCTCCTTTACTCCTCTCTCAAACCATCGTTCCTCTCTATCCAGGATGTGCACATCTTCATCCCTGAAAGAGTGACCGCTGGCCTGGAGATGAGTGTGGACCGCAGAGTCCTGGCCTGATGATGTTGATCTTCTGTGCTGGGCCATCCTTTTGGCCAGTGGCTGTTTTGTTTCCCCGATGTAAGACTGATCACAGCCCTCCTGACACTGAACAGCATACACAACATTACTCTGTTTGCGCCGGGGGACTGGATCTTTGGGATGAACCAGTCTTTGCCATACTGTATTTTGGGGTTTAAAAGCCACTGGGACGTTATGTTTAGAAAATAAACGTCTCAGTTTTTCTTATACTCCCTCAACATATGGAATGAGCACTGGTCTGGGTTCCTCCTTTTCACCTGTTGGCTGACTGGAGTCCTGTTTGGGTTTCTTCTCTGCTTTTAGGAAGGCCCAGTTAGGATATCCACATTGCTCTAGAGCCTGTCTTGTGTGGGATTTCTCCTTCTGCCTGGCTCCTGAGCTAGTGGGACGCTGTCTGCTCTGTGATACAGAGTCCTGATGACTCTTAACTTGTGCTCCAAAGGGTGATGGGAGTCAAACTGCAAATACTGGTCTGTGTGGGTGGGTTTGCGGTACACCTCAGTTTGCAAATGTCCTCTATCAGAGACTGAGACCTCACAGTCCAAGAAAGCCAACCTGCCATTTTTTTCATCTTCTCGTGTGAACTTGATGTATTTATCCACAGAGTTGATGTGGTCAGTAAAATGTTGGACTTCCTGAGATTTAATTTTAACCCAGGTGTCATCAACATACCTGAACCAATGACTTGGTGGTGTCCCTGAAAAGGGCATCAAGGCTCTCTTTTCTACCTCCTCCATGTACAGGTTGGCAACAATAGGAGAAACTGGAGACCCCATAGCACACCCATGTTTCTGCCTATAATATTGCTCCCCATATGTGAAGTAGGTTGACTGCAGGCACAGTTTCAAGAGTTGACACAGTTGTTCTGTGGAAAGCGTGGTCCTGCTGCTCAGAGTGGTGTCTGATTTTAATTTTAAACTGACCACCTCTACTGCATCATCAACAGGAATGCACGTAAAGAGTGATGTGACATCAAAAGAGACCATTGTTTCATCAGTCTCCATGATGACATCCCTCACCTTATCCACAAAGTCCATGGTGTTCTGTATGTTGTGTTCTGAGCTGCCAAGTAAAGGGATGAGTACAGACGCCAGATATTTGGAAACATTGTGAGTGACAGAGTTAATCATGCTAACGATTGTTCTTAAAGGTACACCTTGTTTGTGGATTTTAGGTAAACCATACAGACTAGGTGTGGCCTCCCCTGGGTACAGTCTTTAGTACAGAAAACGGTCAATAGCCTTGTCCTGCTCCAAAATTTTCAGGCAATCTATCAATTTCTTCTTGTAACCACTTCCTGGATCTCTTTTCAGAGGTTCATAAGTGTTTAAGTCACTAAGGAGTGTCATAACTTTCTCATGATAGTCTTTCTGGTTCAAAATCACTGTGCACCTTCCTTTGTCTGCTGGGAGAATGATGATGTTTTTGTCCTTGCTAAGAGTGGTGATTGAGTCCCTCTCTACTGATGTTGGAAGGTGGTGGTTTGGCATTGCTGAGGCAGGCTGAAACTTTTATTCTGAGCTGTTCTGCTTCAGCCTCTTTAATTTTGTTGTTGCGGATGGCTGACTCAGTAGCTGTGATCATCTCCACCAGAGGATGGCCCAGCACAGAAGATCAACATCATCAGGCCAGGACTCTGCGGTCTACACTCATCTCCAGGCCAGTGGTCACTCTTTCAGGGATGAAGATGTGCACATCCTGGATAGAGAGGAACGATGGTTTGAGAGAGGAGTAAAGGAGGCCATCTTTGTGAAAAGAAACCGTCCATCGTTAAACAGGGGTGGAGGCCTACGTGTTCAACTGTCCCCCTCTTACAATGCTGTGATTGCTAGTATCACTCAGCCCTCTGTGAATAGTAAACAGCCATCAGTGTGCTAATGATCCATTGTTAGGCTGATGGTCCTTCTTGAGCATGTGATCAGCTGGTTTTGGTTGTCAGCAGCAAAACTGGTTGATCCACTCTGAGAAGGTGCTATTTAAGAGACTGAGCTGAAAACAGCACCTCAGACTGAGGAAGTCTCTCGGATGAGAGACGAAACGTTTCTACATTTTTTTGTTGTTTTGCTTTGTTATGTTTTTTTGAATGTCCAGAGGACCAGATTTAACTTTTTTAGATCTTGGTTTAATATTACCTCAGCTATAAGCTGGGCCCATGTCACCAACTCCCAGGGACTTTCCCAACCACCTCTCTTGGCTTCGTCTTTTACCTCGTCAGGCAGCTGTTGGTCTTCAGCGTTGTTTGTTTCCCTCGGGTCTCGAAAACACCCTGAAAGCCAGTGGGTACCGATTAGTGCCGAGGGCCGTATCTCTTGCTTTCCCCATAGAGGGGCTATAAGGCCAAGAATGCTGCACTGACTGTTCTAGCAAGTCTCGAGGGTTCCAGCGCATTTTTTCTTTCACGGTTTTCATCCCTTCACCTACTCCACCTAAGCCAGGGTACAGAGGTGGTGCAGTTGGTTTAACATTTGGTTCCACATTATACCCTAGTACCACCGGGGTCTTTTTAGGGGCCTCAAACTTCGTCTCATCTAGTTGAGTTTTGAAGGATTTTAATGGATCGTAATACCTTCTTATTTGCCAACCCTCAGCTCTCTCTGAGTGGAGTAGCCATCCATCTTGCATTTGGATTGTGCAGTCTCCACAGTATTTGATGGCGGTTCCATCCCATTCGCAAGTACATTCCTTTGGGCCTGGTCCATATAACTCCCACTGTGTGATGATGGTTATCCGTGGTAGAGTAGCAATTCTACATTCACTACAGATGAAAGCGTCCATCACCTTCACGGGCTTTACTTCCATATCTTGGACATCCAGCTTGTCAGCTGTAGCTTTAAGAGGTTTCTTCCTCCCTGGGCCTTCCCAGCGAAGCGGAAGGCCGCTGGGCTTCAAGCAAATCACACAGTTGTTCTGTAATTCACTCCACTTGGTGGCTTCATTTTCTGTTGACAGGTATCCTTTTTTAGCATATTCCAATGTCTTCAGTGCTCTACCTGCCCAAAGCCCTGAAGTCGTTCTTTGTAATACAACTCCCCCATATACAGTGGCCATTCTGATGTAGGGGAGCATAGTGCTTGGTTCATTGGCCATACTCCGGTTTCTAGTTTCAACTCAGCTAGGCATTGGCTTCAGTTGCTTTACTCCTTGGATCCCTTTCTTTTCTAGTTCTACTATGTTCTCATCTAATATCTTCTTTATTCTGTCTGTAGTGCCGTATTTAGGCTTTACTGCTGCAGTTGATGTGGGATTCTGTGCCTTAATCCACACCTTCTGTCCCACCTTGAATGAGACGTCAAGCTCTGGCTGCTCCTCTTTATCCTTAAAGTCCCGCCCACTCTCCTGGGTGGTGAACTGTCGTTGGTTGAGTTCCTCTGCAGGGGAGGGCCTATTAGCTCGACTCCTGTCATTCAACGCTTGCCCTATCTCCACAGTCTTAGTGCTCCATTCTTTGGTGTTAGCATTTTTAGCTATCCGATTTTTGACCAGACTTATGGTCCTTTTGGCAACTCCGTTGGCTTGTGGCGTGTAGGGTGGTGAGTAAACACGCATCACCCCAAATGTCTGGCACCAGTGGTCAACTTGCGCATTGCGGAAATGTGTTCCATTATCAGTTCTCAGTTCTTTTGGCACACCTAACGACCCACAAACTTGTTCCAACATGCTGACCATGCTGTTCCCGTTAGCCTTCTTTGCTGGTTTCACTATTTCGTACCCTGACATTGAGTCTACTACAAACCGGATTCCAAAAATGTTGGGACACTAAACAAATTGTGAATAAAAACTGAATGCAATGATGTGGAGGTGCCAACATCTAATATTTTATTCAGAATAGAACACAAATCACAGATCAAAAGTTCAAACTGAGAGAATGTATTATTTTAAGGGAAAAATCTGTTGTTTCCAAATTTCTTGGCATCAACAAATCCCAAAAAAGTTGGGACAAGTCCATTTTTACCACTTTGTGGCATCCCCCCTTCTTCTTACAACACTCAACAGACGTCTGGGAACAGAGGAGACCAGTTTCTCAAGTTTAGAAATAGAAATGCTCTCCCATTCATGTCTAATACAGGCCTCTAACTGTTCAGTCGTCTTGGGCCTTCTTTGTCGCACCTTCCTCTTTATGATGCACCAAATGTTCTCTATAGATGAAAGATCTGGACTGCAGGCTGGCCATTTCAGTACCCGGATCCTTCTCCTATGTAGCCATGATGTTGTGATTTCTGCAGAATGTAGTCTGGCAGTATCGTGTTGAAAAATGCAGGGTCTTCCCTGAAAGAGATGACGTCTAGATGGGAGCTTATGTTGTACGGCCTTGACCCTTACGCACAGCGATTGTTCCAGATTCTCTGAATCTTTTGATGATGTTATGCACGGTTGATGATGATAACTTAAAAGTCTTTGCTATTTTACGCTGGGTAACATCATTCTGGTATTGTTGCACTATCTTTCTGCGCAACAATGGTGGAATTGGTGATCCTCTTACCATCTTGGCTTCTGAGAGACACTGACACTCTGAGAAGCTCTTTTTCTACCCAATCATGTTGTCAGTTGACCTAATTATTGTTAATTGGTCTTCCAGCTGTTCGTTATATGCTAAATTTCCTTTTGCCAGCCACTTATTGCTACTTGTCCCAACTTTTTAGGGATTTGTTGACACAGTGAAATTTTGAATCTACATATTTTTCCTTTAAAATGTTACATTTACTCAGATTAAACTTTTGATCTGTCATCAATGTTATATTATGAATAAAATATTGACATTTACCATCTCCACATCATTGCATTCAGTTTTTATTCACAATTTGTTTAGTGTCCCAACTTTTTTGGAATCCAGTTTGTAACACTAGAAGGTATTTTTCTCCCTTATTTCCAGTGACTCCCATGGGTCCGGCAACGTCCATGCACACAGAACCCCATGGTGTGGTACTTTTAATGCTCTGCCCATCCACTCGTTGTCCTTGCCGTCCTGCGTTGTATTGGCCACATACTTTATAGTCCTGTAGCACCATGCGGACTTGTTTCAAGGGAATCCAGAGCTCCTGATTCTCCAATTCCTTACGTGTAGGCAATACTCCTTCATGTCCTAGGGGCTCATGCACCCCCTGTACCACCTGAACCATGTACTATTCTGAGACCCTCCTACCCTGGGAGGTGCTGTCCCACTTCTCGATCCCGACAAAAACGATCTTTCTTTGTTCATCATATTGATCTACTTCATCATTTCCCTGCCAGTGCTTTCCTTCTCTGGTGTGGGATTTTTGGTGTTCTATTTCTAACTGTAGGTTTAGCCTTAGCTCAGCTATTTTCTTCCACAAGTCATGATGAGCCACCACTTTTCCCTTTGCACTCTCAAATCCATTCTCTTCCCAAATGGATACATCCTCTTTCAGGGCTTGTGCGCAATTATAGCTGTCGGTTACGATTCTTGCTGTCTTTATTTTTCTGTTTGTCAGTTCAAGCAGTCCTTCCAGTACCGCTGTTTCTTCCCCAGTTTGGGCACGTCCTAGAACTCTCTCTCTTCTACGGCAGCACTCGTTTCCATGTTGTTTCAGGATAAATCCCCAATGCGCAACCTGATCGAATCCCTTTTTGGATCCGTCTGTGTAGAGGATCCATTCATTTGGTTTTGGTTCCGTAGGTGTTGCTTTCGTCGCCTTTTTGTCAGCCAGTTGTGCAGGTCCTATCTCTAAATCGAGATCCAGAAGGCTGTCTTCCCATCTTCCCCACTGTGTGTTCGTGGCCTTGGTACTTTCTAATGTTCCCTTTCAGAGATATTTGTGCACTTGGCTTTGTGTGACAACTTTAATTGGCTGTCCTTGAGCCAAATCTTTCAGCGTTCCCCAATACCTTGCAAGCACTGCCAGTTCTTTTTCTTTTTGGGGGAACTTCTTCTCGACAGAGGTTAGGGTGTAACTCCAGAGAGTTACTAGTTCGCCATTGTCGTTTTTTGCTTTAATCATGGCATCGTCATCTTCACAACTGACTTCAGCCACTAGTTTTGTCATCAGGCTTCTTGGTTCTAATCTTACTGCTTCTTGTATTTTCTTCTTAAGTTCTTCTAAGTCTTTTTGATTTGTAGCGGACCACACCCAAGTTAATTTGCTTCTCTGTTCATCTTCCTTTTTCCTCAGGCAGGCATACAATGGTCTGGCATATTTTTGATAGTTAGGGACATGATCTCTCACATAATTACATAGTCCCAAGATTTTCTGCAAATCGTTTTCATATTCAGGAGGTTGGATTTGTTTCAACTTTTCTCTTTACCCCTCTGAGAGCCCCAGATCAGCTGTTACTTGGAACCCCAGATAGTTTACTTGGAACTGACCAAATTGACATTTTTTCAAGTTCAGTTTCAGCCCTGCTTCTGTTACTCTCCTCACCACTTTTGCCAATCTTTCCAGGTGTTCCTTTTCAGTGTCATCTGCAATAAACACATCGTCGATGTAGATTGTGGCACCTAGGTCTCTGAGCACATCCATTACAGCTGACTGAAACACATTCAGGGAGTTTTTGTACCCCTGTTGTAGTCGTTGCCAGACGTAGCTTTTCCCTTGATGAGTGAAAGCCGTTTTTCCTTGTGATTGTTTAGCTAGCCTAAGGGAAAAGAATCCATTTTCCAGATCAATGCAGGACTTGTACTTTTTTACTTGCAGCATTTTTAAAGTTCCTTGTGGGTTAATCAGGCTCGCTCGGTTGGCTACTGTTCGTCGATTTAGGGCCTTAAAGTTGATTACTGGTCTCCAACCCCCTCCAGCTGACTCTGGCTTCTTTACAGCTTGAATGGGGCTGTTCGTCATAGGATTAATTTCTTTTCTAATAATCCCTAGAGCACTTAATTCTCTTACAATTTTATTAATTTCCTCGACTGCTCCAGGGTTCAAGGGGTATTGTCGTACAGGTGGATGTACTCCTCCCTCGATGAGATGCACAAATTTGGGACCGAGGTCCCCACAGTCATTCTTGAACCTGGCCACTGAAGCCGATTCAATCATTTGTTTCAACTTTTCTTTACCAGCTGGGGAGAAGTCACTCTCTTCTACCTTTTGTTTTATCACTTCAGGAATATTAATAGGCTTATACCAGTCTTCAACTACATGTTTTTCATGTGTGGGTCCTATTTTAACCAACCTTGACATGAGCTTATCGATATATCTGTTTAATATACTGCAATTCTTTTTTGATTTACCTAAGTCATTTAAATTTCTTGTTGTTATGAGATTATAGGGTCCTTTTACCCATACTATTCCTTGCCATATTCCAAAGGGCATTTTGTCCACGGTCCCATTGGCTAACTGAACCGTGAGGTGTCCTTTGGTTTTCAGGTCTCTGTGGGTCATGAACACCTCTGCCCCGGTGTCTATTAGATAGGGTTCTCCATCCACTTTAGTGTAAATTTCGTCTCCATCCCGATAGGCGTTCTCCAGGGTGACCCGCTGCCTTTCAGCCATTACTTAGCTGGTCCTCCGCTTCCCTTCATGCGAGATTCACGGAGGGCTTTCTTTTCTTCAGGCGTGAGTTTGGCATACTCTTCAGGAGGCATGAACTTTCCCCACTTTTGGGGCGTAGAGATTGATGCAGGAGTTTGATATTTCTTAGGTTGTTCATCTCTGTATCGCGGTTTTGATGGTCTTGGGGGTCGTTCTTTGAATTGTCTCTGCGGTGGAGCTTTGAGGGAGGTCTTCGTTTGGGTCTTCTCACTCTGTTTGGTCTCTTTTTTTCTACGTTCCTCCCAATACTGTTGTTCTAGATCATACGACTTCACTGCCAGATCTAATTGGGGCACTGAAGTTTCATGTAGGGGTATTTTAGCAAAATTGTTCTCCCCTTTTCTTCCTTGTGTCACTATTCTTAATGCTTTTACATATCTGGTGGGTGGAAGCACCTGTTTCAGCTGATACCAGACCGGCGTGAGGCGCTGTCCTTGATCCATATGCACCTTGGCTCTTTTGAATCTGTGAGTCTTCATCATCCATGTCTTCTAGAACCAGCCGTTCGTAATGACTTTGAGCTGATTCCCCTTTGCCTACTGGGTTCGTGGTGACATGACCCAGCCACAGCTTTCTAGCTGTATCACAGTCAGTAGAGTTGACTATCATGGGCCACACATCCTTGATATAATCCTCATTACTCTCTTCTGGTCTTTTCTCTCTCACCAACATTTTCAGTTTTTTGTACTCACGATAACTGTCAGCATCTGAGCTAGGGGTTTGACATTGATTCACTCGTTCAGGCTCGGGAGCCAACTGGTATGCGTGAGATAACTGATGCATCTCGATCTGGAATGGCTCATCCTCCTCGTCGGCCGATATCTCATCTTTGAGTTTCTTTTCTGTTTCCTGAGCATATTTGTAGGCCATTTTCTTCATTCTCCTCAACATTACATCGTGTGCTATTCCCAAATAAGCTGATCTAAACTTATTGGTCATGGGCTGACAAACTGCTAAGGTTGGGAAGGAAGGCATCATTAAAACATTAGCCCATTCTCCTAAGGTGGCTTTAACAGTCAGTTCCACTGTTTCTTCCAACCTGTCTCCCACACTGACGGAATGTCATAATGATTTTGTCTGGCTTCGGGTATGTAGGTCCGACGCCCATCACTTGCTTGCACCGGTCCCCATGTCAAATCTCTAGCTGCATTTTCTGAAACTTTATACACATATCGAACATTTCTACCGTTTTCTTTTGACCCTTTCTTTGCCCCATTCTCAGTGGCTTATAGATGGCTCCTGTCTGACCGGCCACGGATTCTAAGCTGGCACTGCCCTCATCTTCCGTGTCTTCTTCATCTTGTTCTGCCCCTTTTCCTCTTTGTGAGGCTTCACTGTCACTTTGCTCACTGTCTCTGTTTAACGGTTCCATCTTTGCTGAGGCTTTCCATGATGGTCTTTCCTGTTGTTGTCTATGACCATTCTTTCCCTTTTTTGTGATGGAATCATTCAACCACTTCCTCATGGGTGTGGTTATTGATGATGTTGGGTTTTGGGAGTCATCCCATAAAGGGTCTCGGTCTTTCCCTGTATCCGGTGATGTTGGCAGTTTCTCTCCATTTTCTTTTTCTCTTTTTGGGTCACTTTTGGACTGTTTCTTCTCTGCCATAGTGGCCAAAAGCCTAGTTCCTCTGTCTTCGTACAGTTTTTTTGAGGTCACTACAACTAACTCTTTTAGTACCACTTCAGGAGGCATTGCTTTTGCCAAATAGGTTGCAGTATTGATTGCCACTCTTTCTGCTGCCTCCCATTGTAGATTGCGTGATCTTAATCCATCTATGTACATCACTTCCCACCTAAAACTGCAGGCTATGGCTTTGCTTATCCCTTTCCTAAGGGCTATTAACATTTGTTCATTCAACCTTTATTTAAGCAGGTAAATCCCATTGAGCCTCGAGGACTCATTTACAAGAGAGACCTGATTTCTTTCATATATCCATCTAGGCTTTCTGCTTCCTTGTAGCTCTTAATTGGGACATGTATTATGGCATGATATGGGAGGTCTGCTCTGCTGGTTAGGTTTATCTTTGGCCCTTCGTCCTTTAGTTCTGCTTTAAGCTGTCTTAAGTCGAACTGGTATTTGGGTCCAGCCAACTTCTTTAAAGCTTTCCTAAAGGTGCAGTTGTGGATCTTGTAGGTGTCGTTGGTGAATATGAGCAACCCATCCGCTTCTAATGTCCAGGGGCTCCCTATCAGCTGATACACTTGGGTTCCATTTTGAAATTTTATGACCTGGGCCTCCTCAGGCACTGGGTTGAGGTCTTTTTTCTTCTCGCCCCAACCAGAGCCAAGTTCAGACTTTGTTTCTATATTGTTCTTTTTAGTTTTCTTCTTCCTTGGGGTGTTTCTGGGTTCTTCTTTTGAACTTTCACCAGGTCTTTGTGTTGGCTTGGCTGATTTTGGGGTTTTTCATACAGAGTCTGCACTTTTGATCTTTGCAGTTGCCCTGTGCCCTGGCCATTACCTTTGATTATTAGGGTTTTTATTCTTTCCACCAGCCTTTGAGCCAACTCCTCCATTTGCTGTTCTGTTTCAGCGCTCTCCAATTCATCATCAGACTCTAACTCATCATCTGATTTTTGTTTTCCTCTTTCCTCCAGCTAGTTCCTTATTCCATTCGGGCCTCCTGCTTGGACCCAAGCTGAGGGGCCTACGTGTGATGCTGGGGGGTACTGCTGTTGGCTTTGTTCGTCATTGTCTGGAGCGCCCCCTTTTTCTGCCTGTTCTATTCTTGTCATGTCTTTGTCTGACAGGCCTTCCCCTGCGTCTTTGTTCGTGACTTATTCTTCTGTCTCGTTATTCTCATCCTCCCAGATGCTATGCTGACTGCAGATGTTCTTTAGGCCTTTGTTTGCTTCTTTATATGCCCCCATCCTTTTTAACTTATCTTCATATATTGTATATCTTGCAACTGCTGTTGCTTTGGAGTTTACTAACGCTCTGTCCAGGCCCGTTGCCTTGGATATCATTTTTACTATGGGGTCATAGCTAGTCGATGGACTAATAACAGTGGTTAGGGTTCCTCCATACCATTCTCCAAGCCACTGCACCCACCATGCTAACCACCTTTTTACTCCTTCTTTGGCTTTTATGTTGGTCGGATCGTGCAGAACCACCATCCGGCGGCCCTGCACCACTTTGGTACAGTGGAAGATTGCATTTCTTTGTATGTACTCTGTTAGCCTCGGCACCAAGAGCTCATATTTTATTAGATTACTCTCTCTAAATCTTTCTTGCACTGACGTGTCCCAATGTGTGAATCCCTTGCCATATAGGAGGATCTCAACCAACGCCCCTGTTGTTGGGTTGGATTCTTTATCTTCCGGATTTTGTGCTAGGTCCTGCAGAGCCTCTGATTCTGCAGATTTCAACTCTTCTTCCATTGTTTTTGTTTTTTGTCATCTCGAGTGTCTGCTCCTCAAAGCCTCCTGGCTGTGCCCACCTGGTCAGGGATGATCACAGACTATGCTACTAACTTGCTGCTTGGATAATGGTCAGTAATCCTCAGTAAGCCCCCTACCCCACCCACTAGCCTAGTGGTTACTGCGGGATACGTGGCTGAGGGCCCACTCAGCCACCTGCAACCTCTTCTAAGTACTTTGGGTTGCTTTGGATCGACGCCCAGTCTGATTCTTCAGCCACATGTCTCGTTTTGACGCTCTGTCAGGGTTTTCCTGATGCACGTCTACTCTTTTAAGGGCTCCTTATCTAAGGAATGTCGAGCCCACCCAGGGACACCA
This sequence comes from Nematolebias whitei, assembly GCF_014905685.2. Taxonomy (NCBI): domain Eukaryota; kingdom Metazoa; phylum Chordata; class Actinopteri; order Cyprinodontiformes; family Rivulidae; genus Nematolebias; species Nematolebias whitei. The sequence goes on along the minus strand of NC_056516.1, from coordinate 6,175,807 downwards.
TGTTTTTCTACCCAGTGAAGTTACCACGAGTTATGGCTAATCCCCACTGCAGCCTCTCCTCTAAGGGGTATATCAGACTAATCTAACACTTGGACTTTACCCAGAGTGATGTTAGACTAGTTCTGTTTAAGGCTGTGTTGGAGGTGATTCACCCAGACTGTTCACGACCATCATTTGCGAGTCATACCCTTGTCTCACCTTGTGACTCGTTTAACCTAGTAGCCGGGGTTAAATAGTTGATCACGGGAAAACTGGCATTTTGGCCGCTCACCTATTGTAGAACTGCAATTGTTACAGATCTGGTAGTTTTTAGAATCTAGGCACAAGATTCCAGGGTGTTTTTCGATCCAAGCTACTGTTGTGTCTTTCTGCCACACTCGTGTTCAAAACAGCTGAGACGGT
>NC_056516.1:6157057-6175395 GCF_014905685.2 Nematolebias whitei | reverse complement strand
TGAAGATCAAACCTGTGTCCTCTCATCTAAACCGACCCTGTATCAAACAATGATTAAACGATTAAATGCTAATTGTTATTATCATACGGACCTGAGGGATTTTACTTAGTCAACTATATTAAGTCTAAATTAAAGAAATGTGTTCTAGCTTTATTTATGTTACCTTGTGCTCAGAGCAAATCTTACTTGCTATCTGGCATGATTTGATTGCTTGTAATATATCAAATGTGAACTTGTAAAATTATCATTAGCTAATATAAGATTCTATGTAAAGGTAAAATAGTCAGAATTAGTAAACATTTTCTATAAATATAGTTCAACCCTTGAAGAAAGGCACACAAACACTTTGTATAACATGACATTTGAATGCTTGATAGGAAATATAAAAAGGTGTAAAAATATGAAATCCAACACTGCGAAACCTTAAAAAAAACTCCTCTTTTTGATGAAATTGAACCAAGCTTTCTAATTTTTTGAATACGAATGTGTAGAAATGACAGTCCAGAATTTTACATTTTATGCTTGGCTTTAATTAGGGATTTGCTGGGGTACAGAGTTATCAGCACATTGTAATTGGTTACATTTGATCATTTAAAAAGATTAATGACAGATAGTTCATGCAATCCACCTTGACAGCACACAGATTACGTGGTAGCTTTTCAAGTAGGCTGGAAGCAGGACAAGACTCTCAATCTAACCTTTCTTCTTAATTATAGGAACACTGTTACTTCTTATAAAATTTAGCATTTGGACAATATGTTAGGGGTCACTTACCATTTCTGCCCGAAGACTTTTGGAAAATGGCACGATAAATATCTCCTCCAGAGCCCTGGAAGAGATCTCCCTTAACTCCCCGAAAGCAGTCCTAATCCTGAGGAATCTCGTCTGGTGTCAGCTCGGCTGAAACGAAAGAATATTCCTATCTTGATGAAAAAGAAGTCTTCTTTGAGCTGTTCCTGATCCCTCTGAGTGGCTCCTGGGGGTGAAGCTATATTGCCCTAATCCTTCGACTCCACGATCCGTTCAGCCCTAACTTGCCAGTAGGCTTGGTTTAAATAGGAGATCTTTTCACTGGACAACCCAGTTTTCCCTTTTACTAGCTTGGTGTCATTTTCTGATTGGACTTGGTTCTTTAGGAAGATCGGCCTTATGGTAAACAGTTAGATTGTCTCCAAACTGTGCCCTTATAAGGTATTGATTTGTATTGTTCTTCTGCTTCTCAGCTCACAAGCTTACAAGTTACCAACACATGATTCTTTCTATCCACCTTATTCTGCAAGAGCGTATGTGGGCTGCCATGACAGACAGGTACCGCCCCCTCCCGGTTTTATACTTCCGGTGAGCTAAAGCGAGAGGCACTTTTGCTAATGACAAATTCTAGCAATTTGTGCTGTAGCAGGAGGCTTAAACAATTCTAATATGAGTTCGGGTTCAACTTGTGCTGTTGTTGGCTGTCACAACAGCTCCAGAAAACTGAAAGACGAGCTAGAAACGTATTGTTTTGCACATCAACAACTTCGAAAGGCCTGTGTGTGCCCAGCGCGTTACGAACTGCACTCCATGCCGAGGAAGGAGGATCGAAAACGAGCGTGGCTGGCAGCTTTAAAACTCAAATACCCCCCGAAGAGAGTTTATGTTTGCTCCTTTCATTTTATTGATAAAAAGCCCACAGAGCTTCACCCCGACCCGGAGCTCTATCTGGGCTATGACCGGGCCCCACCAAAGAAAAGAAGGCAGCTCATCCGGACCACTGTGAGCCAGACAGCTTCCAGCAACTTCGACAAAACGGCCGAATCTGTTCCCGGTGAGTGAAATTGAAAATGTGATTTGTCCCCGCTTCACATTTTAATCATGCTTAGCTCTTATCTTTTACTGAATTATATTATTATTAATGTTATAATTGTAATGTTATAATTACTATACTGCGGATGGTGTTAGCATCAGCGCTAGCTGGTTGCAGTGTTATTGTGGATGTTAGTGTATTATTAATTTAATTCCAAAATACTTTATCACTAAGAGAAAGTACTTGATTGGCATCCAAATCTTAAAGACAAAGTGGTTAGTAATTAACATCAGTAGCATGCTAGCAGAGATGTATATGATTTCATGTAACTGTCCGAGAATAGCTTTTTATTTAGCAACCTGGTAAAATTCAGCCCCCAGGGCTGTAAAAGTCTGGGGATTTTGTTAATAAAGAATATGTTGAGTTATTAGAGGCAGGTTATTTGAAACAGACACAGCTGAAAAAAAAACTTCTTTTAAACTCTTTAAAGAAAAAGCTTAAATGCAACCTAGCTCCAACTGATTTTTTTAAGGATGAAAAACTAAAATCTAATCACAATATTTTGATATTATAGCATAATTTGATGGGGCTTAGGAAAATTTAAGGGGGCTAAAGCCCCACTAAAACAGCACTATTGACATTTAAGATGTATCATGTGTGTACGAGTGTGGAATTACAAATTTCCTTCCTAAAACGTAATAAGGTAAGTGACACTTGACAGGTTGTGTTACGCTGATTTGATTTTGTATTTTTGTGTTATTCAGAGTGCATCGTAGATTCACCGTCAGTCATCCCAGACCTGGCTAGCGTCTCCACACAACCTCCTGGGCCACATCTGCACTCAGTCCACACACAGTGGGAGGACCCTTCGCTAAAAGATCATCATCAATACTGCAACACGTCTGGCAGAAAAGATGTCCAGGACAAGACGACTCAGTGTGATGAAGTTGCATTTTTTCTTCTACAAAATGACGCAGACGCTTTGCTGTACACTGGTATAGCGTTAGAAACATTTAACACTCTTGTGTCAGCACTGGAAGGAGATGACAACAATGAATTTACAATGCCTGTACAAGATCAAGTCCTTATAACACTTATGAAAATAAAGACTAATCGTGTCTGCAGCCCTTGAGTTGATGTTATACTGCTGCTCTGCCTTGTGGTGTCTGAAGTTTATCATGCTTAGACGTTTGGGTTGAAGATTCTTTGCTGTCCCAGCATTCCACCTGCGCTGCTCATCTGTACATGCTAGCCCCGTCTTTCCACTGATCACAGCATTCTGGACCTGTAACAATTTAACAGACTTCAGCTATCACTGCTCCTAATAAAATGAAACAAGTTATTTACATCCCTGCTGTTGTCATTTATTTTTTCCTTTTCTGTAAATGTTAGGTTGCCTTGCATCCAGTCTGTACTTTTTTAAAAACAAATAATATAAAAATACTGTACAGCCTTTTTAATGTTTAATTTTTTGTGACAGTAGATCACAGGCTGCACAATGCTCTGGCTTCCACATGTAAACACAGGCAGACAGGAAGCTCACAGCTTTCGCCCAGTTCAGTGATTCTGATTCAGTGATGTAAATATTCTGATATCCAGATAAGTGATATACCTTCCACAGAATAGCTGCCGCATGACTGCATGATTTTCCCAATCCGGCGATACAGGAACAGCCGACCGTTTCTACCACTCCACTTTCTCTGAGCATGACCCATGCTAAGTGTTTAGCTTGACCAACGCTCTGGCTCGGCTCAACAGCTGCTTTCAGAAAGATAAAGTCGCCTTGTTTCTTGAGCAAAACTGTATCTATTTTGTTGCTGTGGAGGTAATTATACGCCTCTGTGCTTTTATAATTCCGCAATTCCTCGCCATCGACGCCTTCAGAAAAAACAAGGTAATTAATAATATCGATGTAGGTAATTCCGGGCCATGATTTCATATCATCTACCCAGTCCGTGAGAAATGATGGGTGAGACACAGTTAACGACTTATCTTCGCAGCTTTTTAAAACATCCTTGCAATGTATCCACCTCTGATGTGCTGCCATTTACTTCAGGTAAAGGAAACTTTTGTGTCAAAAACATTAAATTGCTAGCAAGTGTGTTAACCCACAAACGTAAACAACAGCGCGGGATCGCGGGCGGAAGTAAACAACCGGCTTCCGCTATGAATTATGGGTAGTGGCGCCAAATCCGGAATAAGGTGGATAGCCTGTCCTTTTATGGTAATGTGCAGCTTTGCTCGGCTTCTACATGTACTGCTGTTCTGATTAGGTCAGCCGTTTGCAACATTCCAAGGGAAATGTAATCTTTCTACCAGAATGCAGCTGGCTCCCTTTACCACTGTTTTAAAGTGTTTTAAAGATGTCAACTCACCACTTTTCCTTTGTAACCTTTCCCCCAGAACACAGCTGGCTCCTTTCACTGCTGTTTTATAGGCGTCGACTCAGCACTTTTCCCTTCTCCCAGACCACAGCATGAACTCCTATAGCATTCCATTTTATACAGTATAAATCATTTCACTTCACCCTAATCACAGAATGTAGGACAACTTGTTACAATCACATAATAATCAATGCATAGAAAACAATTCTTCTACATCACAGAGTACAAATCTGTTACTTGGAAGCCTCTGGCAGATACGATTTCATTCAATAAACGACATTACTTGACAACAGGGAAGAACTGAACACTTGACCAGAGCTTGAGTTGTTCTGAACAAGTTCCTCAACAAACATGTTGTCCTAAGCTGCTCAGTGTAAACAACTTGGGTTACTCATCAGCAGTAAGACTATCTTAAATAACAGCTTCCATGCTCCAAGAGATGACACAGCTGCAAACCTTTATCTGCTTCTTCCTCCTCTTCTTTTCTCTTCCTCAGCTGAGCACCTGATGGATTTGGCCTGTTCTCGTCCATCTTCCATGTGTGTAATTTGAAGTTGGGTGGAGTAGGTTATCACCGCCCATCCACAAACATGAGTCCAGACAACTCGGGCAAAACAAAATCACCTTGTTTGGTGTGCAGATTGGTTTCTGTATTATTTTCCAGTGACTTCACACAAATAAGCTGTGAATTATTGGCTATATTCACAATATTATGAATGAAATGTGCTTTTTCTGATCAATCAGCAGCAGTGTGATTTACTTATCGATTAGATGCATCCCTGTCCCAGCAAGGGAGACAAGAGAACCGCCCTCTTCACAACCTGTTTCTCAGACCTCTACACACCCTGCACCTGGCAGAGGGCGCCCACTCCCCGTAGGCTAGACAGGCTTTATGAAATAATGTGTTTTATTTTTTTAAGAAGAGGGCGGGGCCGGGCACTCTTCCCACCCTTGATGAGAGGCCACCCTGTGCAGCTGCTTATAACTCTCAACTCAGAAACCACCACTGTAGTCATTTATCATAAATCTGAACAATAACATTTAAAATCAAAATCAGCTTTCAAGATTTTTATTGGGACAATGGCACCCTCAAAAAACAAAAGTTGAGAATGAGGGCCTAGTGGACGATAAACAACAACAAACAAATCTAAAAAAGTTAAGTCTGATTTAACTTTTTTAGATTTTTCTACCTGGATTATTGAACATGCATCAGGATAAACAACAACAAACAAATGTGTTTTTCCCCTTCCAAAGACTAGAGGACTCTTGAGGGTCAAAAACTTAAAATAATTATTACTAATAATTGATTTAGTCTTGTTCAGTGATCCTGACTGTGCAGCTACTCCTCCACCTTGACCCGGTGTTCCAGGAATATGAAAACAGATAATTAGCAGGAGTGGATTCATTTATACTAATGAAGTCCTCCCATAAACTCTAAATTGTCCCTAGGTGTGAGTGAGAGAGTGAATGTTTGTTTGTCTCGTTTGTCTCTATGTGGCCCTGTGATGGACTTGCGACCCGTCCAGGGTGTACCCCGCCCCTCGCACAATGATTGCTGGACATGGGCACCAGCGACCCCCGTGACCCAAAATGGAATAAGCGGGTAAAGAAAATGGATGGATGGATGAAGTCCTCCCATAGAGCTAGCTACCATGAGAGAACCAGGAAGTCCCATGAAAGTCAGCACATCAGCCAATGTTTATCTCGTAATGGATTCAAACAGAATCAGGCTCCATTGTTGAGAAAAGTGAAGACATTTTCATTTCACCTTTATTTAAAGGTGTGTGTGTGTGTGGTGGGGGGGGGGGTCCTTGTGTAATCTAGGACCCCCACAGTAAATCTTTACTTTGTGTTATTCCGTTCCAACAAATGTTGATTTTCTTGTCTCTTTTCATCTGACAGGTCACTGCCTAGTGGTGCGGGAGGGCCTGACTAATCCCTGGATTCCAGATAACTGGTCCTGGGGTGGTGTGGCTTCAAACCACTGCCCTGTTGTGGCTGAGTTTTACACCCATCTATCCTGTAAGGAGCTGAGCAGAGTGGCAGCGGTGGACCGAGGAGAGGTTTTATCCAAACATGAGCGATGACAGCAGGCACAGTTCACCTACATACAGGGACCCAGACCCACCTCATCCTGGACCACCCTGATTCTGAATCCTACCAATCCTGGATCTTTGTCAGTCTAAGTTGCTGTAGAGCAAAACGTCTAATCTAAGATGACAAGTAATACAATGTTCAAATACATGTGTACTGTGTACAAATATACAGCTGACATGTTCTTCAAAATGAGATGTGCCATACATTTTTTTACATGTAATTAAAATAAATTAATTAATTAATAAATGCTGCTGTGAGTGCACTCTTGTACATTTAAATATTCAGTTGAATCCAGTTTATTTGTATAGCACCAAATCACAACAAAGTTGTCTCAGGGCACTTTACAGAAACATTAACATACATAAAAGCCAATTATCAATCAACCTTTATTTAGACAGGTAAATCCCATTGAGCCTCGAGGACTCATTTACAAGAGAGACCTGATTTCAACAAAGAAAGATGACAACAATGGACAACAGCAACAACAATAAACAATTATAAAAAGTCATACTGCAGGGTTTTTTATTTTTTTTTAAATAGGATGGCTAAAAGGAAAAGGTAACAAAAAAAACAAACAAAAACAAAAAAAAAACAGCTAGATTCCAAGACAAATGTATAAAACTAAAAACAGGAACATGTCTGCATTGGTCCCTGCCAGGAGTCCAACAGATTCTTAAAGCCACTTAGAGAGGTCAAGGTCGAGAGCTTCAAATCTTTTTGTAAGATATTCCAGGAAACAGGAGCGGAGTAGGAGAAGGCCCTTTTGCCTAGTTCAGTCCTCACTGAGGGAACACTGCAGGTAATAATGTCCTGAGAGCGCACTCCGTAGCTGCACTCACGCAGAGACATGTAGGAGGAGATGTATGAAGGCAGCAGACCAAGAAGTGATTTAAAGATGAAAATGTACCAGTGAGAGAGTCTGCGTGAAGTTAATGATGTCCAGTTAACCAATGAATACAGGGTGCAGTGGTGGGTACGATAATCACAGCCAGTTATGAATCTTAGTGCACCATGATAGACAGCATCCAACATCTGCAGGGTTCTTGTAGGAGCGTTCATGTAAATAATATCACCAAAATCAATTGAGGGAAGGAAAGTCACAGATACAAGGCGTTTTCTAGCATTCAGGGTTAGACAGGATCTGTTTCTGAAAAAGAAACCCAGTTTAACTTTCAGTTTCTTTACCAAGTTTTCCACATGGAGCTTAAAAGAAAGATGTGAGTCGACCAAGATACCCAAATATTTATAGGAATCAACAAACTCAATGGGGACACCATTTGAGGATAAAATCGGAGGAAGAACTGCTGGGACCAACTTCCTATTTGAAAAAAGCATCCCTTTGGTTTTTTCGGCATTTAGGACAAGTTTGAGGTGAAACAAATCAGTCTGGATGTAGTTAAATGCAGATTTCAAAAGCTGGAAAGCCTTAGCAACTGTTTTAGCTCGACAATAAACAACTGTGTCGTCAGCATAGAAATGTATGGATGCATTAGGGATGTTTTTACCTACATTATGTATGTAGATTGTAAAGAGGGTGGGTCCTAAGACTGAGCCTTGTGGTACACCATTGTTGAATGTTAAATAACTGGAGGAAGTACCATTATGTTGAACACATTGCCTCCGGTCTGAAAGATAGTTAGAGAACCAACCAATGGTGTGATCTGAGAAACCGATTTCTGAGAGTTTATGACACAAGATGTTATGATCCACAGTGTCAAAAGCTTTAGACAGGTCTAAGAAAAGTGCAGCACAATAATCTTTAGCATCCAGTGCTTCAACAACGTCATTAAGAACCTTCAGTGAAGCAGTGGTTGTGCTGTGTTGTTTCCTGAAACCAGATTGATGTGGAGGTAAGATGTTAAATGAGTCCAGGTAATTTTTGATTTGAGAGTTTATCAGTTTTTCTAGAACCTTGGCTAAAATGCAGAGTTTAGAGATTGGTCGATAGTTGTTCAGTGATGTGGGGTCACCTCCCTTCAGCAAAGGAAGAACAAAGGCTGTTTTCCAAGTGTCTGGGATGGAGTTTTGTCTTATGGAGAGATTGAAGATGTGGGTCACAGGGACTGTGATGATATGAGCAGCCAGCCTTAAGAAATAAGGTGGAAGTTCATCTGGACCTGCAGATTTTTTAGGATCAAGATCTTTTAACAGTTTATTGACCTCACTGACTGAGAATGGAGAAAAAGAGAAGGTGTGATTAACTGAGGATTGACTTGTAGGAGGGATTTGATTTGTAGAAGTTTGGTTATTAAGTGAAGTGGCTGATCTTCCATTAGTAACTGTGTCAAATAAAGAACCAGAAGCAACAAAATGTTTGTTGAAACAGTTCAGGATCTCGTGCTTAATTGACACAGGAGCAGAGTTAACGAGAAGTTGTGATGGGAGGTCAGATGATTGGGGGGGTGCCTGAGAGAGATTTAATTGTTTTCCAGAATCTGTTAGGGTCATTTAGATTTTTGGAAGTCTGAGATAAGAAATAGTTGCGTTTTGCTGCTTTGACAGAAGTTGTACATTTATTCCTCATCTGTCGGAAACTCAACCAGTCAGTGTCTGAGCCAGATTTTCTCGCTGCAGCCCAAAGATGATCTCTCCTGTGCATGAGGTCAGCTAGCTCTGGAGTAAACCAGGGGCTGTCTCGTCCCTTTATTCTGAACTGACGAAAAGGAGCATGTAAGTTCAGGAAATAAATGAAATTATTATGGAAATAGTTCCAAGCAGAGTTCACATCATCAGTTAACAGAATACGATGCCAGTCAAAGTGAGACAGATCCCAGAGGAATGACTGTTCACAGAAATGTTTCAGATCCCTTTTTTTAATTAATCTGGGCTTAGAAGGTGGAAGTTTACTATTTCTTAAAGCCACTGTCACACAATGATCACTCAAAAGATCAGCGAATACACCTGTACCAGGGAATTTGTGAGGCATATTAGTTAGAAACAGGTCTAAGATGGAGGAATTGTCAGGATGGCTTTTATTTAATCTAGTGGGGGAGTCGATCAGTTGGGATAAATTAAAAGACAAGCAACATTCCTTGAATTTGTCACAGAGGGGGGTCGACTTACACCAATCAATGTTGAGATCTCCAGCTAAAAAGACCTCTGTGAATTTTAAATTACCAAGGAATTCCTTCATGGCATTTAATGCCTCAGGTGAAGCTGTGGGGGGGCGGTAGCAGCAGACTACAGTTAAAATCTGGCCTCCATTCAAGGTGATGTTTACAGATAAGGCTTCAAACTGATTTGGAATTGTTTTGAAAGTCACAAGACTTGAAACCAGGGTATCTCTAATGTAAATAATGACTCCACCCCCCCTTTTTTGACGATCACAGCGGTAGATGTTAAATCCATTGATTGCCACGTCATTATTCATTACAGATTTGTTGAGCCAGGACTCAGAAATAAAGATAACATCAGCCCCAGAGAACTGACCAGGATTTTCACAGCATCAAGTTTTTTCAGAAGGCTACGAGCGTTTACATGCAGAAAATGAAGCCCAGAGGCGTTTTTAAAGTCATTTGGTGTGCTGTAATTAGTGGGGGGTCCAGGGTTGGGTTGAATTCCTGAGAGCAGTAACAACATTATTATCAGACATTTTCTTGGGTTTTTTGTGACTGATGTGTGATTACAGGAGTTAACAGTGTGGCAATTATCCCCCATAATTGAACCATGAGAAACATTAATGAAGACGTGATCATTCAGAACCCAAAAACAGTGAAAGTTGCAGTGATGGACTTTCACTGTTTTTGGGTTCTGAATGATGGGGACAGTCTAGTCACTTGGAGCCCCAAAGCAGGATAAACCCTTCAAACCTCCTAGTCTGTCTCACTAACCAACCAACCAAGTTTAACTAAACCTGTTACAAACCACCCTGACAGCACACAGTTTATGTGGTGACTTTCAACATGCTGGAAACGGAACAACACTCTCTCATCCTGACTCTACCTCTCAATTTAGAAACACTTTTATTTCATATAAATTTAGTAATTTGGACAATGGGTTAGGAATCGCTCACTATTTCTGCCCGAAGACTTAGAAAATGGCACGATAATTTCTCTTCCAGAGCCCTAGAAGAAATCTTCTTAAATCCCCAAAAGCTGTCCTGATCCTGGGGAATCTGGTTTGGAGTCAGCCCGGCTGAACAAAAGTATTCCTATCTTGATGAATTAAGAATCCTCTTATGAGCTGTTCCAGATTCATCCACGTAGTTCTTGGGGATGCCTCAACATTGTCCTACTCTTCAGACCTCCACTTCTTATTCAGCCCTGTGGTTTTTCTGGGCTTGGTTTTTATTGACTTTTGGGCTTGCTGGCCAACCCTTTTTCCATCCCACTTAGCCTGGTGTTCTATTCGGATTTGCTACAGTTCTTTAGAGAGGTTGGCTCCTGATTCACAACTAGACTGTCCCCAAACCGTGCCCTTAAAAGGTATTGCTGTGTGTACTGTTCTGCTTCTCAGCTTACAAGTTACCGACACACGATCTTTCGCTACAGTCTGTTTCCTTATATGGTAAAGAGAACAGTTTTGCTTGTTTTTTTCCATGTAATTCTGTTTACAAGATACTCACACTTTGTTATTGCTGAGATCAGCCTGCAGCATTCCAAAGGAATTACAGCATCTCTCTGGAATGCTGTTAGGTCTCCCCATATTCACTGTTCTGTTGGGGCAAAACTTGCTGTCTTCTCCCAGAACTCAGCATGAACTCATGTAAAATTACATTTCATACATTAGAAATCCTTTTACAAACCGGATTCCAAAAAAGTTGGGACACTAAACAAAATGTGAATAAAAACTGAATGCAATGATGTGGAGGTGCCAACATCTACAAACCGGATTCCAAAAAAGTTGGGACACTAAACAAATTGTGAATAGAATCTGAATGCAATGATGTGGATATGGCAAATGTCAACATTTTATTCGTAATATAACATAGATGACAGATCAAAAGTTTAATCTGAGTATATATAACATTTTAAAGGAAAAATATGTTGATTCAAAATTTCACAATGTCAACAAATCCCCAAAAAGTTGGGACAAGTAGCAATAAGTGGCTGGAAAAAGGAAATTGAGCATATAACGAACAGCTAGAAGACCAATTAACACTAATTAGGTCAATTGACAACATGATTGGGTATAAAAAGAGCTTCTCAAAGTGTCAGTGTCTCTCAGAAGCCAAGATGGTAAGAGGATCACCAATACAACCTAGAAGACCAATTAACACTAATTAGGTCAATTGACAACATGATTGGGTATAAAAAGAGCTTCTCAGAGTGTCAGTGTCTCTCAGAAGCCAAGATGGTAAGAGGATCACCAATACCACCATTGTTGCACAGAAAGATAGTGCAGCAATACCAGAATGGTGTTACCCAGCGTAAAATAGCAAAGACTTTTAAGTTATCATCATCAACCATGCATAACATCATCAAAAGATTCAGAGAATCTGGAACAATCACTGTGCGTCTGGGTCAAGGCCGCAAAACTCTACTGGATGCTCGTGATCTCCGTGCCCTTAAATGTCACTGCACCTCAAACAGGAATGCCACTGTCAAGGAAATAACAGAATGGGCTCAGGAATACTTCCAGAAAGCATTGTCAGTGAACACAATCCACCGTGCCATCTGCTGTTGCCAGCTGAAACTCTACAGTGCAAAGAGGAAGCCATTTCTAAGCAAGCTCCACAAGCTCAGACATTTGCACTGGGCCATGGATCATTTAAAATGGAGTGTGGCAAAATGGAAGACTGTTCTGTGGTCAGATGAGTCACGATTTGAAGTTGTTTATGGAACACTGGGACGCCATGTCATCCGGACCAGAGAGGACAAGGATAGCCCAAGTTGTTATCAACACTCCGTTCAGAAGCCTGCATCACTGATGGTATGGGTTTGCTTGAGCGCTTGTGGCATGGGCAGCTTGCATGTCTGGAAAGGCACCATTAATGCAGAGAACTATGTTCAGGTTCTAGAACAACATATGTTCCCATCTAGACGTCATCTCTTTCAGGGAAGACTGATAACTATAACTATAACTGATATGGGTTACTTTACAGATATTGATAAGATTGAAAACTGATAAATTGAGCAGCCATCTAGTAGAAGGTCACTTAATGACAGGAAATGTACACAGACTTATAAAACCTATGGCGGAGGAAATCATCAAACATCAGGCATAAAATTGGTAAGTGACCTTTTTATATTAACATAAATTTATTTAAATAACTTTTGAAGACCAACAGGTACAGTTCAAACTGGGAGCCCAGACAGAAAGAAATCTCCGCACTCAAGTTGATGTGAGTAGATGAACACACAAAGACCTTCTCTCTGAAGATAATGTGACAGGTCAAAGATGTTTTTCATTTACTACAGTATCATGTGTGTGGATCATAGTGTCGTTGTGTCTGGAGTAGAGACTGACTGGAGCCTGGTCGCCTAGATAAACAGAACGACTACCAGTGTTGTCTGACCTTGTTTTTTATTTTCTAGCAAAATTTAGTACTATTACAGGTGAAAGTGACTTAAATCAATGAGGGAACTCAAACACGTCTGTGAAATTGAACCAAACAGGGTAAAAGTACTTGGGGAATATTGTGATAAATATATTAATAGATTAAAAACAGTTATAATGGTATATTTCTATAAAAGTTAAGTGTCCTTGGCAGAAAACACTATATATATTTGTAATTTAACAAAAGTATTAAACTTAAAAGACAAAGTGATAAATCTAAGGTGTAGACTGAAAAACATTAAATAAAAATACACTAGTGGTATTAAACAATTCTTATGAGAGTCCCTTAGAGACAGAAGGATTATTTAAGATGGGGAAAACAATTCCAGATTAGAGAAAACATTTAAGATAACTGATTGATGGGGAGGAGAAACTAACTAACTTGCTATGAGTATGTTACTTGAACAATCTAGTAAACAAAAAATACATTATATATGAATATTGTGGGATAATGTCATGATAAATGAGATTGACATATCTAATAAGTATTAGACATATGATAATTTTGTTATTAACCTTGTGGTGTCCACTAGAACAGAGACAACCGTAATATTTGTGCCTTTTTTATCTGTAAAATGAGAGAGTTTGCAGGCCGTCATGACATGAACCATCATGATTTAACCTTGCTTTATTAGATTGGATCATGTGCGCATAATTAATCTTCCATGGTACATTTTTATCTGTGTAAATACAATATCATTTTTTTGGCTGTTTACTTGTGTTTCTGATTTTATGTTTATCTTCAATTTGAATTGTTTTGTTATTGACATACAAGTACACTATTTTTTACTTATTTTTAATTGCGATTAAATGGATACTTACAGAAAATATATAATAATGAATTCTAACAACTACTAACATGATTTAAGACATAGCATTTTAGAGTGATGTTGTATAAATCAGTTATCAATGACTTGTGAAATTTGGTGCATGGAGAAAAGAGAAAAACAACAAGTGTTGCTGATAAAATGATAAATGATAGTGATGACTCAATTCAGAAAAAAGACAGGGATAGGATGATGGGTAGAAGGATGGACTCTGGCTGGTTGCCAGCAGGGTGTTGTGCTGTTTGTGTCCCTTATCACCTGTTCAGGTGTAGTGATGTAGGGACAGCTTTGCTGTTAGCTTCACTACTAATTAATTATTTTTAAAGCTAGTTCAAGCACAAAGAATATTAATTGTTAATTACAACGGATTCTTTCTTTTTCGAGTTAAATTTCTGCCATGTGACCGAGATAACTGTGAGTGGATTGTTTAATCAGTGACACGAGACGCCATTTTATCTTTGACCCATCAGAATAAATGCGGTCATTTATTTAACAGAATCAAAATTCAACATCAAAACATGTACACATGGATTTGCTGATCTGTTTCTGATTAATAAACTTGGCAAGCTTTACTAACAAGTCAACAGAACATTACTGATTGAGACTGATTCGTCTCTGAAGGCATCTAGTTTGATTTACTGGCGAATAGGTTTAAAGAGAAGGAGAATAGCGGTTAAATAGGTTAATGCGGCTGGTTATTGTCAGAAGTCGTGTGGTTTACTCCGTTCAACAGAACAAGCTTCCTTCAAAGTTGTAGGGCGTTACGCCCGGGTGAGTTCACAGCGAGGCGCTGTGACTCCGCTGGGATGGACGGACCCTCGTATCATGGTCAAATCCATCAGCTATTGATTAAATCTGAAAGTTCCTTAGGAACTCTCAGTAAGACTCCAGTCAGAGATTCCACTCAGAAGTAGAATACTGCAAGAAAACTCCATAGTCCCAAGAAAGACTTTTAAAAGACTGAGGAAAACTGCAGGAAGACTGAATAGTCCCAGGAAGTGTTGACTTTTTAAACAGTACTCACTTCCTGTACTTGGTACTTCCTGATTGGTTGAAACAACCAGCAGGGGGGTGGTTCTAGTGATGTCAGAGGGTTATTAGGAGTCAAAAAAGACAGCAGGAATGTTTACGAACGGTTAGTACAGACAGAGGAATGTTATGGCGAAGTGAGACAAACGCAGATGCCAGTTGAAGTTATTTACTGTCTGCTGAGTTTTAAAACAAGGCACTTCGTTCTCATAACTTGCTTCCTGACTTCTGACCAACATCCCTGACTTCTGACCAACATCAAATGCACTCATTCAGACAGAAGATCAAAATGCACAATTACTTTGTAAATAGACATTTAACTTGATTTCTAAGTCTAATGAGGTTTAAAAATCATTAATACTGTTTCACAGTTGATTTAAATGAGTGGTTCACTTCAACATTTAGAAATGGTATGAACTAAACACACTTTGATTATCAAGATATTCTAAAATAGTAATGATAATGTAAAAAAGAAGAGTGTTCTTTCAATTGATTAATTTAGCATACAATTAAATACTCTCTTGATGAGATTATTTGTATTTCTGGATTCAAATCAATGAAATAACAGTTCCTGTCCCATGAAGGTCTTCAGAGACAGATTGTTGTCGGAGGCCTAGTTCACTACAGTCCCCCCTTTGGAAATCATCGCCTGTCCATGGGGATGAATTCCTACATGAACTTACGCCTCCGAATGTCCTTGATCTTGATGTAATCCAGCAAGAGGAAAACAAAAGTCAAAGAAGGTAATCCCACAACGGTTTAGGTAATTCCACAATGTTGTTGGTAATTCCATTGCAGCAACGCTTTAACCCCTTGGAAACAAAGTCTGTAATCTATTGGAAAAAGTCATATAATCCACAATGATAAATCCACAACGATTGGAGGTGTTGATTGATCAGCATGAAGAGGGGTTCCCTCGATTGAACTGCAGAGGCGACCACTGGATGGAGATTGGAGACCCACGTTGGAGTTGTAGGTCCCTTCAGCGAAGGTTGCTGCTGGTGGTTCCCAGTGGATGCCACTATGAGTGGGATTTTACATAAGACCTAAACCTATATGCACCTGGTGTGTAAGATATCATGGTTTAGATCAGCTACAGGTACCAGTTAAAGGGTGGGTCATGCTGAAAAATTACATATAGGGATTTATACCTTTTTCCATTCCTAACTTGGTTTAAGTTAGATTTACATGGCAAAATATAGTTTGGTTCAATTGTCTGTTGTCCCTTTAGACGAACGACTTGAGGTTTGGTTTTTTGGTTTCCCCCTAAATGTGTTTGGAGTCTATGGCGAGACTCAACTGAAGGATTAGCTGCCCCCCCCCCCCCCCCCCCCCTCGGATTGTTCGAGTAGATTCGGCTTGAGCGTTGTGAGACCAATGTACTTAAGGTAGCATTAATCTACATTGACTCCTCAAAGGTTGAAGTTGAACAAATGAACTGCATGTTGGCATAGTTAATGTCCTCTTAGTCTCTAACCTAAATACACACAAAATTCATTCTTGCTGGGGGTGTTCAGAAACAATACCAAAAACCAATTAAACGATGTCTCAACATCGACAAAAATAGTGATTAAGCAACTAGAAACAACGTTTCACTGCAACACTCACTCTGATTGTCAGATTTGATCACGTTATCGCGTCTGAGTTGTTATCTTAACACTTAATTAAGCTTAAACTTATTTAGTTTCTGCTTGGACGACCTTTTTTCCCACGAGGTCTGAGTTTGTGAGATCTTTGTGTCCTGTGGAGTTATTGAACGCCTTGTGTAGTTTATCCTGGTTTTGATGTACCCATTTAACAATTGGCTCTTTTTGGCCTTTGCTGATTTTGATCTGGTAGACCACTGGAGACAGTTTGTCTGTTATCAGGTGGGGTCCAGTCCATCTGGGCATCAGTTTGCGGGCGAGAGTTCCGGTCCCGGACTCTCTTTTCCCGGTTGTGGGGGCGAACGTGTAGTAACAGACCCTATCTCCCACTTGGAGTTCCTCGTGAGAGGCCTTTTGGTCATAGTACGCCTTTCATCCTTCAGCGGATTTTTCCAGGTTTTTCTGGACAAACGCAAAGGTATTTTTAAGGTGTTCTTCCAAGCCATTATGTATTGTTGTGTGGTGTAGGCTGTTGCCATGGCAGCATCGCATGGTTGGTACAACAGGTGTAGAGGGAGAGTCATTTGTCAACCCGTCATCATCTCGAAGGGAGAGATGCCAGTCGATGTGTGTGGAGTGGCCCTTGTGGCCATGAGGACCAGAAGGAGTTTCACGTCCCAGTCCTTGTGGTTTGCGGCTACGTATTTCTTCAAAATACTTACCACAGTTCTGTTTGCTCTTTCCACTTGGCCTGAGGCCTGTGGGTGGTAACCATGATGGAAGTTGACTTTGATGCCTAGCATCTTCCACAGTTCTTTCATCACTTTAGCTGTGAAGTGTGTACCTTGGTCTGAGTTCACCCTGAGGGGAAGTCCAAACCTTGAAAATACATGATTCATTAGTAACATAGCAGTTGTTTGTGCTGTGTCGTTAGGAGCTGGTAGGCATTCTACCCATTTGGTAAATACGCAAGTTACCGTGAGAAAACATTTATTTCCTCTAGTGCTCTTAGTAAGTGGTCCAACCCAGTCGATCTGGAGGTCGGACCATGGGAATGCAATGCCTCTACTTTGCAGTGGTGCTCTGTGGAGTGGTCTGGATGGCTGAAACTGGCCACAGACCAGGCACCCTTTTATGTAGTTCTTGACATCCTGTATTATGAAATTCTTTATCAAAAGGGCTCGTGAACGGTCGGCACAGATATTCAGACAAGAAGGAAAAATAAAACACAGAGGAGGCTGTTACTGCTAGGAATAATAAGTGTCCTTTATTAACCTGCCACAGAAAACAGTCAAGCAAGAACATGTACACTCGTACACTCTTAACACACAAATTGATATGAAATAACTTCTCACCGTGACACTGGCCGGGAAGTCGTTTTCGACCCAGGTAAAGAAGAATCACATCAAAATGGCGTATGGCACCAGCGCGTGCTGATCCACACAGGACTCCCGACTCTCTGTTGTTTGATACATTTCTTATATACCTTTCCCTGATCGTGTGAGAGCAGATCAAAGCAAGTTTTGATGGTTGCCAGGAGGGCAGATTTAATTAAATCTGTTTTTCCTTCATCAAAGCAGTCTGTGCAACAGAGCGATGGTTTCATGAAAAACATGTCCTTCAAAACCTGGGTCACTGTAACCTGAAGATTGGGCCCGATCTTCTGGTTAGAGCATCCCCCAGAGAACTTTAATTACTCCAAAACACATCTGCAGCACAGGAATGACTGAATAAGCAGATAAGCTGCATCAAAAGTGAGTATAAGTGTGTTTAAATGAGTGTAATATAGGTATAGATTGACATAAAAGCATTAAAATAATCATTTCTATATCATTCCACCCTTGCTTTTATGGCAATTTAGACATTTAATTCTGAATAAGTAACACACACAAAATGTATATGTTTGAATAGGCATAAAGGCAACTTAACACCTTATAAAACATATTTTCATATCATTCCACCCTTCCTTTATGACATGTAAAACATAATTCCACAATACAACTTTTTAGTCTTGAAAATGCCATCCCTTTAAGTTGAACTCTAAACGATCTCTGACCTCTGAATGGTCGAGTTCTCCTGCAATTGAAATTGTTCTGGGACTTTATCCTAAATAAACTCACTCACACAGTTAAGA
>NC_056516.1:6156308-6157047 GCF_014905685.2 Nematolebias whitei | reverse complement strand
GGACTTTATCCTAAATAAACTCACTCACACAGTTAAGAAAATCCAGACTAGTTTCAAACCCCTGGAACGTTTTGATTTATTACATTCCCACTGACACGATCATTGTAAATCAAAACACCTGGTAGGTGTTCAGATTATAGTTTTTTCCCTACCAAACCATGTACCAGCTGTATTATAAATTTCCTGATTAATTCTTTTTTAAACCCTCATAATATAAAAACAAGTTCCCAAAATACACAAAGTTAATACAGAGATACATAGATCAAACTAGTTATTCTTCTTTTCACTAAACAAACAAAAGGGATACTGCATATATTTTGCGCCGTAGATAATATTCCTGCGAATATATCCCACCAATGGTGAGCCGACGCCTACACTATTAGTTTTAGCCATATGTAAAAACCTTTCTTTGAGCCATGCAGGTGGACACTGTTAGATCAGACACGTTTAGACTTATGAGATTGATCATTTCAGTCAACTCTATGGGCTCATTCAAATGCGCATTTTAAATGATCCAGAGAGACTCGCCATGGAGTAAGGCGAGATTCAGAACTATAATTAGTCAAACGATAAGTCTGGTTGTTCCGAGTTCACAGATGTACACCACACACACATCCAGAGAAAGGCACCTTAGGTACTTTTTATTGTTGCTCTAACCTAGTTCATGAGTCTAATCACACAATACCTTGTCTCTATTGGGGTTGTGTGTGTGTGTGGGTGTTTGTGTGTGGGAGTACTC
>NC_056516.1:6154054-6156298 GCF_014905685.2 Nematolebias whitei | reverse complement strand
CAGGTCGGCGATTTCCCCTTCTCCTCCGTCTTGTTATGAGGAGGAGGAGGTTGATTTGACCTTAATTCCCCCCGTTTATCATGATCTGGCCCCGGTTTTCAGCAAATCCAGGGCTCAATCTCTACCTCCACACCGACCGTATGATTGCTCAATAAATTTGCTTCCTGGTGCTCCCTTGCCTTCTTGTCGTTTGTATAATTTATCTGGTCCTGAGAAACAAACCATGAGGGAGTACATTGACGCATCATTGTCCTCCGGCCTTATCCGCGCTTCTACCTCCCCAGTGGGAGCAGGCTTCTTCTTCGTCGCCAAGAAGGACAAATCTTTGAGACCCTGTATAGATTACAGAGAACTAAACCAAATAACTGTAAAAAACAAATACCCTCTGCCTCTCATTGAATCCATCTACGGGCAGCTACAGGAGGCTGTAGTTTTCACCAAGTTGGACCTTAGGAATGCTTATCATCTGGTTCGTATTAAGGAGGGGGATGAATGGAAAACGGCCTTCAGAACACCTTTTGGCCATTTTGAATATTTGGTAATGCCTTTTGGTCTAACTAATGCTCCCGCCGTGTTCCAAGCACTCGTCAATGATGTACTAAGGGATTTTTTGAACCAATTTGTCTTTGTTTATCTTGACGACATTCTCATTTATTCTAAAGACCGACACCAACATTCTCAGCACGTTCGGGCTGTCCTTCAGCGTCTGTTGGAAAATCAACTGTTCGTCAAGGCGGAGAAGTGTGAGTTCAGTGTGCCCTCTGTGACCTTCCTGGGATTTGTGTTTAAGAGTGGTCAGGTTTGGACAGACTCTGAGAAGGTCAAAGCGGTTGTGGAATGGCCGACCCCCACTAACCGTAAACAACTCCAACGCTTCCTGGGCTTCGCCAACTTCTACCGCCGCTTCATCAGGAATTACAGTCAAGTTGTTAGTCCTTTAACCAAACTCACCTCTTCTCTCCGTGTTTTTTCTTGGACCAGGGATGCGGAGGTGGCCTTCCTGAGGCTCAAGGCACTTTTTTCCTCTGCTCCCATCTTGACTCACCCCGACACCAAGTTGCAGTTCCTTGTTGAAGTAGACGCCTCGGACTCTGGAGTGGGTGCTGTTTTGTCTCAACGATCCCCTACCGACAACAAGGTCCACCCCTGTGCATTCTTCTCACGCCGATTGTCTCCTGCGGAGGCCAACTATGATGTGGGCAATCGTGAGTTGCTGGCCATAAAATTAGCGCTCGAAGAATGGAGGCATTGGTTGGAGGGGGCGGCGTTGCCTTTCATCGTCCTCACTGACCACAAAAACCTCTCTTACCTTCGGAGTGCCAAGAGACTGAACTCTAGACAGGCCAGGTGGTCCCTGTTCTTCACGAGGTTTAACTTCTCCATCTCTTACCGGCCGGGGTCCAAGAACGTAAAGCCTGATGCCCTTTCCAGACAGTTTTCGTCCTCTGATTCCCCCGAGACGGCCGAGCCCGTCCTTCCTGACTCCTGCGTGGTGGGTGCCACATCCTGGGGGATCGAGAGGGACATCCTTCGGGCTCAACGGTCTGAACCCGACCCTGGTAATGGCCCACCTGACCGCTTGTTTGTCCCCAAGTCTGTGGTCAGCCAGGTTCTTCAATGGGTTCATTCTTCAAAATTTTCTTGTCACCCCGGCGTCAACCGCATGATCTCCTTTACTAGGAGACACTTCTGGTGGCCCACCTTACGCCAGGACATCAAGCGTTTTGTGTCAGCCTGCACTGTCTGCGCCCAGAACAAGAGCTCCCATCGATCTCCTACGGGACTACTCCAACCCCTTCCTGTTCCTGGTCGTCCCTGGTCCCACATCGCACTGGATTTTGTGACAGGTTTACCCCCATCTGAAGGGAACACGGTCATTCTCACCATCATCGACCGATTCTCTAAGGCGGCACACTTCGTTCCATTGCCAAAACTTCCCTCTGCAATGGAGACTGCCCAACTCTTGGTCGTCCATGTCTTGAGGCTTCACGGCATACCTTTGGACATTGTCTCGGATCGTGGTCCTCAATTTGTGTCCCGGGTCTGGAAGGCCTTCTGGAACGCCCTCGGCGCCTCGGTGAGTTTGTCCTCAGGATATCACCCCCAGTCCAATGGTCAATCCGAACGTTGCAACCAAGAACTTGAGTCTACCATTCGTTGTGTCATTGAAAATAACCCGGTTTCCTGGTCTTCCCTTCTTCCGTGGGTCGAGTACTCCCACAATACCCACACTTCCTCTGCTAC
>NC_056516.1:6153434-6153954 GCF_014905685.2 Nematolebias whitei | reverse complement strand
TACGGGCTCGTGACCAATCCAAACGGGGGGCCGATCGTCATCGCATCCCTGCTCCTCCGTACTCTGTAGGACAGCAGGTTTGGCTCTCCACTCAGCACATTTCTCTCAAGGATTCCTCTAGGAAGCTGGGACCCCGTTTCATCGGACCCTTCCCCATTACCAAGATTGTCAACCCCACTGCTGTCCGGCTACAACTCCCTCGCTCCATGCGAATTCACCCTACCTTCCATGTGTCTCAGGTAAAACCCCTTGTGGTGGACCCTCTGAACCCCTCCACCTTGGGTCGTCCGCCCCCCCGCATCGTTGACGACCAGACAGTGTTCTCTGTTCGCCGGCTCTTGGATGTTCGCCGACGTGGTCGCGGACTCCAGTTTTTGGTAGATTGGGAGGGTTACGGCCCGGAGGAGCGCTCATGGGTGCCCAGATCCTCCATCCTGGACCCTGCCCTTATTTCGGACTTTTATTTGAGACACCCTGACAAGTGTCATAGATCGCCTAGAGGCGATGTTTGAGGGGGGGG
>NC_056516.1:6129420-6153034 GCF_014905685.2 Nematolebias whitei | reverse complement strand
CTATTGGGGTTGTGTGTGTGTGTGGGTGTTTGTGTGTGGGAGTACTCACCTTGCAGATGCTGATTAGCTGAGACAGAGCTCCTGGGTTGCCACCTGTTTCCCATCTGGTTGACGAGTCCAGCCACTACTTAAGCCTGTGTGGAGGTTCCAGTCTTCGCTGAATCATTGTTCACCTTGGGGTATTGTGAGACAGCCATTTAGTACTTTCCCTTGAGAATTCTGAATTATTCAACTCGTGTTCTTCTTTGATTTCAAGGCAAGCCTCGGACACACCTGGAGTTTCTAACCTGACGAACCTCCTCTGTACTGGACTCCTCTGGAAGCTCTGTTCTCCAGCCTGCCACTCCACCTCCACCACAACCCCCCTCAAGAACCCTTCAAGGTATCTACAAGTTCAAGTGGACACTCTTACCTGTTGGACTTCTTCCTCCTTGAGTCTGCCTCCTCGTCATCACCCTGTAAGAAAGAAAAGGAACTCAACTTATTCTGATTATCAGTCTCGTTCAAACCTCCCTGTTAATACTCTGCACCTTGCCTTCCAGGAACCCCGAATTCCCTATTCCCTGCACTGTAAATAAAATCACTTAAACTTTCATCCGTGTCTGTCATCCCTCTCAGCCTTGTCTGAATTTGAGTACTATTTTGTTAAACCGTAACAGTCTCTGGTTAAACATGGGTTAACATGATTAGTTTCAACATACATATCACTACTATCAAACTAGTTCTCTAGCCTAGTTCATGAGTCCAATCACACAATACCTTGTCTCACATAATTGCATGTCATATGTGAGAGTTGTCTGTGGCTCAAACCACTCACCCTGTACTTTTATTTTTTTTAAAAACCAGTGTCCTTGTACAGTTATTAAAGGCAAAATGTGATATTTGCATAACTGTGGTTGCCTTCATTACATTTTGTCAATTCAGGTTTTAAATGTTCCATACTCTCCTCCACTTATGATGATTCGATGTAGTGACCACCACCCTCTGGCAGGGCTCCTCCTGCAGCTGTACAAAAAAAAACTGCAAGGTACACAGGAAAACAAGTTCAAAGCTTCAATTATGTTGGAGAGCACTTCTTCTGTGCTCCCCCACATCTTTGGCTGCAAGTTTATTTCTTTTATCAGTATTTTGACCGTTTCTTCTTGAGTCATGACAACTGATGGTATCCAGAACCTTTCTTGAGTAACTGCCAACGAAGCACGTCTCCTCCTTCTCCTTAATTGGCAGTAAAAATCAAACTTCGTTCTCCCCTTTTTTTTTCTTTCATCTGGTTTAGCATGTACAGTTCCCACACATGTTACACAGTGGGGTTTCCACACAATTCTAATCTGACATCCAAGGTACCACTGGGATGGTTTCCCTGTGGTAGCATGCCAAAAGTCACTTTGCACTCAGATCTTGCTTGCATCTTTTTTTTTTTTTCAACCAAAGTGAACACCTGATCCTCCTCCAAGACACGTCCTGGTGTTGCTGATGAGGCGTTGTCCATCTGCAACAAGGCACGTGATGCCCAAACAGCCTGCACTCCGATCTGACTTGGCACCTTGTCACCAGCTCCTCGGGGCGACCTTGATCGTCCAAACAACCAAGACCAGGAGAGCATCAAGCTGTGGAAGCAAGAAAACTGCTTTTCAACAAAAAGAGAGAAGAATTAGTTTTCTCTTTAATAACACTTATGAATTGGTACATTTACCCATTTTTCCTTCTCCTGCCTCTGGGATATGGCAGACCCAGACCAATTTTATAGCTTGAATTTGACCTGAAATCACTGTCACTGGCTCTAGAGTCCTCAGACCCAGGAGTTGCTTCTGACAGGCAGCTCTGCTCTGTCATCAATTTTTCTAATTGGTTCTTTTTTTTCTCACAGGCAGCTCTGGAGTATCATTCAATTGAAACACAGCCTGCAACAAATTTACTTTTCAGTTTGTCAAATCATGTCTTTCATTTTCTCAGCATTTCTTTTTTTTTAACAGTTCATCCATTCTCTTAATCAGCCCAGCAGCTTTGTGGGTGATAAGGAAATATGATAAATCCATTCAACACGTTTTTCAGCTGACCAGTCTTTCACCTGTTTTCCAGTAAAATGGGTCCCATTATCTGTATCTGAAGGGGACCCTCATAAAATTATTTCATCATACTAAGACATTTTAAAGTAGATGTCTGATTTGCATATTTACAAAGATGAGTCACCAACACACCTGAATATGTATCTACAGCCGTACATACATATCTACACCCCTGTGACATGGCAAAGGGCCAATGAAATCCGTTTGCCAGATCTGATATGGCCCCTTTTCCCCTATATGTCCCTGCATTTTACTATTGTGACTCTCTCTCTCTTCTAATGCTGCATGCTTCACATCGTTGTATTTGCAGTTTCATCTGTCTTGTTCTACAACTAATCAAACAATTCTTCATACATAACCACTTCATGCAAAAAGTGTCAATAATTAACTTTATTTATTAAAAAGAAATCCTTCTTCTAGTCTTGGCCCCACTCAAAATGTTTAACTCATCAGTTTTCAAAACTGAGATGTTAACTTTTTCCACAGAACCCCTCTTGAAAAGAGCTGAACTTTCACTTTAAATGTGAAACATCTGCAAAACAAGATGGTGAAATTCTTTTTATCTCAGATATTTTTGGATACTTCTAGAGTTGTTTTTAGATGCTGTCAAAACTATAGCTGCAGGTAAACCATTTATAAACAACATATGTTGCACTTCCTTCAAAGCAACCAGCTTAACACATCCAAACAACATATTTATTTCTAGACATTTCAAATCCACCCTTTTCTCCTTAAACCATCTTGACTTTAGGCATTTTAATATCAATATCACCTTCAGGTTTTGGGGCTTTTTAATTTAACGTCAAGATCTGGGCTCTCTAATTCTGGACCTTTGATGTTCAATGTTTGACAATATCTGCTTTTCAGAGTGTTGATGTCAACTTTTGGACCCTACTTTTTGCCCCTTTTAATCCAAATAATGGCTTCCAGCCCTCAGCTCTTCAGCTGACACATCATTCATCTCAGCTGCATGCACTCCTGCCTGCATTAATGCCCTCCAGAAAGCAGAACGAGTAAGTTCCTGCATGTTTTTCTGGCCGTCCCTTCTCGGCCCACGACCCATGGGTTGGCTAAATGATTTTTTCACAGTTTTCAGCTCTGTGTTCCTCTCTGTGAACGCACAGCGAGCGCATTCCTCAGCACATCTCTGCTCGCACTCCCCTACGGTCACCCGATGACCCTGTAAATCAGCACAAACTTCAAACAACGGTCTCGAGTCTTGCAAAGCTCCGACTCGATGCGCTGAATTCATTACCTGACCTCCACCTTTATCTAACAGCCTCGACACTCGAGCATCTGTGGGTTGTGATATTTTAGACAAGTAAACAACTTCTTTGTCTCTTGAGATGTAACCGTCCAAACTCGACGGATTCCATCCGTCAGCCAACCTTGTAACATAAGCTCCGACTCGCTCCGGCGAAACATCACGCTCTTTCTTCCTCCTTTTAAGCCTGCATATCTGACCGACCGCGCCCTCAGCTACATTAATCAAGCGGTCTAGCTTGCACTCTGTCTGCGCATCAGATAACAACTGTTTTCGTTGTAAAAACTGTTTCTCTTTCTCCTGAACTTCCTCAACACATTTCTCTTTCTTTCTCTTAAATTTTCCTCGCAACCGGGACACCTGCTCCACCGTCCCGTCAGCTACACTGCTCATTCTCACAAACTGAGCACCGAGCCGTCCATTCAACAAGCAGGCGGTCCTCACATTCTTGTTTGCTCCGTTGAGCCTGTGATTGCATTTTCTGACTTTATGCTGAAGTCCTGTCACTGGTGCCATCTTTTCTGACCTCTATTGCCTGCAAAAGTGGTCAAAACATCACTCGGACTATCTGCTTTCAGAAAAATTGTTCTAACAACTAAGATGGGCTTCTTCCCCCCCTCTTCAAAAACAACAAAAACAACTGGGATGGGACTTCTTCCCATCCCGGTACAACTTTTTCTCCGTTCAGCTCACGCCTCCTCAGGCGTCTGAATCAACTTTTTTCTCTGTTTTAAAACTCTCACACAAAGGCTCGGGCGTCCCCTCCACCTCTTAAACACAAAGCCAGGGTTGGATAACTCTTCCAACCCGGCACAACTTCAACGGACTCTTTGTCCAGATGCAACTGCATCAACATTTCTCTCAACACTCTTTTTTTTTTCCTTCATTTGAATATGGTGCAGCCGTTCAGAATTATTTATTTAAATTCTTAACATCCCATCCTCGTCGCCAAAAATGTATTATGAAATTCTTTATCAAAAGGGCTCGTGAACGGTCGGCACAGATATTCAGACAAGAAGGAAAAATAAAACACAGAGGAGGCTGTTACTGCTAGGAATAATAAGTGTCCTTTATTAACCTGCCACAGAAAACAGTCAAACAAGAACATGTACACTCGTACACTCTTAACACACAAATTGATATGAAATAACTTCTCACCGTGACACTGGCCGGGAAGTCGTTTTCGACCCAGGTAAAGAAGAATCACATCAAAATGGCGTATGGCACCAGCGCGTGCTGATCCACACAGGACTCCCGACTCTCTGTTGTTTGATACATTTCTTATATACCTTTCCCTGATCGCGTGAGAGCAGATCAAAGCAAGTTTTGATGGTTGCCAGGAGGGCAGATTTAATTAAATCTGTTTTTCCTTCATCAAAGCAGTCTGTGCAACAGAGCGATGGTTTCATGAAAAACATGTCCTTCAAAACCTGGGTCACTGTAACCTGAAGATTGGGCCCGATCTTCTGGTTAGAGCATCCCCCAGAGAACTTTAATTACTCCAAAACACATCTGCAGCACAAGAATGACTGAATAAGCAGATAAGCTGCATCAAAAGTGAGTATAAGTGTGTTTAAATGAGTGTAATATAGGTATAGATTGACATAAAAGCATTAAAATAATCATTTCTATATCATTCCACCCTTGCTTTTATGGCAATTTAGACATTTAATTCTGAATAAGTAACACACACAAAATGTATATGTTTGAATAGGCATAAAGGCAACTTAACACCTTATAAAACATATTTTCATATCACATCCTTTTTCATTCCAGGCCAATAAGCAACTTGTTTTAATGCTTTCAGCGTGGCGTTATCTCCCTTGTGTCCTACGGACGGAAGGTCATGCGCATGAACTAACATCACCCCCCTGTGGTCATGGGGGACCACGAACACGGGTGAGGACGTCGGTCCATGAGCAAAAGTTAGAATGCCCTGGATTAGTTTTAGCTGTTTGCGCAGCTGAAAGAGGACGTTAAGGTCTGGATTGGAATCCAGATCGGCTTTGGACGGAGTGTTTTTCTCTGGGTCAGTCAAGCACAGCATCATCGAGTTTATCACAGGATCCAACTTCTGAAGTTGGATCCTGTGTCAGTCAGTACAGGTTGTACAGAGACTGTGTTGTCAGCCGGCTTGGCTGCAGCCTGTGCACGTGTGACTGCCATCACCTCGGCTGTAGGTTGTACTGACAGAGTTGCGAGCAGCCAGGAGGCGTCAAAGGCCCACTCAGGGCCATCCACGGCTCCGTCCTTGGCTAGGAAGTCTGCAAGGTCATTATACCGCTTGTCATCGCCTAGGACTCTTGAATGTCCTGGAACCTTTTTCCAGTAGGCCTGTAGGTCATGTGATGTCACCAAGTGATCACATGCCATGAAAAGCTCTTTGTGTTTGACCACTTTCTTGTTGCTTGTGAGAAAGCCGTTCTGTTTCCACAGAGCGAGATGACACAAGAAACTAAGTCGAACGTAATTAGAGTCTGTGCAGATGACTAGCGTTTGGATGGAGCGTTCTACTGCCATCTGGAGAGCTATTAGGATTCCTGCTATCTCAGCGTACTGAGAAGTCTGAGATCCTAATTTATAGCTAAAAGTGACCTCTTGTTCGTCTTGGAGGAGAATCCCTCCAACACCTGATTTGCAGATTTGTTCGTGGTAGAATGAGCATCCATCCACGTACAGTGTTGCCATATCTTTGCAGATTTTGCTATCAATGTAGTGGTGATTCGGGTCCTCATTTACTGAGGGTTTTTCCGCCGCTGGCGGTTGGGTGGCTGGTACATCTTGTGTACATTCCTGGCAGAGTGCCAGGTCGGTGCCCAAATGTGACTTCTTGTTTTGTCCGTAGCGGATGTCTAGGTCAAAACTTTGAAGCGCCATGAGCCACGTGGCTACCCGTGAGTTTGTCACCACACCATCTCTGATGCGTTGGCTATTCAGGAAAGTTACTGGCTGGTGTTGTGTTTCAACAATGATTTTTTTGTCCACTGATGTAACTGGAGAAGTGTTTAACTGCCCACACAGTGGTCTGTAGAGCTTTCTCACAGTCTGAGAACTTTAATTGGGGTGCTGCCATTGTCTTACTGGCGTAGGCCACCACACGCTTGTCTTTGTCATGCATCTGGTACAGACTTGCACTCATGCAGTTAGCTGAAAAGCCAACCTCCAGGTAAAACTCTTTGTTGTAGTCTGGATAGACTAGACATGGGGCTGACTTGAGTCTGTCCCTGAGAGCGTTCATTGCCTGCTGTTGGTTATCAGTCCAGACAAATGGGACGTCTTTCTTTAAGAGTTCAGTCAGTGGTTTCGCAAGGTCTGCATAGTTCTCTATGAATTGGCGTGAGTAGTTACACATGCCCAGAAAACTTTGTAGTTCTCTGAGATTGGTGGGGACTTTGAGATTGTCTAGGCCTTGGGTGCGAGTCAATTGTGGTTGTACTCCGTCTGGACCTACTAGTAGGCCAACGTAGTCCACCTTGGTCCTGCACCACTGGCATTTTGACAGAGAGATTTTAGCACCAGCAGTAGTCAGTTGATTCAGAACGTGGTCGATCTCAGCCAAGTGGAAGTCCAGTGTTGGCTGCCTCAAAAGGACATCGTCCACGTAGATCAGTGTCCCACGGTCGTGGGCGTCTGGACATGCTTTGTTCAAAAAGATGTTGAACTCAGCTGGTGAGTTAGCGTAGCCAAAGGGGCACCTGGTGAAGGTGTATTGTCGGCTACCAAAAGTGAAAGCTAGTTTGTGTTGGTCCTCGGCACGCACAGGAATGGTCCAAAAATCAGAGGCGACGTCGAGGGTGGAAAAGTACTTACCATCGGTGACCTTGGGCAGTTCCTGTTGGATCTGGGTCATTGGCCACCTAGAGAAAGGAACTTGTTTGTTTAGCTTTCTGTAGTCTATGGTGAGTCTCCACTTATCATTTGGTTTCAAAACTGGCCATAAAGGTGCAGAGTAGGTGCTATTACAACGTCTGATTATGCCTTTATCTAAAAGGTCATCAATGATTTCCTTGACAGGTTGATGTGCTGTCAGGGGAATCTTGTATTGTCTGACAAATGTAGGCGGTGAGTTTGGCGGAGTTGGGATGCTCACTGTGTGAAGCGAGGTCAACCCACAATCCATTGAGTCAGTCGAGAACGACTTCTCATATTTCATGAGAACTTGGCGGAGTTTATCCCTTTCTTCATCAGTCGTCAGGGCTTAGGCGACCACCTGTTCAATCTGTGAAGAGATTGCTAAGGGTTCTTGATGTTTGGGGAGCTCCAGTGAGTCCCTTTCTGTGTCGTCAGACCTGTCTATAGGTAAGACACTATAGGTTTGAGGTCCTTTATCGACATCATTGGTTGAGAAGAGAGCTATGGCCTGTGTTGGTTTCGTGAACCAAACTGGACCAGTCTCTTGACTCGATACCAGGTTGTCTGGGAGTCCTCCCAGAAATGGAATGCCAAGTTCAAAATCATGAAAATCTGTGGAGATCAACCACCCTAGCCTTGTGTTTCTTGGGATCAGTACCTCCTCTGTGCCTGTGTTGCACACAGCAACAGCTGTGGTTCTGGAGTCGAGGCTCACTTGGCTTGCGGCCTCAATGGACAGTCCTAGTTTGAAAAACATAGGAGATGGTTGAAAGTACGCCTGTTTAAGGCTAATAGCTTGTCCCGCCACGATGTGGACTCATACTATTAGGTTTGTTACCTGAGGTGGTACTGAGGTGTTTTGGTTGCTAGCAACCTGGCAGACCTCTGGAATGGTCTGTCCAGCCGTAAGGTTTGCTGTGTCTAGCAAAGGAGGATCCTTTTTGGCTGGTTTTAGTGACCACAGCACATTGTGGCTGGTGTCCACTCGGACACCTAATCTTACCAAGATGTCAGAGCCTATGTAGGTTGCATGTGGTAAGTCTGGGACCACGAGGAATGGGTGGACCAGTTTCCGTTGGTTCCAGATCAGTTTCAGGTTAATGACTCCTTTCGTAGTCATCACTCGTGAACTGTTGGGATACAATGGAAAGCGGAAATCTTTCTCGATCAGAACTGGACCCAAATGTTTTTTAACCAATGTTTCGTAGAAAGCTTGGTTAATAGCTGATTTATCTGTCCACAGTGACAGTACAGCATCTTCGGTGTGGGATCCTTGGATCTCTACACCTTTAACTACCAATGGTAGGTAGTATCCAGTGGGGTCTGACTGTCTCAGCTCGCAGAGGAGGCTTTCTTGTTCAGTCAGAGTTGGGTCCACCTGTTGGGTCTCTTCGGTTTCACATGCTTTTAAAGGCTTACTTACCGGGACTGTGTTCTCTGCTGAGAAGTCCTCGGTGCCTTCTGTGGTGCCTGCTGTTGGGCAGTCTGTGACTGTCTCAGGAGGCATGAGTATTGGCAGGGGTTTGCTCACTCTGGCCCACATTGTCTGTTCACCATAATCTATAATCGCCTCAAAACGATTTATAAAATCCTGGCCGATCAAAAATGGGAATGAGTCAACCATAGACACATGTACCGAGTGGTATAGTGTCATCTCGTCAACCTGCATGTGAACCATAGCTATAGCTGTCAGGGTTGTCCTCATCTCTGCGAGGCCCTGCAGTTCTATAGCACGTTCTATGAGAGGTATTTCCCTGTAAACACCGTTAGCGGCGGTCCTGAGCTCCTCGAACAGTTTGGCTGACATAATAGTTATGTCGGCTCCACCGTCCAGTAGGGCTTCATGTGTGAGGACCCCTTCAAGTGTGATCGACAGGTAAGCTTTTTTAGCGACCCCCTTTCTGATAAGGTTACACAGGAACCTTGTAGGTTTTGGCCAACCTTTCTTCTTACGTTTACCTTTGCCTGTGTAATCCTGGTTTATCCGAACCATTGGTGCAGTCGCTACTGCTCTTGAGAGTTCTGTTTTTGACGGGCCTCCGTCATTGATGTATGAGATCACCCGCTCACTGTGTGTTGAGGGGCTCTCATTGTTTGTAACAACAAGGTCCTGGTGGCTGTCCGTGACAGTGGCAACATTGTTGTTTGTGTCACCCTGATTTATCTGAACCGTTAGTACAGCTGTTGCTGTTTCTGAGGTTTCTGTGACGGGTCACCGTCGGTGACATGTGATTGTACCCCCCCTTTTTCTGGTGAGGGCCTGTCAGAGTTTGCAACAACAACGTCATGGTGACTGTCTGTGACAGCAGTAACAGTGTTGTTTGTGTACTCTGACTCATCAGCAATGCTATTGCCACACAACGCGTCAGGTTGTTTGTCCGTGGCAACACCTTTCAACATTTCCAAGAACCGACGCACACTCTCTGTCTCGACCGAGCTCAGAGGTGCGGGGCTGTCTTTCTGGATCCGCTGCTGTTTCTTTTTCGTCTCAGGCTGTTCAGGCCGACGTGGAGGGGGAGCAGGTCCCCTCCTCTGGGGTTCCCAGTGGGATCCCTGGTTGTATGGGTCACCTTTGGTGCCATACTTTTTACCCTTAGGGCATGCGCCCCCCTTCTGGTACATTCGTTCATCCTCTGGTTTCTTGGGAAACCATTTAGGATCTTGTCTGGACCAGGGGGCACTCACCTGTTGTGGTTTGGCTGCTGGGAAACCTGGTTTCCTCTCGCCTTTTTTGGGAGGGGGAGCTGAAGCTCTCGTCCCTTCCAATTCTAATGACTGGGCAGGAATCCTCTCACCGGGAAACACCTCAGTGGGTGTTTTGGCCTGTGAATGGGCCTCGAAGACATTCATAGCACAATTTTTTATCTCACTGATGGTTTTCTCTTTGAAATTAGCCATCATTTGCATTGACATCCTTATGTCAGGGTGGGGATTTTTGCTGAAAACGAACTTAAACGCTTCCTCCTCCTCCATGCCGGTTTCGTTCCTGTAACCAAAATAAGCCTGCAAAATTCTGGAATAATATGACCTTGGGTGCTTATTCTTACCTTGCATGACCACGTCGGCGGCTGGATATCCGCCAGGTCCCACGCAAGGGGTATACTCTTTCCTAAGAGCAGCACAAAACAGGCGGTAATCCTTGCTTGTGGCATCAGGTTGACGCTCTATGAAGGAAAACACCGTCCTGGCTGAAGTGAGCCTGATTAAACCTACTTTATCCTCAACTGTAGCATTGGGATAGCTTCTTAATTGGAAGTCAAGGTCGTGCAGATAGGCCTTAGTGTCGGTTGAACCCAACGGCCCCGGCTTAAAGTGTTGGACATACTTCGCTATTTTATACATTTCCGCTATTGAGAGCAGAGGCTGAGGGATTGGTGTTGTTGGAACAAAATAATTACGTGGAGGTGATTCACCAGACTCACGTGGAGGTGGCAGAAGGGGATTATGTGTAGGAGGTACAGCAAAATCCTTCTGAGGTGGTGGTAGTTGACCTGGACTCTGACCCAGTTCGTCTTTGAGTTCCAGACATCCTTGCCCCTACACATCTAAGCTGAAGAAGCTCCAGGAAGGTGAACACAGGGGTCACCTGTGTGAGTTTGTGGTCGACATTCCCAGAGAGGTGTCAGATGAGTATGAACATGCAATATGAACCACTGACTTACCAATAATGAATGATAATTGATAATTATATATTGATAATGAAACTTATAGAAATTTAGATGAATGACTGATCAAGTTTTGTTTTGTTGTGGGAGAGGGATGTTTGTTCTTTTTTCCCTGGTGGTGCAGCTCCAAATGAGTCGCTGTCAGAGGGGTTGCGAGTCCAATGACAGGGGTTTGAAGGATGGAGGCCGGACAGATGTCCGAGGAAATGTCCCTAATGAGGGGCTATGGAGTGGAGTGCCAGGGGGGAAAAGTCACTGGTTCTACTCCCTGAGTTGAGAACATCACACATCAAATGAGGGTGTTATCATTTATCATGAATGAAAGTTCTTTCAGATTCATACTGATCTGGCTGTGACAGTTTATTGACATCAAATTGACATCACTTATCATTATTAACATCTAATTAACGTTAACAGCACAGTAAAGGGTTTCTATTTTCTGATTTTACTTTTAAACATATAGATGGAGGAGCATTTTTAAAATATATTTTTAGCCAATCAAACACTTTGAAACTGCGAACTTACTGATAATTTTATTAAACTATGAGTTAATAAATGATTATTGCTAGACTAGAGTTTTGGATTTTTACATGTACTGAAATGATTATAGAACACTGTTTTGACATTACAAAAATTTATAGGTTGTGTTTACAATGCTAATCAATTAATGATGTGATTATATCTAAAGCTAAGTCTTGGGGATTTTTGAACGATAAATTAGAACAACTGCTATTATGGATATAAAGCAATATTTTGAAAGTAGAGTTACAAATTCCTATCTGTTAATTAATCCCAAAACTGATTAGTTGAATGTGGGAGAAGAAAATTACAATTTTTATTTGAAACTAAAAAGGTTTTTTAGAGTAAACTTCTTGATGTTAAAATTAAGTGGACCTTCCTAGTAGTGTGTTACAACCTAACGGGGAGGAAGTCAAACACGGGTGAATATAATAGGAAATTTAACAGATAATATGAAGCTAAGTTCTGGGTAAATTTTTAACAATTAAGTACAGATGTGTACTTTAGAATTGTGGTTAACTTGAATGTTGGACAGCATTAATTGGGTGACAGATCTTCTCCAACTACTTTGAGAGATGAGATGATTGATGGACTGACTAATTTTGGGGTGGGTTAGATATTAACCTTTACAGTTTATTTACAGTATTATGGAGCGTTATGATGAATTTTTCCTTAAAACTAACATGGTTGAAAAAGATACTTTTTGCACAGTACTTAGCTAAATATTACCTTCTAATGATTACTTGATGATTTGCTTATTTAATGAATATTTGATGTGTGAAGGCATGAATAAGAATGTGCGTTTATAATTAGTTTCAAGAGCAGATCGTGATGAACTAACACCACTAGATGGTGCAATTGCGATGATATATTTAATTATTAGCATTGTTTTCTATGAAATAACAAATTTTTTACAGCTGGGCCATGATGAGGGACCAGAGGATTTTGATAAATACATATAATGAGGTTTTATAATATAGATTTTCCAGGGGGTGAACTTGTGACAGTTTTCAATCTAAATTGGGACTAATTGATTTGTTGGTTAATTGGGAATGTTTTTATATTAGATCACCAGGGGGAGTTGGGAGGTTCTATTATTTACATATAATATGCATGTTAAAACACGTTAATTGTTTAAATTAGATTTTTATTCACACAAACACATTTTCTGCTGTGACAGGCTAAAAATACCGGCAGCGCTCTGTGCAAATAAATTGGGTATTGCATGACTGAAAGGGAAGGAGGCACAGAGTTTTCTTTTTTCTTTTTCAGATGGACACAATGGACCAGGCCTGCCCTTGGAGTCAAAAAGAGAAGTTCAGGTTCTACAACTGATTAACATATATTAGATAAGAAAGCTTTCTTGCATTAGGATGCCTTTTGCAATCATAAAATCATATATTTAGAGCTCGTACTTAAGCCCCCAGTATACTACCGCGTATGTCCATACGCAGATGTACGCACGTACGTACGCAGAGGTACGAGCGTACCCCCCAGGGCATGTCCGTGCAAAGCTCAAATTTTTACGACAGCATACGCGTACACGGTGTCGCACAATAAACTGCCCAGTGATGGACTGTTTTGTATGCAACACCAATGTATTAAATTCCCCTTCTTCATCCTGATCTGGCCTTTTGTTTTTTTGCCTAGAGGCAAGTGATCTCTTCTTCCTCCTTTGATGCAATGACTGAAATGGTGACAAATGAAGGAATTTGTCACGAGCGAATTAAACTCAGGTCCACCATGGCTGCGGGAGGGTCTGGAGATTTCCTAGTGGGCTGGTCTGATGTGTGGGCTGTTTTTTATTTTTATTTTTTAGATTTTTTTATTAACAACATATAAACACAGAACACCGCTGCGGCAGAGGCTGCCAGCGCTCACTTTTCTTTTCTTTTTTCCGACCTGTCAATCAGTCCAGTAGGCATGTCAGCAAATGACCAATCGGCGACCTCAATTTGTCCCGAAGGTAAACGCCCCTTGTCTGTGAAGCTGCTCTGCAGCTGCTCTGCAGCTGCTCAGGGTGTACGCTGGAGTACAAAGTCTGAACCCTCTGCATACAGTACACGCATACGTACGTGTGAATGGACGTACGCGGCAGTATACTGGGGGCTTTAGACAAATGTTAGAAATTTCCATTATGTCATATTGCACCACACCAGAGGGATGTTGAAGTCCTAGGCAGATGTCCAGGGCTGGGTCAGGCGACCTGAGGCTGGCAGGTCACACGCTAGCCGTCAGCTCTGGCATCTTATTTTGACCTGAGGCTGCCAGGTCACACGCTATAGCCTGTAGGCATCTCCCGCCAACATATAAGGAGTAATGTACATTCAACCAGAGGAAAGTGATTAATTGCTTGCTTATCTGGTGGTATTGAACTGGGAGTTTTTATGCGAGGGAACCCCTTCGGGGACCCTTGCCCAAGGGGAGTTGTTATGATATTTTTGGACTGATCCTATGGTTTTGATCTGCTCAGAGACGGGATTATAATGAAATTATGACACAGTTCTGACTGGGTTAAACTGGGCCAGCAACTCTAAAAAGAGTGTCCCTGGGATTCAATATCGGTGACGGAATAGCTTGCTACATCACGTAGAAAGGCTTTTGAAACACTGTCTCATATTTCCTAACACGTCAGAAACACATATGTTCCATTGAGATCACACTTACTCACGCCCCCTCATACACTGACATGAGCTCCCCTTCTGCGAAGGAGGAGTCTAGGACCCTATAAATGAGTAATGACACGGGACATCGGGGCTCTTCTTTCGGGTCTGTGAACGTGTCACAGACGGGAGAGTCCAAGCGCTGTAAATTGTAAACTTTTCCTGCCTTTTTTAATATAGTTGATAAAACTTAATTGACGTTTCCTTGATTTATTGATATTGTGAGTTGCCACTTCTGAGGGAGGTTTGAGCCGGGGGGAAAGACGTGGGCTGGAGGGGATTTCCGGGTCCGGTGGCCCGCAGCCAGCTCCCATCTTTAACAGTTCCAAAGATATTGTTAACAATTAAGGGCCGGTAATGTAGGAGCCTAAACTAAATTTTGTAAAGATTATATGTATAACTGAAGCTATTTGTTTTATGTGTAGATCTTTGTTGGTTTGAGGTTGGTAACATGTTTATTTAAGTCATGTGATGTGGGTGGGGTATGGCAGGAGAGAAAGTCCAGATCAGACTAGTTGGGGAGTGAAGCCAAACTGTTTTTTGATCACCTGTAATTCCAATATCATATTCCAGTCTCTGTAATAGAATATTATGATCAACTGTATTAAATGCAGCACTGAGGACCAGTATAGACACAACTCTATTGTCTGAGGCCATGATGCCTGATCACAGCCCTCCTGGCAATGATCAGCATACACGGCTGTGGCTGAGTGGTTAGAGCAGTCGTACTCCAATGCAAGAGTTGGGGGTTCAAATCCACCAGCAGTCACATGCTGAAGTGCCCATGGGCAAGACACTGAACCCCTCATTGCCTACGATGTGTGTCTCATTGGTGTATGAATGTGATAAAGCTCTGATTAGTCTCTTTAGAATGATTTGTTCAATTAGCTTTGTAGAGATCTAGTAGAGTGCTGTATGAGTGGGTAAATGAGGCACAGATTGTTGTAAAGAGCTTTGAGTGTCTTGAAATAAGATAGAAAAGTGCTATATAAGTACAGTCCATTTACCATTTACAATATTGCTCTGTTTGTGCCAGAGGACTGGATCTAGAGCAATGTGGATATCCTAACTGGGCCTTCTTGAAAGCAGAGAAGAAACCCAAACAGGACTCCAGTCAGCCATCAGGTGAAAAGGAGGAACCCAGACCAGTGGTCATCCCGTATGTTGAGGGAGTATCAGAGAAACTGAGACGTTTATTTTCTAAACACAACGTCCCAGTTGCTTTTAAACCCCAAAATACATTAAAGACTGGTTCATCCCAAAGATCCGGTTTTCCGGCACAAACAGAGTAATATTCAAGGTCAACATTCTTTATTGTCATTCACATCATATGTGGTACACGAGGTGGAACAAAATTGTGTACACAGGGTCCCAGTTACATCCAACAAAAGTATAAATTGTAAAGAAAAACAATCAATTACAATTACAGTCAATAGTCAATTACATGCCAGGGAGACAGAAAAGTGGGTGAAGAATTTATCTGACAGAAAGCTCACCCAGCCAGAGACAGAGATTCTTGCCAGGGGACTGAACTTTGTGGTTGCACCAAGTAGAATTCCTCTGGTGGAGATGATCACAGCTACTGAGTCAGCCATCCGCAACAACAAAATTAAAGAGGCTGAAGCAGAACAGCTCAGAATAAAAGTTTCATCCTGCCTCAGCAATGCCAAACCACCACCTTTCAACATCAGTAGAGAGGAGAGGGACGCACTCACCACTCTTAGCAAGGACAAAAACATCATCATTCTCCCAGCAGACAAAGGAAGGTGCACAGTGATTTTGAACCAGAAAGACTATCATGAGAAAGTTATGACACTCCTTAGTGACTTAAACACTTATGAACCTCTGAAAAGAGATCCAGGAAGTGGTTACAAGAAGAAATTGATAGATTGCCTGAAAATTTTGGGGCAGGACAAGGCTATTGACCGTTTTCTGTACCACAGACTGTACCCAGGGGAGGCCACACCTAGTCTTTATGGTTTACCTAAAATCCACAAACAAGGTGTACCTTTAAGACCAATTGTTAGCATGATTAACTCTGTCACTTACAATGTTTCCAAATATCTGGCGTCTGTACTCATCCCTTTAGTTGGCAGCTCAGAACACCACATACAGAACACCATGGACTTTGTGGATAAGGTGAGGGATGTCATCATGGAGACTGATGAAACAATGGTCTCTTTTGATGTCACATCACTCTTTACGTGCATTTCTGTTGATGATGCAGTAGAGGTGGTCAGTTTAAGATTAAAATCAGACACCACTCTGAGCAGCAGGACCACGCTTTCCACAGACCTACTGTGTCAACTATTGAAACTGTGCCTGCAGTCAACCTACTTCACATATGGGGAGCAATATTATAGGCAGAAACATGGGTGTGCTATGGGGTCTCCAGTTTCTCCTATTGTTGCCAACCTGTACATGGAGGAGGTAGAAAAGAGAGCCTTGACATCCTTTTCAGGGACACCACCAAGTCATTGGTTCAGGTATGTTGACGACACCTGGGTTAAAATTAAATCTCAGGAAGTCCAACATCTTACTGACCACATCAACTCTGTGGATAAATACATCAAGTTCACACGAGAAGATGAAAAAAATGGCAAGTTGGCTTTCTTGGACTGTGAGATCTCAGTCTCTGATAGAGGACATTTGCAAACTGTGTACCGCAAACCCACCCACACAGACCAGTATTTGCAGTTTGACTCCCATCACCCTTTGGAGCACAAGTTAGGAGTCATCAGGACTCTGTATCACAGAGCAGACAGCGTCCCCACTAGCTCAGGAGCCAGGCAGAAGGAGAAATCCCACACAAGACAGGCTCTAGAGCAATGTAGATATCCTAACTGGGCCTTCCTGAAAGCAGAGAAGAAACCCAAACAGGACTCCAGTCAGCCAACAGGTGAAAAGGAGGAACCCAGACCAATGGTCATTCCATATGTTGAGGGAGTATCAGAGAAACTGAGACGTTTATTTTCTAAACATAACGTCCCAGTGGCTTTTAAACCCCAAAATACATTACGGCAAAGACTGGTTCATCCCAAAGATCCAGTCCCCCGGCACAAACAGAGTAATGTTGTGTATGCTGTTCAGTGTCAGGAGGGCTGTGATCAGTCTTACATCGGGGAAACAAAACAGCCACTGGCCAAAAGGATGGCCCAGCACAGAATATCAACATCATCAGGCCAGGACTCTGCGGTCTACACTCATCTCCAGGCCAGCGGTCACTCATTCAGGGATGAAGATGTGCACATCCTGGATAGAGAGGAACGATGGTTTGAGAGCGGAGTAAAGGAGGCCATCTTTGTGAAAAGAAATTGTCCATCGTTAAACAGGGGTGGAGGCCTACGTGTTCAATTGTCCCCCTCTTACAATGCTGTGATTGCTAGTATCACTCAGCCCTCTGTGAATAGTAAACAACCATCAGTGTGCTAATGATCCATTGTTAGGCTGATGGTCCTTCTTGAGCATGTGATCAGCTGGTTTTGGTTGTCAGCAGCAAAACTGGTTGATCCACTCTGAGAAGGTGCTATTTAAGAGACTGAGCTGAATACAGCACCTCAGACTGAGGAAGTCTCTCGGATGAGAGATGAAACATTTTTTACATTTTTTTTTGTTGTTTTGCTTTGTTTTGTTTTTTTGAATGTCCAGAGGACCAGATTTAACTTTTTTAGATTTTTCTACTTGGATTATTGAGCATGCATCAGGGTAAAGAAAAACTGTAATAAGATCTAAGATATGAACTAAGAAATATTGCAAACTAAGAATACACTAAACACTAATAGAACAAAAACAATACACCGAACAACAGAAGCACGAACATGAGTCTGTGTGAGCAGATGAGGACTAATGAAGACAGTAGCATGAAATAAATCAATTGCATGAGATCAGCAGCATGGATAATCAGCAGCACATATCAACAATCA
Organism: Nematolebias whitei; assembly: GCF_014905685.2. NCBI lineage: Eukaryota > Metazoa > Chordata > Actinopteri > Cyprinodontiformes > Rivulidae > Nematolebias > Nematolebias whitei. Next base: position 6,135,082 of record NC_056516.1, on the reverse strand, counting down.
AGTGGCATTACAGTGATTTTTTTTCTCTCACAGTGATTATTCTGGTTAGAGATTCATGAGTCTAACAGCCTCAGGGTAGAAGCTGTTCCTCAGTCTAGTGGGTCTACACTTAATGCTCCTCAACATCCTTCCTGAGGGGAGCGGGGCAAAAAGTGTGTGTGCTGGGTGAGTGGGGTCCTTCATGATGCAGGTGGCGCTCTTCCTGCATCTGGAGGTGTAGATGTCTGTGATGGCGGGGAGACTGACTCCAACAGTCTTCTGTGCAGCCTTCACCACTCTCTGCAAAGCTTTCTTTTCTGCAGCTGCGCAGCCTCCATGCCACACGTTGATGCTGGAGCACAGGACATAAATAATCTTATTAACTTACAGTACTTTTTACGGGCAGCTGTGGCTGAGTGGTTATAGTGCAGTTGTCCTCCAATGCAAGAGCTGGGGGTTCAATTCCAGCAGCAGTCATATGCCAAAGTGTCCCTGGGCAAGACACTGAATCCCTCATTGCCTCCGATGTGTGTCCCATCGGCGTATGAATGTGATAAACCACTGATTAGTTTCTACAGATTCAGATGGTCCTCCTTTGTCATGTGAACAGCTAGTTTCTGGATATCAGCAGCAAACTGGTTGATCCACTATGAGAAGGTGTTGTTTGTTGCAGCTCCTCAGACCGAAGAAGTCTTTTGGATAAGATGAAATGTTTCACCAAGAAGAATCCATCCAGAGGACCTGACTTAACTTGTTAGATTTTTCTACTTGGATTACGGAACATGCTCAGGAACTCCTCAGGTTATATATGTCTGTGTGCATGCCAGTTTCTATCTACACATGTAAATATATTATTGGTTTTTCGCCTTCATGTGATAAACAGCATTACTTCAGACAACTAGAATAAATATGCATTTTGCTGTAATAAACACGTTCTTTCATTCAGCTCAGCCCACATGTGCACACGTTATAACCGTTCAGAGATGACTTACTCATTTCAAATGTTAGACGCTTACTTGTTAAAAGTTCCGCCCCCTTCCACATATCTAGGCTGTGATTGGTTACTAAAACCGTAATGCTCCTTGTTTCTCGATTCTGATTGGTCCTTACAGGCTTCGCCTAACAGTTGGAGCCTGCGCAGTAGCTCCCAGCGATGGAATTCAAATTTGAAGTTTTTGAACGGATCAGAAGTTGTTTTGTTCCGAGAGAAGACGAGAGAAGCTCGGAGCTCCTCAGCTGTCCGCCCTATTTCTGTACACACAGGCAGTGTACACGACTTTCTTTAAAATACTTTGGGTTATAAAGTACTGTCGCGTGCAGACTGCTAAAGATGGACCCGTTTACTGAGGTGAGTTAACATTTCACGCTGAAAATAGTGTAGCTGCTTAGCGTTAGCTGTTGCTAAAGCTAAAGGACTTAAAACAATAGCTGAAACGTCACATCGAGTATCTTTACACAAGTTACATGATGCTGTTTTATGTTAGGTCTTCTCGTTAATAAAGAAGAATGACAGCGTGTCATCGGGCTGTTTCCTCAGGAAACAAATGGAGATTATAAAAAAAGTCGGTGTAGCTTTTTAAACCATGTGTGTTCATAACCTCGGTCCCATCAGCTCACAGGGAACAGAACCTGTCGGTCAATGTGAGAACTGTGGTTTCTTTCCTTCCTAACATTAAACCCTGAGAACAGGGAGGGCCCAGCAGCTCCTTTAGGCTGACGCCAGTGTTTCCAGCTCATCTTTCAAAGTCAGGAGGAGAAAACCCAGCGCCTGCTGGAGGAGATGCTGCTGTACTCATTGTAGTTTTTCTAGGAATATTTGAAGCTTTTTATCCGTTTTGGATCAACCGCAACCTAAATGGGATCTGATCTTGTATGAGTCGCAAGCTGCAAAGCTCATTCCAGGTTCCCACAGACTGGATAAAAAAACAAAAACTCAGTGAATTTGAGAAAAAATAAATAAACAAGGGAAAACTCAGGGAATTTAAACACAGATCTGATGATTAAAAGATGATCTTTCTGAGATTTTAACGTGTTCGTTTATTAATGTTGGTATTCTAGTATCATTGGGTCCACGTTCTGCTTCTACAAAGTACATGTGTCCTTACTGACTGGCTCTGGAGGCTTTTTAATATCTAATTATTTATTAGTAATGGTCTGCGATAGCTTGGTGGTCAGTGCCGTGGTCTTGTAATCCTGAGGTTGCGGGTTCGAGCTCAGGTTTCATCACGAAGGGCATCTGGTGTAAAACAATTGCTGAATCTTTCAGGCAAGTTGGTTCGATGTGGCAACCCCTGAAGAAGGGAGCAGATTAAAGAAACTATAATTATTAGTTTTGATTGATTGCTGTTTGCACTGTAGGCTACAGCAGGGAGCGGCTGTGGCTGAGTAGTGACAGCAGTCGTCCTCCAGTGCAAGAGTTGGGGGTTCAATTCCACCAGCAGTCACATGTTGAAGTGTCCCTGGGCAAGACACTGTAGAGTGCTGTATGAATGGGTAAATGAGGCACAGATTGTGTTGTAAAGAGCTCTGAGTGTCTTGATCAGAGAGAAAGGAGCTGTATCCTGAGCGTTTTGTGTGACTGGAATATCTCCTAGAACTTCAGGATTTACTCAGCGAGTTTTGTTTTCATCAAATGATGGGAACCCTCTAATCTTAAGAATTATTATTAAAATGTTCTAATAATGATTAAATTAAAAATATAAAATTAAAAATAAATAAAATAAAAAAGTTAAGTGTTTATTTAATTAAACTCTAACCTTATCATGTATTGAACACAGTGGTAAGCACAACTTCAAATGAATTATGCAATTATTTAGTAACTCATTTATATGATGGTATATATTTATATTATACTTTGAAACTGTCATTTGAACCCATAGACGTGTACAGTGTGAAATGATGGGTTGTGTGTGCTATGTGTGTTTTCAGTTTTCTGTTGACTGACAGCAGATAGAAAACAATTTTTAAAGTATTCAATTTCTTCAAAAGGTTGTTAAATGGACTTTTGTTTAAATAATTATTGTTCTAGTTCTATGTTATAAGGCAATGTTGGGGTGATGACAGTGTTGAGGTGGGGGCAGCGCTGGATTTCTGACTGAAGTTAAATGTTTATCCTGTTTTTGGTTCCAGAAACTGCTGGAGCGGACCAGAGCTCGCAGAGAAAACCTGCAGAAAAAACTGGCAGAGAGACCAAATGCATCAAACAGACAGATGGTGAAAAGAGCCAGGGAGCCTCTGATGAACACAAACTGTGCACTCAGGGACTCCGTCAAGGAGAAAAGTAACACCGTGTTTGTTGGACTGCGTATTCTGCCTTACGCTCAGAGGATTTTGGGATTGCTCATGTTTTCTGTCTGTTTTTCAGCTCCACAGCTGTCCTCCAAGCCTTCTCCTTCAAAGCGTAGATGCTCAGAGGAGAACCAGCAGCCTGCAGCAGACGAAGAGAACCAGGAGCCTGTGAAGACCCAAACTCTAGTTCCTGTGCTTCCAGATGCTTCCACAGACAGAATCCCCCCAGTTGGTCCAGCCAGCATTCAGCAGTCCTCGCCTGTAAAGAAAACATCACCGCAGCCTGATGTTGAGCTGAACACAGTGAGGTCAGAGCCGGAGAAGATGGCAGTCGCTCCTCGTCCTGATGGTCCAAGCTGTAGAGATGCACCTGCTGGTTCCACCCTGCAGACGAATAAGGAGGACGCTGGGGACCATCTAGCTCCTTCTGCTGCTGACATGAAGTCCCGCTTTCAGAAGTTAGCAGAGGAGAGGAAATGTTGGGATAGTGACGGTAAACACATGTCCATGTGTTCAACATGATGATTAGCAGAGGGTGAAGCTTCACACACAGGCAAACTAACTGATAACAGTCACATGATCAGCTCATTGTTGATGTTTTATGTGCTTTAATTGTAAAAGTTCAGTATGATTTAAGTTGGCTGCTGTGCTCCATGAGCTGTTTGATAACACATACATGACACAAGCATGACTGAACAGTTCTGTTATTTTACCTGTGGAAGAGAGAGGTTACTGCAGATTTCTGACACTGCTGCTCTACCTGGGACCTGGGACGTCCCACTTGTGCATTACAGATACTGTAGTTTGGGGACTCCAAACCGTAGCTTGTGTTGAGTACAGTTCTATTCAAAGGTCTCAATCCTCTAAATGTTTTAACTCGTTACATTTTCAGGTGCTTCTGGTCCTGTAGCAGACTGTGCGCCGCTGTCCATGTTGAAGAGACTGGCTGATGCCCAACCACCTCCTGCCACGTCTTCAAAAACTCCTGTTGGCCGGAGAGGCAGACTGGCCAACCTGGCTGCCACCATTGAATCCTGGGAGGATGACCTAAGCCATGCCAACATTCCCAGTGAGAAGCCTGGTATGGGTTTTGTTCCCAAACCTTCTGCCAGAACAAAAAACAGTGTGACTCCAGACTGCAAGGCTGTCTCCAGCTCTCAGCAGGTATGTTGGCGTACGTTTCCTGCCTGAACTGAAACAGGAGTAATGGAGGCGCTACCTAAAGGTTAGGGAACATTACTTAGATTTGACTCTGAAAGTTCAGAGCACAAGCAGCTTTTATCAAACTTAATAAAGTTTGCACTGAATTACATCTTTGTCCAAAAAGCAAAGCAGCTTCAACTCCTGTGTTTATAAGAACACACTAAAAATAAATCAAAGTTAAATCTTTTTTTCATGTTTTTGTTTAGTATGTTAAAAAATGGCAAAGGTTAGAAAAGTTGATATTTTTATAGGAAAACTTATAAGTAGGGCGGCACAATATCAGAACAGTTTACAATGTGCAGTAAGTTTATCTTCTAATACCAGCGGCCTCTTCTGTCTTCAAGGCCAGTCTGTTGAATTAACCACACATATTCTTAGCAGCAGAACATGAACACATACAACCTGAAGTATAATAACCTATGATTCACTGCAGTCCTTTACCGTGCTGATATTACAATAAATTTATAATATATTGTGTAGTGTCTCTAATCACTGTTGCTGTTTTAGTCCAGTCATCTGGAAGCTCTTTCTTACAATTAAAGTTATTTAGCAGATATGTAGAAGTGGTTTGCTGGTGAAGATAGTCATCTAGGACATGATAAATTCAATAAAGTTCAAGACACAAACAACTGGACTTTATTTGTAACAGAAGACGTTTCACTTCTCATCCGGATAGATGTAGAAGTGGTTAGTAGTAGAACAAAGTAGTACTAAGGATTCCTTCTGTTCACAGTGACTGTACCTTTAGAGATCAGTCCAAACAAAGACCGCTCTAATAAACCTGTTTCTGCTCTGTGGACTTAATGAATGTGAGCAAAATAAAAAAGTCCAATGTTTAATTTTCCTCTCAGAAACAGGGTTCTCACTTTAGTAAATGTGGATGGGAGACTGCAACGAAGCCAAGATTCAACTTGTCTGCTAGATTCCATAGATAGAGAACTTTACTAATTGGCTTTTATGTATGTGAATGTTTCTGTAAAGTGCCCTGAGACAACTTTGTTGTGATTTGGTGCTTTATAAATAAACTGAATTTAATTGAATTGTATAAATGCATGGATTAAAGTTCACCGCCGCTGCAACAGGTTTCCATCATCTGTACAAATGAAGAGGCGTTGTGTTGTGGTCTTGTTAAAACCATCCAGTCTAATGATGATCCAGGGATTAGACTGATGCTGCTTTCTACAGATAAACA
>NC_056516.1:6105661-6109420 GCF_014905685.2 Nematolebias whitei | reverse complement strand
GGTGACTCACAATAACATGTACCAAAAACACTTTATATCACAGGTTAAATAGACAGAAAAACAACATTTTATTAAACTCTCAACTCAATTAGTCATATTAGTTGTCACTTCTGTCCCTTTCTTGACTTTCACAGCATCTTCTAGTTCAGTGGATCCCAATCTTTTTCTGCTTTCCCCCCTTTTGTTTATAAGAAAATTTCCACGCCCCCAACCTCCAATGTAGCTCAGTTTTTGTTGAGCAAAAATGACACCTTTAATGCTCGCTTGTTGTCAGACTGGTGTGAGCTGCTTGTTGCTGCACATCTTCTCAAACTGCACTTGTAACACTTCCACTTTGAGTTCAATGTGTAGCTTTGATCTGTGTGTTGTCTTGAGTGAGGCCACAGCAGAAAAACCTCTCCCATAATTATTAATAAAGAAGAAGTATGGCGTCCAGTCCAGTCCAAAATGCAGCCAGTCTTTGACTCCATAGCACAGCTAAGTATCAACTCCTCTACAACTGTGACTTTTTTTTACACCCTGCCACTTGGTAGGCAACTTTATTTGAGCTGAGCATTTGTCTGCACGGATGCAGCTTTAGTAAAGATACGGCTGAGCACAGCAGTTTGAGTTTGTGTCTGAAGAAGTCAGCTGACTCGTCTTTGTGCTCCTGATGTTTGGTCTTCAAGTGGTGTCTTAGCTTGTTAGGCTTCAACCTGTCACAAGCTAGCAGTTTAAGACAGACAACACACAGCAGTCTCTCCTTGTTACCCACGGTTGTGAGGGTGAAGCCAAAGGTGAGATGTACTTTGTCATATTTTTGACTTTTTGGTTTGGAAGTATATTTGGCAATGCTTCATCTTCTGCTTTGTGTTTATGTGGGAGCCCCATCTAGTTCTAGAATTCTAGAATTGCGCCGCTCAAGGTGGCTGCATGTTGGAGCAGCTCTGTTACTTTCATTTTGAGATTTTGCTTTTGGAAACTTTAATTCCTCTTTTTCTGGATTTAAATCACATTTTTTGGATGGTTTTTGTTTCCTCTGGTATCGGATGCTGTGCAGCTGGAAGGATTTTTACTGAAACTTTTTTTAGTTTTGGACATTTGTTATGATGCGTAACCATGGCAACAAGGCAGTTTTCTACAACCAACAGCAGCTGATTAACATCTCAAAAGCTCAAATAATATCTCAACACAGCACCAAATCTCAAATGAGTTGAAAGGATGTTCTCTGGATGCATTCTCATCTACCTGTCAGCTGTGCTCAAGTGTCTGACCACTGAGATCCTGGAACTAGCAGGAAACACGGCTCATGACAGCAGAAGGACAGGATCATCCCTCAGCACCTACAGTTGGCTGTCCACAGCGACGAGGAGCTCGGCAGACTGTGGGAGGAGTGGCCATCGCTCTGGGAGGAGTTCTGCCCAGCATTCGAGTGGTCCTACAGCCCGGGAGAACGAGAGGTCAGCCAAGTCTGGGTGGATGGATCTGACGACATCTGCAGCCGGTTTCTTAGGATCCACTGTGGGATGGATCTTTACAAGAGATCCTTCCTGCTTACAGCCATCAGTATCTATAACATCTCTTAATGAAATGAGGATAACGAGTTACTACAACAAATAATCTCCCTCTGGGATTAATAAAGTATTTTTGAATTGAATTGAATTGAATCAAAACCCTGTCCGTTATGCTAGCAGTGTCCACGCATTCTTTTTTTTAAAATTCACTCACATTGTGCCCTCTCTGCAATGCCTTTGTTCCCCCCCCTCCCCTCCCCCTATCCCCCCCCCCCCCCCCCCCCCACACACACACACACACACTTTGTGAACCACTGAACTAGTCAAACCTTTAGTTAAATTCTACCTCTTGTTCTGTCATCTAGCAGGCACTGCGTTATTCACCCCGCCAGCCTCGACCTCCAGCCCTGTGAAGGTGGTGAACCCTGCTGAAGAGGTGAAAACTGAAGAGAAGGAGGAGGCCAAGGAGCAGGAGCAGTCCATCAGCTCCGCAGTCATCAGCAAGCTGTTTAATGATGCCTTGGAGCAGAGTGAAGAGGACGATAACCCTTTGAACATCTCCTCCATGTCTCTCCTCACTCCCCTGGCAGAGACTGTGTCTGCTGTGCTGAAGAGTCCAGAGCGGGCTGTCATGGTAGGCCTCGATGTTCTCCTTTAACGCGTTTCATTATCACGCAGTGACAAACATCTCTTTGGTTCTCTGCAGACGTCAACTCCAGCCAGCTCATTTATTGTGAAGAACAACACTCCAGAAAACGGCTCCAAACCAAGCAGGTTCCAGAGAACCAACATGGTCCGGACCATCTCCTCAGATAGTGTGGATGCTTCAGACGAGGACAGTAAACTGCCTTACAGGTACAAAAACCAACAAAACACGCCTCCTAGCTGTGTCAGTGAGTGTCAGTCCCTGGGTGAAGTGTGGGGCGGGGGTCAAACGAGAGGCACTTGAAATGTCCCATAGTGGAGCCATACATTGTTGCATATTGGGACTGAAAGTGGGAACACTGGGGATGAACGATGCTTGGGGACAGGTGAGGGTGAATGGGTGATGGCACAAGAAATACAAAAAGCAGAAGAGATCTAAACTGGACAGGAAAACAACAGAACCCAAAGGAAAAAAATAAAATCACAACAAGCACAGATTCCCCAGTTGAAAGTGTGGGATTTGCTTGTGTGTCAGCTTGGACCCAGTTATGGCAGGTGTGGGGTCAACTCGCTGCAGTAGAAGATACAGTGACCGTATGACTCGGTCATGCATCAAATTATCACGTGTTTCCAGGCTTTAGTGTGACGCCAGACTGACATGGGATCAGCAGTGTGTCTTACCAACGCTGTTTTATTATTAACCTTTATTTAACCAGGCTAATCCCGTTGAGATCACAGATGTCTTTTGTATTGGAGGCCTGAAGGCAGACTTACACAACCGAGTTAGGCTGTTACACAATTGATCAGGTTATTGCAAAACAGTCATATAATTCTTCACCTGTTTGTGTACGTTATGTGACATAAACAGAAAAGTACCACAACAGAAACGTTTAGGTGTGTCTTAAAATATGCACTACACATACAGTTACTTAAGGAGACATTTGTGAGGATATATTAGTGTAGGACAACAAGTGGTGTTTTTAATAAGATAGAACTTTATTGATCCCGCAGGAAATTGTGCCAGAGTTTCAGTACAAGGAACATACAAAAGATATAAAAAATAACAGAGAATATAAAAAATACCAGCAATTAAGTTCTAAACAGGTGCAGACAGAAACATTAAAGTGTTTATTGTGGTGCAGGATTAATTTTATTGGCCAATGTGTAGAAAGGGGGAGGAGTTAAAACGTTTAATAGCCACATGGAGAAAGGACTTCCTGTATTGTTCTGTGGAGCACCTTGGTGGTCTCAGTCTACAACTGAAGGTGCTGCAGTAAGAGTCCAGGGTGTCATGCAGGGGGTGTGACATGTTCAGGATCTGGAGCAGGTTCTTCAGCATCCTCTGTTCAGACACCTTTGTCAGAGTCTGCAGCTCCACTCCCAGAACTGAGCCAGTTCTCTTGATGAGTTTATTGAATCTGTTGGCATCAGCTTTCTTCACCCTGCTGCTCCAGCACACCACAGTGTAAAAGATGCTGGAGACCACAGAGTGGTAAAACATCTGCTGCATGGTCCTGCAGAAAACATTGAGTGGTAAAACATCTGCATCGTTGTCATGCAGAGACCAGCAAGTGGTAAAACATATGCATCATGGTCCTGCAGAGACCACAGAGTGGTAAAA
>NC_056516.1:6061478-6105651 GCF_014905685.2 Nematolebias whitei | reverse complement strand
AAACCAGCAAGTGGTAAAACATCTGCATCATGGTCCTGCAGAGACCAGCGAGTGGTAAAACAGCTGCATCGTGGTCTTGCAGAGACGAGCGATTGGTAAAACATTTGCATCATGGTCCTATAGAAACCAGAAAGTGGTAAAACATCTGTGCATGGTCCTGTAGAGACCAGCAAGTGGTAAAACATCTGCATCATGGTCATGCAGAGACCACATAGTGGTAAAACATATGCATCATGGTCATGCAGAGACCACAGAGTGGTAAAACATCTGCATCGTCCTGCAGAGACCACCGAGTGGTAAAACATCTGCATCATGGTCATGCAGAGACCAGTGAGTGGTAAAACAGCTGTATCATGGTCATGCAGAGACCAGCGAATGGTAAAACATCTGCATCATGGTCCTGTAGAAACCAGCAAGTGGTAAAACATCTGCAGCATGGCCCAGTAGAGACCAGCAAGTGGTAAAACATCTGCATCATGGTCATGCAGAGACCACTGAGTGGTAAAACATCTGCATCATGGTCTTGCAGAGACCACAGAGTGGTAAAACATCTGCATCATGGTCATGCAGAGACCACAGAGTGGTAAAACATCTGCATCATGGTCCTGTAGAATCCAGCAAGTGGTGAAACATATGTGCATGGTCCTGTAGAGACCAGCAAGTGGTAAAACATCTGTATCATGGTCATGCAGAGAACACAGAGTGGTAAAACATCTGCATCATGGTCCTGCAGAAACCAGCGAGTGGTAAAACATCTGCATCATGGTCATGCTGAGACCACAGAGTGGCTAAACATCTGCAGCATGGTCATGCAGAGACAACAGAGTGGTAAAACCTCTGCATCATGGTTCTTCAGAGACGACTGACTGGTAAAACATCTGCAGCATGGTCATGCTGAGACCACAGAGTGGTAAAACATCTGCAGCATGGTCCTGCAGAGACCACAGAGTGGTAAAACATCTGCATCATGGTCCTGCCGAGACCACCAAGTGATTAAACATCTGCAGCATGGTCATGCTGAGACCACAGAGTTGTTAAACATCTACAGCATTGTCATGCAGAGACCACAGAGTGGTAAAACATCTGCATCATGGTCCTGCCGAGACCACCGAGTGGTAAAACATTACTCATCATTACTGTGATGAAGGCAAGAACAATGATATTTATGTGTACGTGTGTGTGTGTGTGTGTGCACGTGTGTGTCTCAGCATCGATGCATACAGGTCGATCCGGGTGAAGGACCCTGATAGGCCCACTGTGAAGCAGGTCATTGTGAGAAAAGAAGATGTTTCTCAGAGAGTGGAGGAGCCTCGTGGATCCAGTCTCTTCAGCGTGAAACAGAGAATCAAGGTTTGGAGGACATTTATTAAAAATTCTGACTTGTTTTATAAAATTTAGACTTCGACACGAATCTCCACTTTATCCAGCCAGAACATTTGAACAAAACAAGTCATGTGTCCAATGACCCTGGTCCTGTCTTTGTAGATTTTGACCAATGAGATGAACCTGCAGCACACCATCATCCATCAGGCCAGCCAGGCTCTGAACTGCTGCACAGATGAAGAACATGGCAAAGGATCCCAGGTGGAGGCTGAGGCAGAGCGCCTGCTGCTGGTTGCAAGTGAGTTCCTCCACCCTTCTCAAGCTGGGTGCATTTCTGTACTGTAACAAGTTACACAACTCTGTTTAGAGACCACCTGGGGGGCTTTGTTGGGTGAACTGTGGTCAAAACAAGCCACATGTGGAGGAGAAAATAAGTCTTCTTCAAATTTAAAGTTTTAGGACGTAAGAAACTGGTTTACCAGGTTCTAAAATGTTTCTAACTTCAAATGAAGCAAAATAATCCGCTGACTCCACCGTGTCATTATTTATTAAACGGCCTGGCTGTGGAAGACTTGCTGCTTCCTCTGGATTTCAAGGACCGTCAGTCAGGAACTGCTGATCAAATCTATTGATTACCTGATGATCATAAGTGGCACCACCTCGAGATAAGCAGCAGGTTCTGCTGCTCTGGAGCATACACCTGTGTGTTAATATAATGCCAAGACGGAAAGACCTCAGCAGTGATCTTAATGAGGCAGCTGTTGTCTGTCAATCAGGGAAGGGTCAAATGTCAATTCCAATCATTTTGGTCCATTATTCCTTAGAGAAGCATTATTTACAAGAGGAAAATATTTAAGACGGCTCGCAGTCTACCCTGGAGTGGACATACCAGCTGCCCCAGACCGTCCAGCGCTTAGAGGAAGGAGCTCCAACTCACTCTACAGCCACACGTCAAAGGTCATGGCCTCTTCTCTCTAAAAATGTAATGCAGCACAACTTAGGTTTGGACAATTTACTCTAATGGAACCACAAGACTCCTTTGGACACACAAGACAAAATACAGATGTTTACACAGAATGCACTGCATCCAGCACTGTAAATGGACTGTACTTGTACAGAGCCTTTCCATCTAATCAAGACACTCAAAGCTCTTTACAACACAATCTGTGTCCTCATTTACATTTACATTTACCTACACACACATTCATACAACACTCTACTACACACACACTTTCATACAACACTTTACTGGAGCTCTAAAAAGCTAATCTGAGTCTGTAGACTAATCAGAGCTTTGTCACATTCATACACTGATGAGACACACATCAGAGACGGTGACGGTTCAGTGTCTTGCCCAGGGACACTTCAGCATGTAACTGTTGGTGGAATTGAACCCCCAACTCTCCTATTGGAGTACGACTGCTCTAACCACTCAGCCACAGCTGCCCAAACTGTAGACTGGAGTCAAATGTGAGTCCATCTGTCCAGCAGCTGAAGTTGTACCAAACTGGGTCCAACAGGACCATGATCCCACACACAGCAGCTGATGTACAAGAGAGCGGGTCAGAAAGAAGATCCAAGGTGCTGCAACAGAGTCCAGAATCTGAACCTGACTGAAATGACTGAAACTGACTCCACTTACGGCCAGCTGATGGATGGCAGCTCCCTTCCGGCGTCTCTGCAGTCTTTTATCATCAAACTGACCCGTTTTTTGAACCGGACTAAAATTGGTCCCCCTTCCAACCGAATTCGATGTTCAGTGACTCAGAGAGCCGGACGGGACCGTCCAAAAATATATTTTGGTCCAGGACCGGCCGCTCTCACCTCACCAGTCACTCTGAGCGCACCCTGCCGGCCAGGTGACCCCTCGAGCTGGGGAGTCGTCGCACGAAGGTCCGGTGTTTTTTCTCTCTCTCTGGACCTCAACAAAATCAAACTTCTCTTTTTTTTTTTTCCTCCCCTTGTCCTGTCCGGCATTGTGACACTTAGAATTATTGTCTGAGTGTCAAAGTGATGCCCAACAGATTTACTTTCACAAGCAGAGCATTATGGCTGGCCTTAATGCTCCACTTGATATATAAATAAAATTTTATTAGAATATGCTTTGGGTTTGTTTCAGATGTAATGGACACGGGGATGGAAAACAAAGAAGATAACAAAGCAGAAAAGTGAGAGAAGAGTTAAAATGTAAAGAAGGAGATAGGAATAGAGGAGAGAGAGAGGGATAAAGAGAACACAAATCAACATAATTGAAGTCTGCCTCTAGACCTGCGGAAAGAGAGAAAAAAAAACCCCGACAAAACCAAGAAACCACAACAAAAAACAACTTATATAATGATAGTTATAATTATAAAGTATTTTATACATTACATGGTAATACAATATATATTTGATGGCCACCACAACCCAACTGAGTGTGTATCTGATAAACACCTGAATCTAAACACCTGTGTGAGCATGCTTATCACTATAAGGTTTCTCATAAAAATGTTCAATAGTGGATGTGGGGACCCATAAACCCATCCCCGTAGGACACAAAGGTAACACAGGGAAGCTCGGAACCACAGACATACAGCGGCCCCCAAGCCCGGAACTCCGGTAGTCCCCCAACAGGGACACCCGCACCCCCCAGAGAGAGAAGCAAAGGGAAGCCCTGGGCGATCCCCAGCAACCACAATGCAGAAACCCCCAGGAGGCCGTAGCGACGAGTCAACAGGCCCTGCCGGCAACCTGCCCCTCCAGAGTGGATCCGGCCATGGACACCAAGCCCCGAGTCCTGAGGTCATACCAACCCCCAACAGAGGCCCGACAGAGCCAGGGCACCCAGGCCCCCGCAGGCAGCCACTAGGGCGGGCCTGTACACACCCCACCACCCAGCCCCAGCTGCTGAGAGCCGCCAATGCACCGGCGGCAGGGGGGCCCACCACCGGGGTAAGCACGACCCACCACATGTGGGGGGCCAAAACTGGTCCAAGAGAGGGGGGCCACCCAAAATCCAACCTGAGACAAACAGGCACACAGAGACAGCCCGACAGAGCCTCTGTTGGGCTGTCCATGTGCCCCACCTGCCCAACAGTGACCGCAAGCCGGCCCCAGGCCGGGGGCCAGAGCAGCAGGGAGCAGCAGCCGAGGAAGACCGGTCCAGCGCACCAATGCATCCCTAAAGCCCCACACCACAGGCCCAGAGAAGCCTCGGCATGCCACCCTTGCTCCCCCCCCCCCCCCCCCCCCCAACACACACACACACACAGCACCCCACACCGTGAATGTCACATCATGGCGACCAGCCAGCACCTCGTCGAAGTGAAGCCATGCCCCCGACCGCCGCCATGCACTACCAACGACCACACACACACAACCACAGCTGACCTCCCACCAGAACCTGGCAGCCACCCCAGCCAAAGGGCTGGCCATCAGAACCAGGAACCCTGATAAAAGGATCCAAACAATCCAGGGAGAACCGGAGCACCAGCCCCACCCCCAATCGCCCCCAAAGGCCCAATTCCCAACCAGGCAGCCTACCGCCCCCGACCCCAAATGTCAGAATCAAACTTCTCAACAAACTTCTCATCTGGACATTTGTGGTTCTACCTTGTTCTGACAAGAATCGCCGGGTAGTATTTCGCTGGTTTTCCGTTGGTTTTCTGCTGGACTGGCCCTCGTGGTGTCTTCATTGGTGTGGGAGAAGTGTACCCGTGTCCCCCGAACTGGACCAGAACCGAACCGAGTTGGCTGTGGTTGACTTCGTCTTCAACAGAGCCGGTCTCGGCTTCAGTGAGCAGCCCGTTACTTTTAGCGAAGGACGATCCACCTCCATGGAATCGCTGTGTTTGCCTGGAGGAGACGCTCTGATGCTTTGAAGCTCCGCCGGAATCAGACCAGAGCAGAACCGGGCCAGGGACAACTTCAGCCTCTTCGTCTCTCGAGCTGTGGTGCGCCTGAGCCGGACTGTAACAGAACCGGACCAGTGACGACTTCAGCCTCAGCCTCTCCGGTCAGTCTCGGGTGCGGGGATGACGGGCAGAGAAGTTGAGGAGTAGCGCTGCGTGGTGCTCGAGAGAAGTTCGGAGTTTGCATCGGAGTTGTTGCAGGCCTCCATCCAAACTCACCTGGATGATAATTATTTTAATTTTGGATCACGCTGTTGTCCCCTGTTGACCTGACATGAGCTAGGACCATGCCTTTCATTTCAGGAGGATTTTCTGGTAGCTCGCTCTCCTGTTTGTTACGAATTATCTGTTTCTGCCTGTTGGTTCTGGACCCTGCTTCTGTTTCTCATGGGAGCATCCATCCATCTTCGCAGCAGGGCCAGAGCCCCCACCCCCCCCCCAGCCCAACTCAAACTGCAGTTGGGCCACCTCGTCGGGTTTGTTTGCCCATTTGATTTGTGATGTTTTATGGTCTGAGACTTTTTTGCACCATTCATATTATTGTCATTATTTTCAGATCTCAGACTATCTAGACTCACTGAATCTTGTTAATATACCTGGATCTGCCTATCATTGCAACTTTCACTGTTTTTGGGTTCTGAATGATCACGTCTTCATTAATGTTTCTCATGGTCCGATTATGGGGGCTAATTGTCACACTACTAACTCCTGTAATTACACATCAGTCATGAAAAACTCAAGAAAATGTCTGATAATAATGTTGTTACTGCTGTCAGGGATTCAGCCCAACCCTGGACCCCCCACTATTTATATTACACCAAATGACTTTAAAAACATGTCTGGACTTCATTTTCTGCATGTAAACGCTCGTAGCCTTCTGAGAAAACTTGATGCCTTGAAAATTCTGATCAGGTCTTTGGGGGCAGATGTAATCTTCATCTCTGAAACCTGGCTCAGCAAATCTGTACTGAATAATGACCTGGCAATTAATGGATTTAACATCTACCGCTGTGATTGTCAAAAAAAAGGGGGGGGGGGGTTGTTATTTACATTAGAGATTCTCTGGTTACTAGTCTTGTGTCTTCTAAAACAATTCTAAACCAGTTTGAATGGAGGCCAGATTTTATCTGTAGTGTTGTTATCGTCCTCCCTCAGCAACACCTGAGGCTCTGTCCTCCCTGATGGAATTTCTTGGTAATTTAAAATTAAAAGAGATCTTTTTGGCATGAGATTTCAACATTGACTGGGGTAAGTAGACCCCCCTCTGTGATTAATTCAAGGAATGTTGCCTGTCTCTCACTCTAACCCAACCGATCAACTCTCCGACTAGACCAAACAAAAACCGTCCTGAAAAGTCCTCCATTTTAGACCTGTTTCTAACAAATATACCTCACAAATTCCCTGGTACAGGTGTATTCGCCAACATTTTGAGTGATCATTGTGTGACAGCGACTCTGAGAGATATTAAACTTCCACCTTCTAAGCCCAGATTAATCAAAAAAAGGGATCTGAAACGTTTTTGTGAACAGTCATTCCTCTGGGATCTGTTTCACTTTGACTGGCATTGTATTCTATTAATTGATGACATGAACTCCGCTTGGAACTATTTTCACAATAGTTTCATTTATTTTGTGAACAAACATGCTCCTTTTCGTCAGTTCAGACATACATACATTTATATCTATATTTCTTATTGATCTGATATACACCCACATTTAAAAATCTAGGAGTGAGACGTGCAGTGATCTGTCTGTTTACTGGGATTCTTCTGCTGCTTCTGTGTTCCTGAACCAAAACGAAAGAGTCAGAAAGAGGGGATCACCACAGCATCTTTTAGTGTTTTGATCCAACTACTAAAATAGAACAATCTTTATTTTAGAGAACAATTTCAGTTTTCTGTAAGTTGGACTTTAAAAACACGTTTGTTTGTTTGTTTGTTGTTGTTTTTTTGCATCAAATCTTTGTCAAATCCATGAGTTTTTAATCCCTAACTTTCCAGAGAGTTATTTGTAGCACTTACCCTTATTTTTCGCCGCACACATCGCACCGCCTTACACATAAGTCGCATCAGTCCAAATATGTCTAATAAAGTGGAAAAATTTGTCGCTTCGCCGTATACTTTGCATTTATTATGAGTCACTGATGAAAAATCCGGAAATGTGGGCCGGTGTTGTGCCAAAAATCGATTGGCTACCCAATTTCAGCCACGGGAGCGTGCACGGGAGGACTTTAATAAGACTTTAACAAGATAACCACCTAAAAACAATTATTTGTTTGCTCGAAATTATAGTAAAGGTGTGTTTCAGTTGAATTTTTACTTAATAAATGCACTTCAATGGTCAAATCAGCTGCATTTTGCTGAGGCGACGCAACGAAATGAAGCTGATTTGACTGTTGCTCCAGACATGATCCCGGAGCTGGATGACGGTGGCAGGCTATGGCAAGCCAATTGTGTCATTAATATCTTGATGCATGCTCAATAATCCAGGTAGAAAAATCCAAAAATGTTCAATCTGGTCCTTTGGACATTCAAAAAAACAAAAGCAAAACAAAGCAAAAAAAATTCTAGAAACGTTTCGTCTCTCATCCAAGAGACTTCCTCAGTCTGAGGTGCTGTTTTCATTAATGATCACTTTTACCTATTTCATGACACAACGGCATGTCATACTACTCGCGTACCATCTAGCGCACATGTGTCAAACAAGGCCCGCGGGCCACATCCGGCCCGCCATACAATTAAATCCGGCCCACGAAATCATTTTATATATCTCTTTTTAATGGCCCTGTGATATGACGCCCCAATAACACACACTACAAATCCCATGATGCAGTGCAATTGCCGCCAACGGCAAGCCGCGGTTCAAGTTCGCGGTCTGTTGATGTATACAACGCTAATATCAAATCAAAGCTAGACCCCAACAATGGCCAAGAGAAAAATTGATTCTGAAAACCGAGGCTTTCAAAGCCGGTGGGAGAATGAGTATATGTTTACTGAAATTGCAGGTAAACCAGTGTGTCTCCTTTGTGGGAGTAATATTGCTGTAATGAAGGAGTTTAACCTAAGACGGCACTACGAGACGAAACATGAGAACAAATTCAAAAACCTGAGCGCAGGACAGAAGCTACAAAAGGTAGAGGAGTTGAAGAAGAATTTGACATCCCAGCAGACGTTTTTCACCAAAGCAAAATCACAAAGTGAAGCTGCTGTGAAAGCAAGTTTCATTGTGGCCGAAGAGATCGCCAAATCAGGACGGCCGTTTACCGAGGGGGAATTCGTAAAGAATTGTATGATGAAAGTGTGCGACGTCCTCTGTCCAGATAAAACGCGAGCGTTTGCAAATGTAAGCCTCAGCAGAAACACTCTTGCTAATCGGGTTTGTGAGATGGCGACTTATTTGAAAACACAGTTAATTGAAAGAGCAAAAGATTTTGTTGCATACTCCCTTGCCGTGGATGAAACTACTGACGCGACTGACACTGCACAGCTGGCGATATTTATCCGTGGTGTGGATTCCAATTTGTGCGTAACAGAGGAAATACTGGACATTAAATCGATGCACAGGACAACGAAAGGAGAAGACATCTTTGGAAATGTATTTCAAAGTGTAACCGACATGAAACTGCCGTGGGAAAAACTCGTTGGACTTACAACAGATGGCGCACCTGCGATGTGTGGTGAAAAAAATGGACTGGTGGGAAGGATGCGCTCAAAGATGCGGGAGGAGAACTGTGCCGGTGAGTTGACGGTGTATCACTGCATCATATAACAGGAATCGCTGAGTGCTAAAGTCCTAAAAATGGATCATGTGATGAACACTGTAACACAAACCGTCAACTTTATCAGAGCCCACGGTTTAAATCACCGCCATTTCCAGTCTTTTCTGCGGGAAATAGATAGCGAGTTTGGCGATATGCCATATCATACGGAGGTCCGGTGGCTAAGTCGGGGAAAAGTTCTTAAAAGACACTTTGAGCTGCGAGAGGAAATCTGCCAGTTCATGGACAGTAAGGGGAAAGACTGCACAGTTCTGCGAGATGAAAAGTGGAAATGTGAGTTGGCATTCCTGGCTGACATAACGTCGCATCTTAGCGCTTTAAACCTTCAACTCCAGGGACGGGAGCACACAATAACCGATATGCATGATGCAGTGAAGGCATTTCAAGTGAAGCTGCGCTTATGGGAGACACAAATGCACCAATGCAACTTGTCTCACTTTCCCTATTGCCAAGTAATACGGAACCAAGAAAGTGCCACAATTTTCCCAAATGCCACCTTTGCTGAAAAACTCAGCGTGCTGCGCACCGAGTTCGCACGGCGCTTCAGTGACTTTGAGGCACAGAAAAGTAACTTCGAGCTGCTTCGCAACCCATTTGCAGTCGATGTGGAAACCGCACCTGTAGAAATGCAGATGGAGCTGATAGAACTGCAATGTAACGGGACACTAAAGGCAAAGTACGACACTGCGGGGCCAGCACAGTTCACTCGCTTCATTCCTGAAGCGATGCCGCAGCTCCGCCAACATGCGGCTCGAATCCTGTCCATGTTTGGCAGCACATATCTGTGCGAGCAGCTGTTCTCTGTGATGAAAATTAACAAAACGTCACACAGGAGTCGCCTCACTGATGAACACCTGCAATCGATCCTGAGAATCTCCACAACACAGAACCTAACCCCAAACATAAACGAACTTGTTGCAAAGAAAAGACTCCAAGTATCAGGCTCTGACTAAATAGGACAAGAAAATGGAATGTTATTATTTGTTATG
Organism: Nematolebias whitei; assembly: GCF_014905685.2. NCBI lineage: Eukaryota > Metazoa > Chordata > Actinopteri > Cyprinodontiformes > Rivulidae > Nematolebias > Nematolebias whitei. The sequence goes on along the minus strand of NC_056516.1, from coordinate 6,095,672 downwards.
ATTATACTTTTGCTTTAAATTAAATTTTTTATTTATATTTTTGGATTTTTTAATATTCCAGCATGTACAGATTTTGAATGTATTGTATTGACAGGATATTTTTTTATGAAGAACAAAATATTTTAAGTTGAAATGTAATTATTTTGGAATGATATCCTGTATTTTGCTTCATATTAATGGTTAAAAAACAAATATTTAGTCTGTTAAATAAATGGTTATACTGTTTGGCCTGCGAGTTTTGAGTTTTGGCCCCCCTGTGCAATTGAGTTTGACACCCCTGATCTAGCGGCTGAAAATGGTAGTGTTCAATATTTTCAGTTAAAATGAATGAAAATGGTCAAATCTCAGCCAGAAATTCGTTTATAAATAGGAAAAAATCCATCAATACGTCGCTTCGGTTTATAAGTTGCAGGGCATGTAAATTATGCAAAAAACTGCAACATAAAGGCCTAACAATCCGGTAAATGTTTTTGATGACTTCATTTAAACTAACAGAGATTTTGAAGTGAAAACATGTGAGTGCTCACATACAGGTGAGCACAGGAGAGACAGACCCTTCCCCTCACTCTCAACCAGCATCTTTTTTTTTGTTTACTTGCATGAGAAACCATATTTAACCATGTACTTTTCTGGTGCCATCCACTGCAGCCAGTCAGGACATGATGATGATGTAAGAGGAGTAAAAACTGATTCTTTTTCAGCTGAGAAGAGGGAATCCTTGAGGGCAGAGCTTGAGCGTTTGAAAGGAAACCCAGCAGCACAGAAGAAGCCTTCTGGAGCTCCAGAGTTTGGATCCGTGTCCCCCTCCAAAGGCTCCATCACCCTGCAGGACTTGCGTCTGCCCCTCAAGGCTGACTTTGTTTGCTCCACTGCCAACAGACCAGGTAGACCCACATCAATGAGTTCTAAACATACTATAGTTCTGTTCAGATTTTCTCAGGCATCATATTAAAACCACAAAAATGTGTGTTAATTTGATCAGTGTAGAACATTGTATGTGTTATTCAGTCTTGTGATGAGAATTTAATTTGAGCAATGTTTGAACCCATCATTCTGACCAGAATCAACTGTGGTTGTTTCAGAGTTGACCAAACATTCGTTCTTCATCCTGATTCGAGCCGGAGCAGAGAACAGTGTGGCCACCGTGTTAGCCAGCACACACCGTGGGCTCAGTGGGGACACCCTCACCTTCCCCACCAGGTTCACCCTGTGAGTCACTACAGATGGTCCACAGCAATATGTAGATAAATATGAGCCTCACATTGTCTTTAGTTGAACTCAGCACTTTTACATCATTGTTTAAGTGTGGCCTTTCTGTCAGATCATTCTGTACAAAGACTGTTTGGTTCAGTTGAAGAATTATATCCACTTCACTGTTTGGACTCTTTCAGGTCTGATGTTGTCAGTGACTTTAAAATAGAGTTAAAAGTCTACTGTTTGGTAAGTATTGTTCATTGCTCTTCATAAATGAACTAAAATGTTTAGTCTTTTCTAATACTTGTAAAAGAACCTCAGATGTGGATCGACTGTAAAATGACTCTTATCTTGCTGAAGTTGCAGGTTGGAGGGAAAACTTTCACCCATATTCTATTTTATCACATTTCTTTTTAAGAATGCACACATTCAGTGGGATTTTGTAGAATATTGTACATTGCATATTTTACATTTTACTGTCTTCATTAGCTCCTCAAAGTACTAGTTCAATCTCTCCTCACTTGTTAGAACATTACCATTCCTATCTTTAATAAGCCTAACCTGCTGCACATCCTTTCCAGCCTGATCACTCTGTCTTGCCAATCGGTACAAGTCCTTCTCACCCTCTTTAGTGTCCAGTCTCCCATAAAACTCATCGTACGCCCTCTGCTTTGCCTTAGCTACTTCCCTCTTTTCTCTACGTCCCATCTCCTTATATTCCTGTCTCCTCTCTCTCTTCAGTCCTCTCACTGTCATATTTCTTCTCGGCTAATCTCTTTCTTTGAACAGCTTCCTGCACTTCACTATTCCACCACCAGGTTTCCTTGTCATCCATTCTCTGTCCAGATGACACACCAAGTACCTTCCTACCTGTCTCTCTAATTACTGTTGCTGTAGTAGTCCAGTAATCTGGAAGCTCTTTCTTACCATCCAGAGCCTTTAACAGCTCCTCTCTGAATTTCTCACAATATTCTTCCTTCATCTTCCACCATTTGGTCTTCTTCTCTGATTTTACTCTTTTTCTCGTCTTCACAACAACAGTCATTCTACCCACAACCATCCGATGCTGTCTGGCCACACTCTCCCCTGCCACAACCTTACAGTCCTCAATCTCCCCCAGGTTTCCTCTTCTACACAGAATGTAGTTGACCTGCGTACTCCTTCTTCCACTCTTATAGGTCACTCTATGCTCCTCCCTGTTTTAGTATAAGTATTAACTACAGCCATTTCTATTCTCTTGGCCAAATCCACCACCACCTGTCCTTCCTGGTTTCTTTCCTTGACACCAGATCTACGATCATTTGCTTATCCCCTCTGTTTCCTTCACCAACATGTCCATTCAGGTCTGCTCCGATCACCACTCTCTCCTCCCTGGGAATACTCTCTATCACTTCATCCAGAGCTTTCCAAAATGTATCTTTCTCCTCCACATCACATCCAACTTATGGAGCATAACCACTGACAATGTTTAGCATCAGACCTTCTACTTCTACCTTCAGACACATCACCCTATCTGACACCCTTTTCACCTTTACTACATTCTTTACCAACTCCTCCTTCAGGACCACCCCTACTCCATTCCTCTTTCTATCCACTTCAGGGTAAAACAGGTCTTCAGGAGCCCAATTTCTACTGGCTCCCTTGTTATCAACGGCACCAGTGGCGGTCGTGGTTAACCTGGGCCTTGACCAATCCCCCTTCTCCATGATTTCAACACTGTTTAGTTCAGTTTGACACCACACCAGTTGAGTGTCTCCACTGCTGGTTCCCACTCGGTTTATGGTACCATGCTCTAAGCAGACAATTTTGACGTTAGCAGACTGCAGCCATTGATTGGCCCCATTTGTCAAGCAGAATATGAGCTATTAAGCTCATGGCCACTTTGCCCTCTTTTCTATGACATTCCCACCCACAGATTGGGGGGCCAGTTACAGCTGAGACACCTAACCTGAGAAAATGGTAAATGGACTATACTTATATAGCGCCTTTCTATCTTATCAAGATACTCAAAGCTCTTTACAACAATCTGTGCATCATTTACCCACTCATACAGCACTCTACTAGATATGGACAAAGACTAATCAGTGCTTTAGATCACATTCATACACTGATGGGACACATTGGAGGCTATGAGGGGTTCAATGTCTTGCCCAGGGACGCTTCAACATGTGACTGCTGGTGGAATCAAACCCCCAACTCTTGCATTGGAGGACGACTGCTCTAACCAAATAAAAACTGAATAGAAATGAAGCGATTCGAATGGTACTTAACAATGAAGAAGCGGCCTATGGTGTTGTTTAGATGCACAGGTTTCAACCGTGAATTTTGGAGCTTGACAAGATGGAGTTTTTTTCCCGAGGTCGGCCTGTTAGCTGAGCTCGTAGCTTAGCTTCTCAGCTTAGCTGCTTTTAATGATCCAAAAACGTGATTTTAGACGGTTAAAACAGATTTTAAAGAGAAAAGAGAAAGGGAGGGGTCAGAGAACCGGAGTTGAGCCGTTTATCATCTAGTGTCTTCAGTAGAAAAAGAGAGAGACACTAAGAAACAATAAAGCCAATAAATGAAAATGAGGTCGATAATTTTCATTTATCATGCGATTAATTGATTTGTTGTTTTTTGTGACAGACCTACTCAGGACACTTTACAGGAACATTCACACACATAGAAAAGCCAATTAGTAAAGTTCTCTATCTAAGGAAGCAGCAGACTCGTTGAATCTTCACGTTGTCACAGTCTCCCATCCTGAGCAAGCACAATGGCAACAGTGGAAAGTAGGGCTGAACGGTTTGGGGGAAGAATCGGTTTTGTGTTGCGTTTCCTTGACTGATGAAGCCTTCTGGATGGAAGGTGAAACGTTTCAGCAAAAAAAATCTGTCCAGATGACCTGACTGAAAATTGTTGGGTAGGACTGAACGATTTTGGAAAATGTTCTAATTGCGATTTTTTTTAACCTCAATATTGTGATTTAATATGCGATTATTTTTCAATGTCTTCTTCTCGTGTATTTTTCAACGAACACAAGCAATAAATCTGTTTCAGTTGCAAAAAACTCCTCAGTTTTCAGCTCCGCTGCAACTCTGTTTCTGCATTTTTTTTGTGTAGCTCCTGGATAGCAACTTGGCTAAAATGTGTGTGTGAGGGCATTCTGTACTGCTTATCCACTGTGTTTACCAAAGCTGTAAACTGCAGACTTGGTCACTGTATTAATGGGCATCATGTCTTTCGCTATGAACTCAGTTATTGCTCGAGTTATTTCCGCGTGCCGTTTTGATTTATGTTCATATGGAGTAATACTTCGAACAGTTCGGTCAGTGATCCCTGTCGGCTGCTACTTTGTCTATTTGAAGATGAAGCACTGGCCGTTGGCATTCTACCCTTACAACTATTGTAAATGGCTTTGTACTGTTTTTTTAAGTGTTGATAAAGATTTGTGGTGTTACCTCGAGAGGTAGCAACTAGGCCTGTCGCAATAAACAATAAATCAATTAACCGCATGATAAATGAAAATTATCAACCTCATTTTCATTTATCGGCTTTATCTTTTCTTCGTGTCTCTCTCTTTCTACTGAAGACACTGGATGATAAAAGGCTCAACTCTGGTGCTCTTCACTGACCTCTCCCTTTCTCTTTAAAATCTGTTTTAATCGTCCAAAATCATGTTTTTGGATTGTTAAAAGAAGCTAAGCTACGAGCTAAGCTAACAGGCCGACCTCCGGGAAAAAACCTCCGTCTTGTCTAAGCTCCAAAATTCACAGTTAAAACCCGTGCCTTCATGTAAAAATTTGTTTTTCTTTGCAAAAAGAAGCTGAGAACTCGTTTACTGATATTTTTTTTTATTAAAAGCTTTGTGTGAAAAATGCTAAAGAGCTCAAATCACAGACATCACCATGTCAGTCCATGTCGCATCAAGGGCCCTCCCTCCCATTTTTCTTAGAGACGCTGCTCAACTATCCATCCTTTGGTTCAAACTGTCTTATACTATCATCATGTGGTCAAAAAAGAAAAAAGAATTAGAAAATCTTGTTTGATCATATTGCGATATTATTGTAAATGCAATTAATTGTTCACCCCTAGCGGAAAGGAAAACCTCCCTTTTTAAAAGGAAGAAACCTCCAGTAGAGCCAGGCTCAGGACAAGCAGCCATCTGCTTTGACCAGCTGTTAATTATTATTACATTCTGCTACAAAAATATGACAAAAAGTATTTCAACCACTTGAATATCATAAACCAGGAGACATCTTCTGGAATAATGTTTTTTTTTTTTTCTCCAATTCTGTTTCCAAATTGTTTTCCTCTTTGATATTGGGAAACATTTTAGTAGAGAAAAATGTATCATGTTTACCCTGATGTATGCTCAATAATCCAGTTATCATGTTTACATTGATTATTCTTCCTACATACTTTTAGTGATTGCTTTGTAGTGAGTTCTAACTTTTCATGTAACAATTGTTTTCAGGTGCAGAAAAGTGAGGCCTGCAGCGACAAGAAGAAGAAACCCAACAAGTCAAAGGTAACCTGACGTTTAGTTTTCTTCTTTCAGTAAACGTTTGTTGGGAAGTGTCCCGCCTAAAGCGTGTCTCTGTGGGGGTGGTGGACACGCTGACTTTAAATGTCTTATTGCTATCAGACGTTCTCCTTGCACAGCTGTCAGTAATCATGTTGAGTCAAGAATAAGAAACAACTTCTAAAACATTCTTTTGTTGCTGTTGTCCTTATAGGCGATCACCCCAAAGAGGTTCCTTGCCATCACTGTAAGTTTTTACGTTTTTTTGCCTAGAAAGTCCATGTGCCTCCTTTTTACAGCAGATGCTAATTTGAAACATGTTGTTGTTTAACGTTCTTACAGAAAAGTGCACAGACTCCAGGTAAATACTGAGCTGGGAAGGTGAACTCATTCAAGATTCAAGAACAGGTTGAACTGTCCATTTTGAGCCGTTACTTTAATTATTTCAACCTCTTGTTTGGCATTAGTGGCGAATCCTACAGGCCCCAGTGCTGTCAGAACCAGTAACTTTGTTCTGGTTGGATCTCACACGCTGACCCTGTCCTCTATTGGGAACAACAGACTTCCTCTGGATAAGGTACAGGAATAATAAGTAACACCTTCTCTTGTTTTCTAAGTCCCCACTTTGACAGTTCTTTATTTTTTGCTTCACTCTGCATGTGTTGGAGTTCACACGCCTTTAGGTTTTCTGCTCATTGGACTGTACAGAACCTTCTTATACCTCTTGAACTTTTCCACATTAGACTTCAAAGTATTTTCTGGGATTTATATGGAACGGTACACCAACACAGGATGTGAATAACAGAGGTGGAAGAATCTAATCAGTATGTGAGTCCAGCTGTGAGCAATTTGATCTCAGTATAAACCCAGCTGTTCTGTGAACAGAATATTAGCATTCAAACAGCATCATGAAGACCAAGGAACACATCAGACAGGCCAGAGATGAGTGGTGAGATGTTTAAAGCAGGGTTCATCGTAAGCTTTGATCATCTCACAGAGCTCTGTTCAGTCCATGGTTCTAAAATAGAAAAAGTTACAGCAAACCTACCTGAACGGGGCTGTCCACCTATCCTGATGGGTCAACACACAGAGCAGCCATGCAGCTCCATGCTGCGTCTGGAGGAACTGCAGAGATCCACAGCTCAGGTGACAAAAGTTGTCCTCAGGACCACTGTTAGTGTTGAGCTCCACATATCTGGCATTTATGGAAGCAAGGAGAACTTATTACATGTGATGTACAGCAGAGTAGAAGTACTCGTATATTTTATTATAGGTACAAAGAACGTTAGGTTACTTAACGTAACCCCGGTTCTTTGATAACAGAGTGAGGTGTTTCTCTATGGGAAACGCTCCAGTGAGACCATCTACGGAAGCTCCAATGACATTACGTCTGTCAAAAGACAGACCAGTTGAGCTGTGCTCAGGGCTCCGCCCCCACCATGACACCACAGTCAACCGACCACCTCCTACTCATTCTAGGATGGTTTCTTTCCGTGACCATGCAAGGAGGGAAGTGTTGGTGAAACACCTCAGTCTGTTATCAAAGAACCGGGGTTACGTTAAGTAACCTAATGTTCTTTTTCTAACTTTGTTCGGTGTTTCACTTTGGGAGATATGGCCCACTCCCGTATTGCAAAAAAGCCCCGAAGCCAACAACTATCCTGAACCCGGACTAAGAAAGCTGCGAAGTACCGGCGTCCAGTATTGCAAGAGCTAGGGATGGCTGAGCCACATTCAGCCTGTAAAAATGTACAAATGTATGTGGTGTGGCCCAGCTAGCTGCCTCACAAATATCTTGGACTGATACTCCTCGAAACAGGGCCCATGATGTGGCCATGCTCCTAGTAGAATGGGCTCTCAGCCCAGACGGGGGCTCGGTACCCCTACATCTGTAACAGAGACTAATTGTCTCCACAATCCAATGTGCCAGCCTCTGGCGAGAAACTGGTTTCCCTTTATGAGTTGAGGCCCAAGAAACAAAACAGTTGGTCTGACTTCCTGAAGTCAGCTGTCCTGTCAACATATGCTTTCAGTGACCGCACAGGACACAAGGAGTTAAGGTCTCGCTCCATTTCAGAGGAGAATGAGAATGAAGGAGGATGGAAAGCTAACAGCTCTACTGAACAACATCTGTACACAGAATCCATCACCTTAGGCACAAACGCTGGATTGGGCCTCAGACACACCTTAGAGAACCCAGGTGCCCACTGCAAGCAGGAAGGGCTGATAGATAAAGCGTGTAACTCACTCACCCTTTTAGCTGTAGTTAAAGCTAAAAGCAGGGCAGTCTTAAAAGAAATAAATTTCATCCCTGCCCCCTCCACAGGTTCAAAGGGATGATTACGGAGGGCTTCCAGCACCAGTGAGAGATCCCACAAAGGTACCAGAGGCGTAGAAACCGGCAGCTTACGTCGTGCCCCTTTCATGAAGCGACACACTAACGGGTGCTGTCCATTGGATTTGTCGCCAAAACCGATGTGACAAGCTGAAATAGCTGCCAAATAAACTTTGATAGTGGAAAAAGCCTTCCCTTTTTCCAGTAGATTCTGTATAAAACAGAGCACATCCACAAGAGAGCACTGGAAAGGAATGACGTGCCTCTCCCCACACCATTCTTCAAAAACTCGCCATTTGCTACTATACAGATAACGCGTAGAGGGGCCCTCGCGTTCTGAATTGTATTAATGACACCTGGGGGAAGACCAGCTAGATTTAGATTCCACCTTTCACGGGCCAGGCCCAGAGAGCCATGCGGTCTGGGTGGGGGTGAAAAATTTCTCTCCTGGCTTGGGACAGAAGGTCCCTATGAACAGGAAGAGGCCATGGTTCCCCTGACAGCATCTGAATAATTTCTGCCACCCAGGGCTTGGATGGCCACCATGGGGCCACCAAAATTAAAGACCGGCCCTGTTCTCTCACTCTGCTCAATGTGGGAGAAATCAGGCTGAGAGGTGGGAATGCATACAGCAGCACGTTTGGCCACGGGTGAGCTAGAGCATCCACCCCTAGTGGAGCATCTGGGTCTGACAGGGAGAAAAACAGCGGGCAGTGGGTGTTTTCCCATGAGGCGAAGGGATCTACGGCGGCCCTGCCGTATCTCTGCCAGATCTGCTCCACCACCTGAGGGTGGAGCTGCCACTCTCCATACAGAGGGTTGCCCCTGGACAACAGATCTGCTCCTCTGTTCAGAATCCCTGCCACATGAGTTGCCCGGACTGACAGGAGTCTGGTGCTGCTCCATAAAATTAACTCTCGGGCCAGTCTGTGCAGCTGCTGGGATCGTGTCCCGCCCTGACGGTTGATGTAAGCCACCACCGTTGAATTGTCTGTCTTCACTAAGACATGAAGGTCTTTTAAATGGGGCAGAAAATGCTTTAAAGCTAGGAAAACTGCCTGCAGTTCCAGCACATTTATGTGAAAGTGTGATATTGTCTGTGACCACACACCATTCACTGTCCTGCCCATCATCGTGGCCCCCCATCCTCTCAGGGATGCATCTGCTGTGATGGTGACCCTGGATGTTACTGCTCCTAGCTAAACCCCAGTGCTGAAAACCACTGGGTCCCTCCATGGATGCAGAGCCATGGAGGGACCCAGTGACTCCATGGTGACGTCACGCTCTTGCCACAACAGGTCTCTGCTCTTTTCATTGAAAGAGCAGGAGCGCCCTCTGTTGGGCAAAAGCTTATACAAAGTTTCATGTTTTTGTTTTTTTGTGGGGTACATTCTGCCCTTAGCAACGTGCTTGGCTGCAGAAATGCATTCTTTATTTTTATTGTTTTCCCCTGAACAAAACGAGGCATCTTGGGGCACTGGTGAGTGTTTGGTGACACTGAGCGAGTGCTTTTGGGTGCGTGATGCACATTCAGTGCTGGGTGACACTGTGTTTTCTGCCTCACAGTCCCCTTTCTATGAACATGAGAGGGCTGAACAAACTGCACTTCTGTTGAACTGGGAACTGCAGGAGTGTGTGAACACAGGCAGGTTTCCTCTTCTGCCAATTTCCTCCTTTTCGCTGGAGGTGGAAAAGATGGGGTTGTTAGGTCGTCCGCTTTTTCTTGCCCTCACTGGAGTGGGATGGACGTTTCCTGGCAGCTGCTGCTGCGAAAGAGTGCTTGCCCCAAGGCCTTGGGTTTTTCCCTTTGGTTTGCTGGTTAGGGTGACCAGCTGCTTGTCTGGGTGTGCTAGAACCACCCTGCCGCCCCCTTGCTGCCGCTGCAGCTGCTGCAAACCCGGGTCTTGGACCCTGAGCCGGGTGGGGGTTTGGTTTGCGTGGCAAGCAGAGGTTAAAGGCCTCACCCTCTTGTTTTCTAAGGGTGCTCGTCTCCCTCATCTTCTCCAAAGCTGGGCCGAAGAGACCTTTGGTCGGGTCAAAGGCTGCGTCCATCACCTCCGCTTTCTGGGAGTCCCCCAGGCCTGACAGGTTCAGCCACAGGGCTCTCTCTCCTGCAACAGCAAGTCCCATGACGCGGCTGCTGCCCTGGACAGCTCCACTGGATGAGCGTAGGATGAGATCGTTAACAACACAAATTTCATCCCACAGAGCGGGGTTAGGTGACCACCGAGTCCAGCTGGCGGCCCATCTCCTCCAGGATCTCTGCTTGATATGCTGAAAACAGAGTGATAGCATTAAGAGAACACACAGACTGTCCAGCATATGTGTACATTCTCTGATAAATTGACACCGTGAGGCGGTCCGATTTAGCTGGAAGAGAAATATTAGTAGAGGCTGAAACTGACCTGCGGTTGGGGTGGAGGTGGTACGCCACTGAGGGTTCTACCGCTGGGGATTTGGTCAGCCCCAACTCTTCCATCCCCTATATTTCCAGCTTGGAGCAGCCCTTGGTGGAGAGCCTGCTCCTAAAAGGGCTTGACCAGTAACGGCTCATTTCCCTCATACAAGCTGGAACAGCTGGTAAAAGTTGTTTGCTTGGTGTGGAGGCTGGTGGGAGCCTCTTACCATCATACAGGTCTCGTTCCGGCCCCCCTGCGTCCTGGGTTGCAGGCCAGGGGATGTTCAGCTTCGACGCTGCTCTTCTGCAGAATCATATAGGTCACTGTCCACCGGAGGTGTCACCCTGATGCTGGGTAGCCTCGAGTGTGGGACCAGGAAAGTAGAGTCATCCTCCTCTTCCTCCATCTCATCCATGTCGAGGAGATCGGAGTTAGCGTCGCCCTCCATCTCCTCCTGACCTGTTTCAAAATCCCCTCCATCTACCAATCCATCGAAGAGTGGCGGCATTACCGGGGACTCCTCTTCCATCATGTCCGCCCAGCACGTGGTGGCTCGTGGCTGATGGCTGTCACCTGTTACCGCGGTGGCGGACAGGCACGGGTTCTGGCTGTTCGTGACTGCCACTCTCAGCCTCCTTTCTAGGATTTTTTCTGGCATGGAGGAGCAGTGTTGACATGCCTGAGGGTTCGCCAGTGACGTTTGTGCGTGTTTGGCGCCCATGCATATTATGCACATTGGGTGAGGGTCCCTGCCTGAAATGGAGGCCCCGCATGACGAGGGGCACGGGCGGGATACATCCTCTTTGGCCTTAGGTTCCGACCCTTTGGTGGGGGTGGGTGCCGTAGCCATAATGATAAGGGAACTAGTTCGTCGTGACACGTTAACTGTTCGTCGCTAAAGCTAGCCGCGGAGTTAAAACCGAGCTAACTGCTAGGCTAAAAAACGCTCATCGTAACACGTTAGCTGTAATGGAAAGCCTCTAAAGGTACCAAGCTAATGCTACCTCTAAAGGAAAGCTAGCTCGCCTTGACGCGTTTGCTTGCATTACACTTGCAGCCACTCGCTTAGTTAAAACTGAGCGGTGGGAACAACTCGCCTTGACGCGGTCACCGTTCCCAAATGTAACAAAGTTACTTCTTGCGAAGCCCCAACTTACTCAACACAGTTCGAGCTGACGCCAGGAACTGCGTTCGGCAACGTACTCCTTTATGGGACGCCTGAGAACTGTTTAGCAGCTAACCTAGCTAGCCTGACTGTGCTCAGGGAGCTTGTTGTAGTTTTTCACGGAAAGAAAGCGAGAATGAGTAGGAGGTGGTCGGTTGACTGTGGTGTCATGGTGGGGGTGGAGCCCTGAGCACAGCTCAACCGGTCTGTCTTTTGACAGACGTAATGTCATTGGAGCTTCCGTAGATGGTCACGCTGGAGCGTTTCCCATAGTGAAACACCGAACGAAGTTAGAAAAAGAACCTGTTTGTTAGTAGCTTTTACATGACATTTGACCACAGAGACCATGGACTATAAAGGAGTGTAATTTGAGCACTGGGCCTGACTGTAAACAATTTTTTTTTACTTGTGATTTTTTGGAACCAACAGAATCATTTTAATTAAAAGATGTATTCATTATTGGAACAAAAAAAGTTGTGCTTGGTAGCAAATATCCATGGTTCTCAATCGGAAGAAAGTGGAGCGGTCCCTTTGGGTCGGAGATGAGTCTGCCACAGAGTTCAAGTATCTGGCATCTTGTTACTGAGTGCTGGCAGGATGGAGACAATGACTGGCATTCCCCATGATGGTCTTCAGTCAGGATCTAGTCCTCTACTCCAAAGAGTCCAGCTGGACCCCCAGCCGGCTCACTTCAGATACATCTACTCTGGCCTTTCTTGTAGAGCAGGTCAGTGTTCAGTGACCAGTCCAGATTATAGTCCAGCAGATGGATTGACACATTAGGTCATCAGTAATGAGGGTGTTGCTTCAATTTGTTGTGGTGTACAAATAGTTATGTCAAAAGGCAAAGCTCTTGATTATCTGTTCTGTCTATGTTACAACCTTCACCAGTGGTCAGAACGAGATCCTGGATAAAAGCAGCCAAAATGAGCTTCTGTTAAAGGGTGGCCGGGCTCAGCTTTAGACATAAGGCTCTTTCACAAGACGTCTTGGTCCTGGACTGAAACGGGCTCTGGCCATCAATCGAGGTAGTAACAAAGGCAAAATAGCAGACGTGAAAAAGTAAGCTGAAATGCTGCGGCTCATTAATGTGACGAAGTGATGACATTAGTGTTCGACTGCCTGGTCATGGGATTAAACAGTCGTTAATGGTATTTATAATTCTGCAGTCATCCTCAGTTATAATAAGTGATAATAGTATTTATAATATTTTAACAGGCTCTTAAAAGTTCACCACATAACTCCAGTCCTGGCTTCTATCTCTTCACTTTCTGTCAGTTTCAGGATTAATGTTATGATTTTACAGCTTGCTTTTAAAGTTTTAAATGATCTGGTCCTGCAAAATTTATGAGAGAAAACTGGTTTACCAACCAGTGTCTCCAAGATGTTCTAAGATCCAAACAAAAATATGAAGATGATGGGGCTTTTCATTCATCTATAAAAACCTGACTTCTTCACACATTTTAAATCAATGTTCAAAACCCATTTATTCCTTGGTTTTTGATTAAAGCAGAGTATGAGACTCAATAGAACCGAGTTTGCTGTTTCTGTATTTCATTTAAACGTTACTTTGTTTAAAAAAAAAAATTCTCTTAAATGCTTTTTTCAGTGTTTGAATCGTAAAAAAACTTTGTTCAACATGTGACGTTTTAATTGTCCTGTAGAAATAAATGGATGTTATAAAGTTCCAGGGGGAAAAACATTTGAGTGTTCTGTGTTAGTGACCTGCTGTGATCTCTTTCTTGAGATCAAATTTGAAGGAAAAGAGACAAAACTCCTATGTGGCATGTTTCATAACAAGGTTCCTGTTAGTCATATTGTTTCCATTGGACGGATGAGTGGGCAACACTTTGACTGATAAAATTATTCCCTCCTTCACAGACGTTGTTTCCTTTTACCACAGCTCAAGTTTTTCATAAAATGCTTTGTGTTTGGCTTCAAGGTGCCATTCCTGTGTCCCTTGGAGGGTCACGTCCACCTGAAAATGCTGTGTGAGGTGGGTTCAAAGGTGGAAGAAAGAGGCTTCTTGGTGAGTAGTAAAATAAATCATCCCATAATTTATCCTGATGCATGCTCAATAATCCAGGTAGAAAAATCTAAAAAAGTTAAATCTGGTCCTCTGGACATTCAAAAAACAAAAAGCAAAACAAAAAAAATATAGAAATGTTTCGTCTTTTGCCCGAAAGACTTCCTCAGTCTGAGGTACTGCATTCAGCTCAGTCTTATAAACAGCACATTTTCAGAGTGGATCAACCAGTTTTGCTGCTGACAACCAAAACCAGCTGCTCACATGATCGAGAAGGACTAACGATGGATCATTACATGGCTGTTTGCTATTCACAGGAGGCTGAGTGATACTAGCAATAACAGCATTGTAAGAGGGGGACAGTTGAACCCGGAGGCCTCCACCCCTGTTTAATGATGGACGATTTCTTTTCACAAAGATGGCCTCCTTTACTTCTCTCTCAAACCATCGTTCCTCTCTGTCCAGGATATGAACATCTTCATCCCTGAAAGAGTGACCGCTGGCCTGGAGATGAGTGTGGACCGCAGAGTCCTGGCCTGATGATGTTGATCTTCTGTGCTGGGCCATCCTTTTGGCCAGTGGCTGTTTAGTTTCCCTGGTGTAAGACTGATCACAGCCCTCCTGACATTGAACAGCATACACAATATTACTCCGTTTGTGCTGAGGGACTGGATCTTTGGGATGAACCAGTCTTTGCCGTAATGTATTTTGGGGTTTAAAAGCCACTGGAATGTTATGTTTAGAAAATAAACGTCTCAGTTTCTCTGATACTCCCGCAACATACGGAATGACCACTGGTCTGGGTCTGGGTTCCTCCTTTTCACCTGATGGCTGACTGGAGTCCTGTCTGGGATTCTTATCTGCTTTCAGGAATGCCCAGTTAGGATTTCCACATTGCTCTAGAGCCTGTCTTGTGTGGGATTTCTCCTTCTGCCTGGCTCCTGAGTTAGTGGGGATGCTGTCCGCTCTGTGGTACAGAGTCCTGATGACTCCTAACTTGTGCTCCAAAGGGTGATGGGAGTCAAACTGCAAATACTGGTCTGTGTGGGTGGGTTTGCGGTACACCTCAGTTTGCAAATGTCCTTTATCAGAGACTGAGACCTCACAGTCCAAGAAAGCCAACCTGCCATTTTTTACATCTTCTCGTGTGAACTTTATGTACAACCCGGATTCCAAAAAAATTGGGACACTAAACAAATTGTGAATAAAAACTGAATGCAATGATGTGGAGGTGCCAACATCTAATATTTTATTCAGAATAGAACACAAATCACATATCAAAAGTTTAAACTGAGAGAATGTATCATTTTAAGGGAAAAATCTGTTGTTTCCAAATTTCATGGCGTCAACAAATCCCAAAAAAGTTGGGACAAGTCCATTTTTACCACTGTGTGGCATCCCCCCTTCTTCTTACAACACTCAACAGACGTCTGGGGACAGAGGAGACCAGTTTCTCAAGTTTAGAAATAGGAATGCTCTCTCAATTATGTCTAATACAGGCCTCTAACTGTTCAATTGTCTTGGGCCTTCTTTGTCGCACCTTCCTCTTTATGATGTGCCAAATGTTCTCTATAGGTGAAAGATCTGGACTGCAGGCTGGCCATTTCAGTACTTGTATCCTTCTCCTACGTAGCCATGATGTGATTGCTGCAGAATGTGGTCTGGCATTATCATGTTGAAAAATGCAGGGTCTTCCCTGAAAGAGATGACATCTAGATGGGAGCATATGTTGTTCTAGAACCTAAACATAGTTCTCTGCATTAATGATGCCTTTCCAGACATGCAAGCTGCCCATGCCACAAGCGCTCATGCAACCCCATACCATCAGTGATGCAGTCTTCTCAACGGAGCGTTGATAACAACTTGGGCTATCCTTGTCCTCTCTGGTACAGATGACATGGCGTCCCAGTGTTCCATAAAGAACTTCAAATCGTGACTCATCTGACCACAGAACAGTCTTCCATTTTGCCACACTCCATTTTAAATGACCCCTGGCCCAGCGCAAACATCTGAGCTTCTGGAGTTTGCTTAGAAATGGCCTCCTCTTTACACTGTAGAGTTTCAGCTGGCAACGGCGGATAGCACGGTAGATTGTGTTCACTGACAATGCTTTCTGGAAGTATTCCTGAGCCCATTCTGTTATTTTCTTGACAGTGGCATTCCTGTTTGAGGTGCAGTGACGTTTAAGGTCCCGGAGATCACGAGCATCCAGTAGAGTTTTACGGCCTTGACCCTTACGCACAGCGATTGTTCCAGATTCTCTGAATCTTTTGATGATGTTATGCACGGTTGATGATGATAACTTAAAAATCTTTGCTATTTTACGCTGGGTAACACCATTCTGGTATTGCTGCACTATCTTTCTGCGCAACAATGGTGGAATTGGTGATCCTCTTACCATCTTGGCTTCTGAGAGACACTGACACTCTGAGAAGCTCTTTTTATACCCAATCATGTTGTCAATTGACCTAATTAGTGTTAATTGGTCTTCCAGCTGTTCGTTATATGCTCAATTTCCTTTTTCCAGCCACTTATTGCGACTTGTCCCAACTTTTTTGGGATTTGTTGACGCTGTAAAATTTTGAATCAACATATTTTTCCTTTAAAATGTTACATTTACTCAGATTAAACTTTTGATCTGTCATCTATGTTATATTACGAATAAAATATTGACATTTGCCATCTCCACATCATTGCATTCATTTTTTATTCACAATTTGTTTAGTGTCCCAACTTTTTTGGAATCCGGTTTGTATTTATCCAAAGAGTTGATATGGCCAGTAAAATGTTGGACTTCCCGAGATTTAATTTGAACCCATGTGTCATCAACTTACCTGAACCAATGACTTGGTGGTGTCCCTGAAAAGGACGCCAAGGCTCTCTTTTCTACCTCCTCCATGTACAGGTTGGCAACACTAGGAGAAACTGGAGACCCCATAGCACACCCATATTTCTGCCTATAATATTACTCCCCATATGTGAAGTAAGTTGACTGCAGGCACAGTTTCAAGAGTTGGCACAGTTGTTCTGTGGAAAGTGTGGTCCTGCTGCTCAGAGTGGTGTCTGATTTTAATCTTAAACTGACCACCTCTACTGCATCATCAACAGGAATGCATGTAAAGAGTGATGTGACATCAAAAGAGACCATTGTTTCATCAGTCTCCATGATGACATCCCTCACCTTATCCACAAAGTCCATGGTGTTCTGTATGTGGTGTTCTGAGCTGCCAACTAAAGGGATGAGTACAGACACCAGATATTTGGAAACAAAGTGACAGAGTTAAGCATGCTGACAATTGGTCTTAAAGTCACCTTGTTTGTGGATTTTAGGTAAACCATACAGACTAGGTGTGACCTCCCCTGGGTACAGTCTGTGGTACAGAAAACGGTCAATAGCTTTGTCCTGTTCCAAAATTTTCAGGCAATCTATCAACTTCTTCTTGTAACCACTTCCTGGATCTCTTTTCAGAGGTTCATAAGTGTTTAAGTCACTAAGGAGTGTCATAACTTTCTCATGATAGTCTTTCTGGTTCAAAATCACTGTGCACCTTCCTTTGTCTGCTGGGAGAACGATGATGTTTTTGCCCTTGCTAAGAGTGGTGAGTGCATCCCTCTCCTCTCTACTGATGTTGAAAGGTTGTGGTTTGGCATTGCTGAGGCAGGATGAAACTTTGATTCTGAGCTGTTCTGCTTCACCCTCTTTAATTTTGTTGTTGCGGATGGCTGATTCTGTGGCTGTGATCATCTCCACCAGAGGAATTCTACTTGGTGCAACCGCAAAGTTCAGTCCCCTGGCAAGAATCTCTTGTCTCCGGCTGGGTGAGCTTTCTGTCAGATAAATTCTTCACCCACTTTTCTGTCTCCCTGGCATGTAATTGTCTATTGAAGTGTTGTCTTACACTGAATGTGTTGTTATTGGAATAGTGATGGTGTTGATGAGTTATTAGTAAGCTAAACTTGTTTTGTTGTCGAGTCTTGGACTTGACATGCCTGCCTGATCTGTACAGTCCATCACTTGCTGAAGTGTGGTCTGATCTAGGCACGTTGTTAGTTTTTGTTTAATGTGCTCTTCTTTGGCCTTCAAGGCCTCAATAGTAAAATTGGTCTGTCTCACCCGTTCATTCAGCAGCTGGGTCTGTGCCTTCTGAAGGATCTTGCTTGCCCGGTTGCCCGGTGCTTACATCGGGGAAACTAAACAGTCACTGCCCCAAAAGATGGCCCAGCACATCAGGCCACAACATCAGGCCAGGATTCTGCGGTCTACACTCATCTCCAGGCCAGCGGTCACTCTTTCAGGGACGAAGATGTTCACATCTTGGATAGAGAGGAAAAATGGTTTGAGAGAGGAGTAAAGGAGGCCATCTTTGTGAAAAGAAATCGTCCATCATTAAACAGGGGTGGAGGCCTCCGGATTCAACTGTCCCCCTCTTACAATGCTGTGATTGCTAGTATCACTCAGCCTCTTGTGAATAGTAAACAGCCATCAGTGTGCTAATGATCCATCGTTAGGCTGATGGTCCTTCTTGATCATGTGAGCAGCTGGTTTTGGTTGTCAGCAGCAAAACTGGTTGATCCACTCTGAGAAGGTGCTATTTATAAGACTGAGCTGAATACAGCACCTCAGACTGAGGAAGTGTTTCGGATGAAAGATGAAACTTTTCTACATTTTTTTGTTTAGCTTTGTTTTGTTTTTTGAATGTCCAGAGGACCAGATTTAACTTTTTTAGACATCCCATAACTTCTGGTTCGCTCTCCACAATGTATTTATTTACAGGGGAGGGGGGCAGTGTATTCAGCAGTTAAGCCATGAAGATTTGTAACCCCTCTGATGAAACGAGCTTCAGTAACACACACGTACACTACTGTTCTTCCTGTTCCTTCACCTTCACTGGTCAAATGGATCGGTGTGGAGAACAGACTTCTGACCGTGAAGGTCTGCTCATCTGTCGCCACAGTTTCCACTGTCCTTATCATTTTAAACAACTACTTGAAACATACTGGATCACTTTGAAGGGGGGTGTTGTGTTGAAAATTGCACTCTGTCTGGGAAAGCAACACGGTGGTTAGAGTACAGCTGCCAACATTACTGTTACCTCATATTCTTATTAGTGCTGATCGTAAAACTCAAATATAATAATGGTTTTCAGTGGTCTGGTCACAGTGACTCAGGGGAGCCATAATGTCCACTACGGATCACTTTCATCTGTGAAGACAGTGACTCTGTCTCTAGGGATGCACAGATATTCAACAGAGCACAAGTACTTACATTGGAGTATTTGTTGACACAAGTACTAAAACATGCTGTTACACTTCTAACAATTACTGTAATTTCCGGACTATTGAGTGCACCCAAATATAAGCCATGCCCGCTAAATGAAAAAAAATATATATATATATATTTTGGTGCATATATACGCAGCACGTGTATAAACCGGGGGTGTCCACATTGTAACATGAAGTTTTTTCACAGAAAGATTATTTAAACTTTTAATTAAATACGTACCGGTAACATACACAAATTCATATAGTAAATGTTTTTTCTAGACAGTGCCTGTAACACAGCTGGTAAAAAAATACACCTGTCTACAGTGATCACTATCTTCACCTTCCTCCTGCGCAGGATGATGGAGGACAGCTTGAGCTGACTTGAGCAAACATTGCTCTTCGTATTCAGCCAGTTTTGGTAAACGATTTCTCGCTGCCAGTCATCCAAGCCTCCCCCCCGAGTTCGAAGTGTCACATTAATGCATGGTTCACACTTATTCTTAGTGGCTGCAAATACTTTGTTGTGCCCCTAGGGAGGGGGGAAATGAATTTCCACCCCCTTCCCACTGTGATCTGTTTGGTAATTTCATTGGTCAGATTTATTATTTTTTTATTTATGCAGGTAGTCTCACTCAGTCACAAGGACCCACCCTCCAAGAGAAACATGTATTGGGCAGCTTTGTGAGCGCCCGGGTGTGACGAGGCTAAATGTTTTGGCAGCATGAAGCTTGTCAGCCCGTCAAAAAGAACAATCCATAAATTAGCTGCAGTGTTGTATAAGCCGCGGTGTGAAAAATTACGATGCTTAGAAAATGTGTTTGAAAAACGGATCGTTAATTCTTCATGTTAACTCCTCAAACAAAGACGAGGACAGCATCAGTCATTTTTAGAAACTCCCATGAGATGTGTCAGGAAGCAGGCGCTCAGGTTTGTTTTTTACCCAGGATCCTGTGCTGCTGAGGGACCGACTGTAGAAGGTTTCCTGCTGCTCTCATCAAACTCTGAACTCCATTTTGTCTTGTCTTATCAAACAGCTTCTGTTAAAAGAGACAGATAATCCATCCGGAGAACTTTACTGAGCACAATTTACAAGAGTTTTTCTTTAGCTGCGTTTCTTTGGTTTACTTTAATAACCCCCATCCCCCCATTTTTTAAATCTGGTGTTGTTTATTGCATTACTGCCATTATCCAGTATGGAGTGTGGATCAGGACAGCCAAATCAATAAATGAATGACTCTCCTATCAGCTGTGAAGTGAACGTCACCTTTTAATGACTATTCTTAAGTAATATGTGACCCTAATGTAACTGTAGCCAGGTTCAGTCTCTGCTCCTGGTGTAAGAGCTTCAGTTCCAATCATAAAAAAAGTTTAACATGGGAATCTTCTGCTCCCAGACAATGTTTGAAGATGTCAGCGGGTTTGGAGCGTGGCACAGAAGATGGTGTGTGCTGTCAGGATATTCCCTTTCATACTGGACGTATCCTGATGATGAACGGAGAAAGGTAAGTCTGTCACTGCATCACACAGCTCATTTCTTTTGCCTAGTTTTTGTGTTATTGTTGGTAATAATTTATCTACTTCAGTGCCTTTTTCCTGTGGGGTCCCGCAGGGCTCAATTTTTGGACCCCTTCTGCTTTCATTGTATCTGCTCCCCTTTGGGTCTATCCTGAAGAAACATGGCCTTTTGTTTCATTGCTCTGCTGATGATTGTCAGATTGATCTGCCCTTAAAACCAAATAGTGCATGTACAGTTAACTCTGTTAAAATGTTCTGATGATATCAAGGCATGGATGGCATCAATTTTTTTAAGTTTCAACGATCAGAAAACTGAAGTTAGTGTGTTTAGCCCTAGCTCTACTGTTGTCTCTGTTCCTGTAAACCTTGACTCTCTTGAGCCATATCTTAAGCAGTATGTTACAAATCTCGGGATGGTTTTAGACTCTGACTTGATTTGATTTAGTATTTCACTGTTTTTCTGTTTTAATTTTGATGCTTTTAATTACATCCTGATGCATGCTCAATAATCCAGGTAGAAAAATCTAAAAAAGTTAAATCTGGTCCTCTGGACATTCAAAAAAACCCAAAACAAAGCAAAACAACAAAAAAATGTAGAAACGTTTCGTCTCTCGTCCGAGAGACTTCTTCAGTCTGAGGTGCTGTATTCAGCTCAGTCTCTTAAATAGCACCTTCTCAGAGTGGATCAACCAGTTTTGCTGCTGACAACCAAAACCAGCTGATCACATGCTCAAGAAGGACCATCAACCTAACAATGGATCATTAGCACACTGATAGCTGTGTACTATTCACAGAGGGCTGAGTGATACTAGCAATCACAGCATTGTAAGAGGGGGACAATTGAACACGTAGGCCTCCATCCCTGTTTAATGATGGACGGTTTCTTTTCACAAAGATGGCCTCCTTTACTCCTCTCTCAAACCATCGTTCCTCTCTATCCAGGATGTGCACATCTTCATCCCTGAAAGAGTGACCGCTGGCCTGGAGATGAGTGTAGACTGCAGAGTCCTGGCCTGATGATGTTGATCTTCTGTGCTGGGCCATCCTTTTGGCCAGTGGCTGTTTAGTTTCCCCGATGTAAGACTGATCACAGCCCTCCTGAGTCAGGAGGGCTGTGAAATATTGCTCAAATATTGTTCACAAATTTGTGTAAATCTGTGTTAGTGAGCCCTTCTCCTTTGCTGCAGATCAAATTTCAATTCAATTAAGTTTAATTCAGTTTTTTTTATATAGCGCCAAATCACAACAAAGTTGTGTCAGGGCACTGAATAGAAACATTCACATACATAGAAAAATAAAAAAGGAAGCCAAAAGACTCGATGAATCTTCACTTGGTCACCGTCTCCCACCCTGAACAATCACAGTGGCAACAGTGGAAAGGAAAAACTCCCTTTTAAAAGGAAGAAACCTTCAGCAGAACTAGGTTCAGGACAAGCGGCCATCTGCTTTGACCAGCTAGTTTGAGAGGACAGGAAGGAGAGACAAAAGACCACAGAATGATAGGTCCAGATATAGGTCCAGGTGTACCTGAAAGACAAGAAAAAAATAATAGAAATACAAAACAGGTTGAGCAGAGTAAGTAAAGACAGCAGCAGAGTGAAAAAATGTGGTCAGCTTGTCCTCCAGCAGTCTAAGTCTATAGCAGCATAACTAAGGGATAGCTCAGGAAACCCAAGCCAACCCTAACTATAGGATTTATAAAGTCTTAAGCCTAGTTTTAAAACTGGATAATGTGTCAGCCTCACGGACAGAAACTGGAAGTTGGTTCCATAAGAGAGGAGCCTGATAACTGAAAGATCTTCCTCCCATTCTGTTTTTGGAAACTCTAGGAGAAAGAGACTGTTCCTCCCAGTCATGCCCTTCCATGTCACACTGTAGCTACCCACATGGGCATTGAAGCCCCCCAGCATAATAAAAAAAATTAAAAAAGAGTTCCCAGCTGGAGCAACCTTCCAGTATCCCTGCTAAGGAGAAAGCTCTGGGTACTCTGAACTGCTGTTTGGTACATAGAAGCAAACTATGGTCAGAGCCTGTTCCTCCCACCCCACCCAAAGGCACAGGGAAGCTACCTTTTCATTTACTGTGGAAATCTCAAGTGTGCAGGCACCAAGCCGGGGGCTATAAGCAGACCCACACCAGCCTGGTGCCACTCACCAATGGACATTCCAGTAGAATAAGGTCTAGCTCCTTTACATACATACTTTGCTTTTGTTGACACCACTCGGCACATAATGGCACCTGCACATGCATGTTCTACATTGCAATCAACTGTCCACCTCAGCTCAAATGATATATATCGATGGTCCAGTCCCTCTCAAAGAGATTGGTTCCAGAGTCCATTTTGTGCGTCGAGACGATCTTGACTATATGACTATATCTAATCAGTACCTCTCAACCTTTGGCACAAGTTCAGGCTCCTTACACACCAGAGAGGTGACATTCCATGTCCCAAGAATTAGCCTTGGTAACCTAGGGTCAGACTCCCAGGTGGGACCCTGGTAACCCACATCCAGGGGTGGGGTATCGTGCTCTTTGCTACTGTCTGTTTATACGAGTATTCTGAATCTCCCTTTGGCCTGTCACCTAGGACCAATTTGCCTTGGGAGAACGTACATGGGGCAGCTGGCCCTGACAGCATATCTCCTAGGATCATTCAGGCCTGCAAGCTCCTCCACCACGATAAAGGGAAAATCATGAAGGACTTCTTATGGTTTGTCATTTTTCTGCTAGAATCCCATCGGACGCATCAACCTGACAAACTGCTCAAGTAAGAAGGTAGAAGCGGTCAACAGAGAGTTCTGTGCCCGTCCCAACACGTTTGAGCTGATCACAGTCAGAGCTCAGAGAGAGGATGACAGAGAGACGCTGGTCAGCCAGTGTACCAACACCATGTGCGTCACCAGGTCAGTGCCTCCACAGGAGTGACTGCTCAGACGTTTGTGTAAAAGACTGAACCCACAGTCCTGTTCTCTGTGCAGAAACTGGCTGAGTGCCGACACCAAGGAGGAGAGGAATCTGTGGATGCAGAAACTGAACCAGATTCTGGTGGATTTGCGTATGTGGCAGCCAGATGCCTGTTGTAAGCCTCTGTGATCACAGCACTCTTCAGCAGACGACCTTTTTAGACTTCTTTTTATGTCAAACGCCAATACTAAGTGCAATAAAGCATGACACCTTTTATTTTTATTTAGGAGTAGATAAAGAGTCTAAATTTCAGACTAAAGTTGGTAAATAAAGCTATATGTTGGAAACTGCTGCGTACTAGGTTTTACTCTGGATCGGTGCTTTGGTGCCATCTTTTATTCATTTCTCGTCAAGATTTTCTTGCTAACGTAAAATCCCACCTTCTATGCGAGTGCAGATTATTCCTCAACACAAAGTTTTGAACTCATTTAGTTTCTGTGCTAAAGGCAGTATAAATTTTTGAAATTCAGGAGAATTATATTTGTTTTGTTGTGTTTTATTTTGCATGGCTGCACAAACCAAGAGTATGCTTCCTGCAAGTTTGTGTTCATATATTAGCTTTTCTAACTTGTGGTAAGAGTGATTAAAGTTTGCACCTTGTTCTTACTATTTATACTCTGGGTTGTTTTAAATATAGGGTTGTTTTTTATTTAATTGTTAGATAAGGTCTGTTACACACTCTGACATTTAACCAACACTAATTCAAAACTGTTTTTGATTTTCAGTAGTTTTAATTTAACATTTTGAATAAAACCTGCAACCAACATGAAATTAACAAATGAAAATAAATTTTACTTCTCTTTTGCTACAAGAGTCTTTCAAAATAAAAGCCTCCTGTAGCGTATTGGTCAGAGTATGGAGCAGACCCTTTAATGCACCCCATGTATTTTTATTATGTTTTATAAAAGATGGAGCTTTTTGTTTTCATGTTAAAGACGAATAACAAGTCAGAGGGACAACTATTCTTTCTTTTGCCTCTAGTTTTTGTCTGCTCTGCTCTGCTGGGTTGGTCTGAAGTTCAGCAAGTTGTGTAAAAGATCAAAGCTGGTGCAGTATTTACTCATCAGGATTTTGATTTTGACAATAAAAATGATAATTTGTTCCCAGTCAGATGGACACATATGGAACATGCAGCTTCTTTTGAATGTTTCTGTTCGTGCTGGCACTTGTTTGTTGGTCAGGCCTTTTTCATACATGATGAATTAAATTTTATATAAGAAACAAGGTGGCAAAGATGTCTTTTGAAGGATTATCATAAAAGTATAATTTATAGAAGTTAAAATCCAACTGGCTAAAATATTACCAAAACGGTTCCAATGTTTGAGTTACATCCACTGAGTCTGGAAAGTTTTCACACTTTGTCATCACATTTACAGCCTTATTCCAAAATGAAATTAATTAATTTTGTTCCTCAAAACTCTACACATCCTATAATGACAACATGAAAAAGTTTTTTTTTAATTTTTTTTTTTTTTGTTTACAAATTTATTAAAAAATAACAACCTGACACAAAGACAGGTTAAAAAACAGTAATCAGTTTCTGAGATTAAGGATCAAATATTTTCTTACCTAATGAACTTGTTTGTTAATGTGAACATTTCTTTGTTTAATAAAATGATTCAACTCTAACTTTACATTTAATTTACAACACTTAATGAAGTGGACAAATTTAAACATGTTTCCATCTTCACTAAATACTGTGCAGCAAAAGAGCTGTACACCAGATGAGTCCAGACTTGATGCAGCGAGTGTTGCATGACAGATGTATGATGCATGTCATAATCACATCAGAGTTCTAATTGGCTCAAAGCTGAGGTAGGCAGGACTAATTGGTTTATTAAGTTTGTTTGATTAGTGCGTTAGTCCCAATATGTATTTATGCACGTTTTAAAATTATTTGACTTTGGTAAAAATTTAATGCAAATTATTTTGTAGACCCCCAAGGTCTGGCTTGTGGACCCCTGGGGGTCCAGGGACCCAAGTTTGAGAACTACTGCTTTAGACCACACTCAGACACCACGAATGACCTTTCTATATGTTACAGTCTGTTTCATATTTTCTGTGTCAAGAACATTGTGTTTTGTTATAAAAGTTTGACTTTTGATGCTCGTGAAACTAAGAGTATTGTGATTTTGTGCAGAAAAGTCTTTAGCTATTCGCTCCTGATGCACACAGGCCCACACCAAGGGCTACTGGAACCAGAGCCTGATTGGCTGGTTGGTGCATGCTTGGGCAAACCAGGAGCCTTAAAATATATAAAATCCTTGTTTATGTCACGGGGCTGCAGATTACTCAGAGCAACAGGTGACCTGCAATTGCAATATTCTTGTTTTGTCTTTATTTTGTTAATCCTGTTGTTTCTAATAAATACCAAGAAGACAACAGGCTTGTTTATTTCTTGAGTCTACTATTATCTCAGAAAATCCACAACAATTTGTGCCCTATTTACACGGACACAATGGTGGGGAAACGTAGGCTTTTTCATGTTAATTAGAGGAAAAGATCTGCGTTGACATGGTCGGATTTTGTGTTTACATGCATCCGGAGGAATTCCCCCCACCCCGCCGCCCTCCCGAATCCGCTGTAGTTACCATGCCAGGTCATTAGTTGGTGCTGTGAATTTTGTACCTTCACCTAATGCGCATGCGTGCTGCCTCGGCACGCTCCTTTCCTGTGGGCTAAAAGCTCAGCTAACTACAAGTTAAAGCTGGATTTTGGCTGGATTATGGATAAGAGTCAACAGTTCTATGTCGTATAAGCTTCGCCCTTTAAGGCTGTCGCTGATGGGTTTATCCCGTTATGCGCAGCATAAGCACTGAAAAAATTTAGTCCACGCCCACCTGCTGTGTGGGCCCCACCCGGTCCGTATAAATTACGTTAAGAGCGGGAAATCGGCTCCCATTTTTTCTTCAGCGAGCTAAAATAGCACTGTCAGAAGAACAAAGAAGGAAAATTGTGTAGATGACCAACCTTTGTTAAGGATGCTTGGCCCGGCAGTCGACCTCCGGTCGTCCGGTGAGTTCTCCTCCCCGAGGAGAAGATGACGAGCAGTCCTATTCCAAGGTAAGCGCCGAGGAATATTTCCCAGTGACAGGTCATTACACGCTGGACAACGCCATCTTGTATTTTTTCCTCTTATCGCCGACCCTCGGAGCGAATCGGATGGTTCCTCCGGGATAGGCGTGCTCAGCTGCAGCCCCCGCTGCTCATTCCCTCCTGGGGAGCGTAGTGTCGGTGGAGGGGGGCTGAGTGAATGCTCACCCCATCCCACCTCGTTTTCGCATCGGCGATCACACCGCTCCTGTCCGATGGCACCCTCAGTGGTTGCCCGGCGTAACCCAGGAGGAGGCTGACATGAAAGGACCCTTTTTTACGTCCTACGCCTTTCCCGCCAGTTCGGATGATCCGGCGGGAAGGTTGTTTACTGGGCTCCATTCCGGCTCACCATCTTGACCCACAGACGGGTTCTTTCCTGGCAGATTGGGGGAGTCGGTCCCCAGTCCGCACCCATCACCAGAGTGGGAGGGGTTCACCGAGTGGGGCTATCCCTCGGTAACCCCCCCGGAGCCAAGCCTCGCGAAAGCTTCGGAGCGAAGCTGTCCAGGTCGGAGCAGCGTCCCGTTCCTCCAGAGAAACACGAACCAGACGGTGACCACGCTCTCCAATCGAGCCCATCAATGTGCTTTCAGGCAGCCGCAGCTAGCAACAACGTGGCGCTGTTAGCATATAGCATGTCCAAGGGGCTGAAGGCCGTAGACCTGCCTTGGAGACAAAGAACTCCCTCTGTAAGGCAGCAGACGCCATCTTCAACATGTGGGCCTCTTCTACAGTTTGCCTGTCGAGGATTGCAGCGTGGATGACGATGATCCAACGATCCACCTGGTTTCATTACTCTCCCTCGTTGCCGGAGAAACTGCACAAAGACCTGATGGAGGGCCCATCACGGCGGACGCGCTGTTCGAGAGCAGCTTCAAAACCATGCTGGCGAGTTGAAGCAGTCAGAGGAGGTGCCAGAGGCTGTGCGCCACCTCATCAAGCCGCGCTGCTCATACCGCCCCCCGGCCCGCTGGAGGGACCGTCGCTAGCAAGCATCAACGTTTCCACGGTCGCGGCTCTTGCTCAGTTCCACCACCAGCCCCGCCCATCAGAATCCAGCCCTCTTCATTCCGGCAACCTGCAGTTCAGCGTTTTCCCAGAGTTCGCCTGCAAGACAGCGCTCTGGGCAAACAAATCGCAGAGCTCAAGAGGGAGAAGCTTTAAAAATGACGGTCTCCGGAGGGTGTGCGTAAAAGTGACACGAAAGTTGAAATAAATCATCATTCAATGATCAAAGTGTCTGTTTTTAGCCAGTCTGTAAGCTCAGATGAACTCACAGCGGCTGCGCACACATCCTTCACACATAACGAGCCGGTGTCCTTAAATAAAGGTTTTTTTAAACTCACCGTTGCTCCAAGACATGACGAGTCGATCACACGACACAATGGTGAGCGAAGATAACTCATCATCTAGAGCGGCACAATCCTCACCCAAGCGGTGTCAAACTCGCACTCGTGGGATGAAACAGCCTCCATCCAACGGCGCTGCGTTGATGTTGGCGCACACCCACAGCTGCCCGGTGCTCACCGGCTCACATCGGTATAAATGTGGACCGCAGGCTGGGTGAGGTGGAGGTCCTCGCTCTCACAAGAGCGACACTCGCCTCATCGAATCAAACGCGGGCAGCTGTCACCCACCGCGTCTCAGCGTTCGGCAGCTCACGGCAGCATAAGCGTGAGGCAGCTGAACGAACCCGGTGACGAGTCCCGCCTCCCTCCAGCGAGAGCGGCGCGCGCCCCTCCAGCGAGAGCGGCGCGCGTCCCTCCAGAGAAAACGTGTGCTCCCGCGGGGCTCGCAGCCTTCACTCCAACAGCACGGCGTAGATGAAGTCACGCCCTCCGCCTCAACGTTCGCACAGCGACGTCAAACGCGCAGCCCCACGGCGTCATCAGCTGTCACACGCTTTGCCTCAGCACACACCGGCCCACCTGTACATGAAGGTTGGTCCGCGGTCCCAACGCAGCGCATGAGCGCGTTCAGAGCCTTTTTCGAGGAAGCCTCGCCTTGGGTCACGCAGAAAACATTCCCGCGATGCATGACGGCGGTTTGAGGGGCGGACTGCTGACAGCCGTACAAAACGTGACGCATCACTTAAACGCACGTTCACTCCACAAACATTATGTAGAGTGGCTAAAACATGCTCACCGGTCAGATGGATGGACAGGGCGTTATGCAAATGGTTACAAGTTACAGTTTGCAACCCGACCCCCTCCGTTCGGAGGAGTTATAGAAACGGTCCTGTCATCATCAGTTCAAATTTCATCCCTAAATGCAGAAGTCCAAGTGTTTCTGATAAAAGTAATCTCCAGAGTTCCCCAACAGAGAGAAAACACAGGGTTTTACTCACATTACTTCCTGGTTCCCAACGGACCGGAGGAATGAGACCGATCTTGGATCTGTCAGTTTTTTCAACAAGGTGATCATTGACAGACCGTTTTTCACATGTTGACAACCAGACAGCTGTTGTACAACATCCAGAGAAATGCATACCGATCATCCCAAAACACAGAAAATTCCTGCGTTTTTTCCCCTTTCAGGGGATGAAGTATCTGTTACATAGAGCAGGGATGAGAGTTTTGTTTTACCTGGATGATCTGCTGCTCAATTCACACTCCAGACAGGAGGCGCTGATGCAGGCTCAAGTGTTGACATCACACCTGTTAAATCTGGGCTTAGCCATAAATTGGAAGAAAAGCTTGATTTTTCCCGGCCCAGACAATTGTTTATCTGGGAGTTGGAATTAAATTCAACCACCATGAAGGCTCGTTTATCACAAACGAGGTTCGACACTTTTAAAAGCCAACTCCGCCATGTAAGACCTGGCAGAGTGGTAACAGTTATCTCCGTCATGAAGCTGTTGGTAATGATGTCATTTCCTCACACAGTGGTTCCGCTGGGTTTGTTACACATGAGACGCCTCCAGAGGTGGTTTGCGCGTCTGCGTGCGGATCCAGTAAAACAAAAGAGACGGATGATCACTGCCCCTCCCTCCGTGAGAGCAGACCTCCGACACTGGGGAAACACCCTGGTTCTGTCAGAGGGAGTTCCCGTCAGCAGACCCGCGTCACACGTGTCAGTCTTCATGGACGCGTCGCTGTCAGGCTGGGGGGGGTGACATGCCTATCTCAAGCAGTAGGGGCGCTGTGGCCCCACCACACATCAGCCCACATAAATGTTTTTGGAGTGTCGCACAGTGCTGAATGTGATTCAACACTTTGCTCCCGTGCTACAGAATCAACACGTGTTGATTCACACAGACAACATGGTGACTGCTGCGTACATAAACCATCAAGGGGGTGTGCGTTCAGCCCAGATTTTACACATTGCACAAAAGCTACTGTGTTGGGCTCACCAAAACCTGCTCTCCATCAGAGCAGTTTACATACCCTGTGTTCTGAACAGAGGGGCAGATGTGATGTTCAGGGGCGGTCCACGTCACGGGGACTGGACTCTCCATCCAGACCTGATGGTTCAGACGTGGCAGAAGTTTGGCAAAGCAGCTGTGGACCTGTTTGCGACACGAGAGAACGCTCAGTGTCAACTATGGTTTTCCTAGAGCCCGCGAGACGATCCACCGCTGGGGATGGATACATTTGTTCACAGCCCATGGCCCAAAACGCTTCTGTACGCGTTTCCACCACCTCCTCTGATTTTACGGTTCCTGAACCGAGTTTAGGAGGAGGGATTGACAGCTCTTCTGGTGGCTCCCGAGCGCGTGAATGCACCATGGTTCCCAGTCCTGCAACGTCTGTTGTCGGGTCGTCCGTGGAAACTGCCGTGGAGGGAGGTCGCTCTCCTTCAAGCAGGAGGAGCGATCAGGAGTTACCCAGAAATAGGCCAGCACCTGTGGGTCTGGCCACTGAGCGGTCCCGCTTAGAGAGGATGGGTCTCCCGCAGGAGGTAGTGCGCACAATCCAGGATTCAAGTGCTGCATTTACCACAGCTCTGTACACATCAAAGTGGACGGCTTTTCAGCGCTGGTGTACAGAGAAAGGTGTAGAGGCCACCTCATGCCCATTAGGCGGCGTGTTGTCTTTTCTACAACAGCTGATGGATAGGAAGTTGGCATTCAGCACAATTAAAACGTACGCTGCAGCCATCTCTTCCTGCCACGAAGGGTTCGGAGACAGAACAGCTTTTAATCACCCGCTGATGGAGCGGTTTCTAAAAGGTGTTCAGAAACGCAGGCCTGCTTCATGCCCACTTGCTCCACAGTGGGATTTAACGCTGGTCCTGCGAGTCCTGATCAAAGCTCCATTTGAGCCTCTGGATCAGTTTTCACTTAAATTCTTGTCTCCTAAAACAGCCCTGTTGCTGGTTTTAACATCCGCTAAGAGGGTGAGTGATTTATCTGCCCTCTCTGTCACTCCGTCATGTCTCATAATTCAGGCTGACGGTAGTTCAGCTGATTTAAGACCAAACCCAGCTTTTATGCCTAAAACATCACGAGCTCTTTTAAATCAAGAGATATCGTTGGAGGGGTTTTTCCCTCCCCCCCACAGATCAGAAGAAGAAGCATCTTTTCATCTTCTCTGTCCGGTGCGAGCGTTGACGTGTTACATAGCGCGCACAGCTGTAATGCGTCAAACTCAACACCTGTTTGTGCATTATAGAGATGCATCTGCAGGTCGCCCGTTATCCACCCAGCGCTTGTCACACTGGCTGTGTGAGGCCATTTCTGAAGCCTACAAGCATCAGATTTAAAGCCTCCTGTCAACCTCAAAGCACACTCGACCAGGGGTATCGCATCTTCGACTGCTCTGCATAATGGTATGTCGATGCAGGACATTTGCACTGCGGCTGCGTGGTCAACACCCTGCTCATTCATTCGCTTTATTTACGTGATGTGACGGCTCGTTCCATGACACATGACATCTGTCCTTAGTGTTCTAACAGAATGAATATTGTTTTTCATGGAACTCTGTTTAAGCTCACATCTGTCTGCATGCATTGCAGTGTGAGATGTTGTTATCAGTCACAAGTTGTGTCTGTGATTTTGGTTCTATTGTCATTAGTCAGTTCATGACTATTGTTACCAATCAGTTCATTTGATCAATAATCAGTTCATTGTTATTGATCTGTTTATACTGTTCAGCCATGAACCAGTTGGTTCATGCCCCCCCCCCCCCCCCCCCGCTCTTCTTTTCAACATCCTCTTCCCGTTGAAAATTTCCGGGGCGTTCATGTTTTTGTCAGAACGCATAGTTACACAACATGCGTCTGTGCATGGCACATAATTACGCAACGCGTAGTTATGTACATGGGGAGCTGAGTGAAAAGACGTTTTTTGGGCAAGCTTCCGCTTCATACTGTGATCGAATGAACCCAGTGAGGCGAGGACCACATCCGCTTCGCCCTTAACCCATCAGCGACAGCCTTAAAGGGCGAAGCTTATACGACATAAAACGTTGGTTACGTACTGTAACCCCAGATTCTATGAGTATAAGCGTAGCCCTTTAAGCGTCGGGCCTCACTGGCTCCTAAATGGCTGAAGAAAAAGCTATTTTGGGAGCTGATTTCCCACTCTTAACGTAATTTATACGGACCGGGTGGGGCCCACACAGCAGGTGGGCGTGGACTAAATTTTTTCAGTGCTTATGCTGCGCATAACGGGATAAACCCATCAGCGACAGCCTTAAAGGGCTACGCTTATACTCATAGAATCTGGGGTTACAGTACGTAACCAACGATTTGATGCCAAGCGGGACCGCTTCAGCTCCACACCGGTCGCTGACTGGACCAAAACCGAGTCGACGATGTTGGACTTTACTCCGTGATAATCAGTAGCTGATTTATAGCAGGTAAATCAACGTTCTTAATAATGTTTGCTTGTATTTACTTCAGTTACACAACAACCAACTGAGTTTTTATTTTTTTCTGAAAAAAGCAGCAGCTGTCTCCCACCAGGCGGACTTGTTCTGAACGAGGCTCAGCCCAGGTGCAGTGCAGGAGGACGCAGGTAAATCTGATCATAACCTTGTTCATTTGTAACCCATATATACTACTCTGGTGAAGAGGCAAACTGTAACTACAAGGCAGGTCAGAAGGTGGTCCCCTGAAGTAGAGCATGAACTAAGGGATTGTTTTGCCAGTACTGACTGGAATTTATTGGTTAACTCACATGGGGATGACCTGGAGGGGGCGGTGGGGTGCATGACAGACTATTTGAACTTTTGTATGGACCAGGTAGTACCTGTTAAAACAGTGAAGTGCTTTGCCAACAACAAACCGTGGATCACTGCTGGAGTGAAGGAAGTTCTTAATAATAAGAAAATGGCATTTAGGAACAAAGATTGGGTGATGCTGAGGGAGGTACAAAAAGAACTGAGAATCTGCCTGAAGGAAGCTAAGGATGCATATAGCAAAAAGCTTGAGAAGAAGCTGGAGGATAATAACATGCGTGAAGTCTGGAATGGCATGAAAACTATTACTGGTTGCAACAGCAGGGGAAGGGTGGGCTGTATGGACCTCCAGAGAGCTGAGGATCTGAACTCATTTTTTAATCGGTTCAGTCCCCCAGTGACCAGCTGCCCATCCCCACCGGCCTCCCCTGATCATGTACATACTGTTCCTTTTCAAGATGCCTCTCTTCCAGTCTTGGAGGTGCCAGCCACTCCCATCTTAACTCCTCCATCCATCACGGTGGACCAGGTGACCAGGGAGCTACGACATCTCCATTCGAAGAAGGCTGCAGGTCCGGACCAGGTCAGCCCGAGTCTCTTGAAAGCCTGTGCTGAGGAGCTGGGTGAACCCTTACAGCAGGTCTTCAACTTGAGTCTGAGGCTGGGGAGAGTTCCTTCACTGTGGAAAACATCCTGCATCGTTCCAGTTCCAAAGAAGACAACCCCGGGAGCTTAACGACTATAGGCCAGTTGCACTCACATCACATGTGATGAAAACACTGGAGCGACTCGTCCTTCAGCTTGTTCATCCTCAATGTATGGTGAGGATGCTATTCCTTGACTTCTCCAGTGCTTTTAATACAATCGATCCCAGCCTTCTCCAGGAGAAATTGAACACCATGTCTGTGGACGCCCACCTGGTGCGCTGGATATCGGACTATCTGACCAACAGGCCCCAGTTTGTCCGAGTTGGGGGTTGTAGGTCCTCAACATTGATCAGCAGTACTGGAGCACCTCAGGGTACAGTGCTCTCGCCCCTCCTCTTCACTCTCTACACCACTGACTTTCAGGACAACTCTGATACATGCCACATGCAGAAGTTCTCTGATGACACTGCTATTGTGGCATGTATTAGGGAGGGGGAGGAGGGGGAGTACAGGGGCCTGGTGAAGGACTTTGTTGGGTGGTCCCATCAGAACCAACTTTTGCTGAATACCACTAAAACCAAAGAGGTGGTGTTGGATTTCCGCAGAGCTCCACCCTCATTGCAGCCCATTGTTATTGAAGGATCGGAAATTGAGGTGGTCTCAGCCTATAAATATCTGGGGCTACAGCTGGACAACAAGCTGAACTGGACTGCTAATATGGATGCTGTGTACAAGAAGGGGCTGAGCAGAATGTATTTTCTCAGAAGGCTGGCCTCTTTCAGGGTCTGTTCTAAGTTATTGCATATGTTCTACCAATCCATTGTGTCCAGTATACTTTTTTTTGGTGTTGTGTGTTGGGGAGGCAGCACTAGGAAGATGGACATCCGAAGGCTGAATAGGCTCATTAAGAAGGCGGGCTCTGTGGTGGGTCTGGGCCTTGACTCTGTGGAGAAGGTGGTGGA
>NC_056516.1:6060081-6061378 GCF_014905685.2 Nematolebias whitei | reverse complement strand
GGACGTGGGACCCTCGGTGGACGTAGCGATGTCTGTGGACGTGGGACCCTCGGTGGACGTAGCGATGACCTCAGCGAACGGAGCAGGGGCGAGACACTCAGCAGATGGGTCAACCTCGGGGGCTGCGTGCAGCGTGGGGCCCACCTCGGGAGCGGCGTGCAGTGTGGATGGTGGATCTACAGAGGCAGGATCATGGTCTATTTTTAAAGTTCTGAGTCCAGCAAGAAGCTGCTGATATTCCGGAAGCTGGATTAAACCGGGTTGGGATAGTAAAAACTTTTCGGCAAGGGTGAGCACAAAATCTAGACAGTCCGGGTTATTTTTAGCAGAACAAAAAAGGCTTTGCAGAGTGTGGTTTATTTGGGCTAATTCATGGGGTGAATACGTGACTGATGGACAAATGTCTCTATGAGTGTGTGTGGTGTCAGGTGTCGCCCCCACCGGAAACCTGGGAGGTGGGGTGGCGGAACACGCCCCCACAGAGTCACTGGGAGTTCGCTTAGGAGGTTCGGTCAGACTGGGTTGGGCAGCCGCGGCACAGTGTGACGGTGAGAGGCCGGACTCCGCCCCCACCAGGAACCTGGAAGGTGAGGCCACGGAATCCGCCCCTGTGACGTCAAGTGGACCGGACTCGCTGAACCGAACAGGAGTGGACCGGAGCTCCCGCGGGACGTCGGACCTCGCCCCCACCGGAAACCTGAGAGGTGAGGCGGCGGATCCGAGTCCCACAGAAACACCAGAACCAGCTCTAAGATTCTGTTCAGCCGACGAAACCGGGCCGGCCGCCGTGGACTGCCCCCGGGACCGCTTTCTTCCTCCCCGGCGACGGCGGGAGAGTTGGGGGACAGGAACAACACAGAATTCGTCCTCAATCTATTCGTCCTCCCCCGACGTCCACCTCGAATAGCCGGGCGAAGCGGACTCAGAAACAGGGACCTGGTGGGTTCCCCGGTGCCGAGCTCTGTTCTCCTCGAGGACCAGGAGTGGTGAGGGCAGGATTTCCACCTCCTGATCATAATGTCCTTGTGAGCGGACGGGTCTGGTGCAGAACCCGCCGCACCGGATTGTGGACCTGCTCATCTCAAGAAGCTCGGAGGGAAAAAAGAAAAAAGGTAAGTTGCCGAGAGAATCCTGCCCGCTGGGTTCTGATATGTGGTCGGGTCGTAATGTCAGGATCAGGTGGACAGGAACGAACCCAGTTGTGCAGACAGGACTCAACTCGGCAGATTATAAAAAACTAAATACTTTAATGACGAAATAAAAGGTAACAAAACAATAAGCTGACGTGGCAGCAAAA